>NW_026889778.1:40792500-41162500 GCF_033153115.1 Saccostrea echinata
GTGAGCGACGTGGCCGCTGGGCCTCTTGTACACAGTAGCCTAATCATCTTATGGAAAATGGAGGGTGGTGTCCTGTAGATGTGCAATAATGTTTTTGAGTTTTCATTTTCACCCTGGGGTCAAATAGGGATTCATGAATCCACCTATAACATGTATAAATTCAAGGTTGTCTCGAATCATCGGATATCTCAAACTTTAATAGTGGCCCCATCTAGTTTGAGATGATGAGGTTTGACTGTATCTACCTTACTAACCATGACAACACTGTTCAACTAAATCTCTTTAAAGAGGATTAACAGAATAATGTATCTTAGTATAATCTACTTGTACAGTCTCATTCAAATTAGATAAAAAGGTAGGAGGAGTAGTGCTTTGTAAGAACAATTCTGATTCCACAATATGTAATGAAGCTATCGCAATAAGTTTCCATTGCTCATGCCAAGTGGGTCTTGAAAAGTTTGTATTTCTTATACGTTCCAATATAAAACTTTAATTGCCTCTTATGGCCCCACTCTATCCCTGGGGGTCATGTGTGGACAAATTAAATCTACACTATGTTATGAAGCTTTCAAATAAATCAAACTTTTCTGACTCAGTGGTTCTTGAGAATAAGACTTTTGAAATTTTCAGTCATCTTATATATCCTTAAAATGAGCTTTACCCTTATTTGAACAAACTTAAATCCCCTTTACCCTAGGAAACTTTTAGGCAATTTTGTTTAAATTGGTCCAGCAGTTCTTGAGAAGATAATATTGTAAAAATTTTACGCCAAAAACAACAACAACAACAGAGATTATAATCAGAAATAAAAGTTTATTTGATCAGTCAGATCAAATGAGCTAAAAATAAAGGCTGGTGGTGGTGGGGGTGGGGGTGGGGTGGAACACTTGCCTAACAAAATACTCAATATAAAGCTGTTCCCAAAATTTTGCATTCATAGGGTGAGTTTATGTTAGCAAATTTTTCCAAAGTGCCATGATATTTGGTTTTTGTCGAAGGGAGGGACCAAATCAACGTGAGGGAATGGTTTAACAACATACAAAATATAACGTTTTACAATAGAAATTAACTCTTTGTTTCTCTATATATTTTATCACACCTCTAGTGTGTTTCTTGTTATTTTGATTAGAATAATGATGATTAATTGCTGCCTAGTCCAATTTTGTACAGGCCCATATAGTAATTATGGTAGTTGTACCCTGTTTACCCGTTTACCGGTCTGCAACAAGTCTGGTGAGGGTCTATGTGAGTAATTTTCGAACATAATTTGGTTCATTTTTGCATACTCAAAATATGAAAACAGTCATGTATTTTGTAATGGATTTAAGCCTTGAACTCAGTTGTAGTTTTCTTTGTGACCTGGATGGAAGGAAAAATGAACAAGAAATTTATTTGCAAAGGTTTTCTATAAACCATCCTAGAAAATAAATGTTTCATCCAGGTAGGGCAAACGAGAGAAAAAAATAAACCCTGGACAAGGATTGTACACAAAGAGTTTACTGACTTTGACCTTTCATCTATAAAAATTAGAAAGAACGTTTGCTCTAGACAAGTATATGTTTATGCAAAGAGATTTTCTTACTTCACCTTTCATCTAGAAAATTGGCTCAATGTCACCGCAAACCCTCTACCTGAGAGGACTCTATGTATAAAGTATGAGCTCAAAAGAGCCAAGCGGGGAGAAAATATGCTCTGAACAAGGATTTTACACAAGGAGGTTTTCTTTACCTTGACATTTGTTTGAAAAAAATGGCTCAAGTCCTTGAACACCCTTCGCCAATGGATACTCTGTGAGTAAAGTTTGAGCAAGGTAAGGCCAAGGTGAGAGAAGACATACTCTGAACAAAGTTTTCTTATGCAAAGCTATTTTCTGACGTTGATCTTTCATCTAAAAAATTGATTCAAGGTCATTGCATACCCTCTACCCAAGGACTATCTATTGTTTGAAAGAGTTAAATATCAGCTATTATCAACCTTTCCTTTGAATAGTGCATTCAACCAAGACTGAGGCAAAATAGGGCTATCGTTTTCCACTGTCACATTTGGGTTGTAGGGGTGCCATTAAGTAGTGTTAAGGTTTGGGGCCAAATTGTAAGCAATTTTCTCTTTGTCATCTTTGGACAACATTTAAAATAGCACTGCTATGGGTAAGTATTCTTATTTAGTATATCTTGTCAACTTTTTGAGGGATCTCCGGCTCTCTGACCCTGAAAGGGACCAGTAGACAAAACCAAACATTTTTTTACATTGCATTGTGAGATGAAGTTAAAGAAAGACTACTACCTCCCTTACCTTTGAAGTGTAAAAACAACAAAGTTCAGGTTAGCTTACTGGCCCTTTTACTTCCCCGGAACCCTTCAAAAACCTGGCAAGTGATTCTCCCTAAGATCATCAACCTTTCACTAGTGTTACTTTGTTCTAGTAGCCAAAGATGCTTTCAAAATGAATGCTTGAAATACGTGCCCCACCCATGGCACCACTTGGTGGTACCACTACAGCAACATTCTGATAGCAGGAAATGATAGTCCTAGGGGCCCTCTACCTTGCCCCAGTAATGATTTGAAGCACACTTCAAAGATAAGGGGTATAATTGCTGACCCTTAACACGTACATTAAAACACAAAGTGAAAAACAACAAAGTTCAGGTTAGCTTACTGGCCCTTTTTCTTCAACAGGACCCTTGGAAAACCTGGCAAGTGGTTCTCCCTAAGGTCCTTAACCTTTCACTAGTGTTACTTTGTTCTAGTAGCCAAAGATGCTTTCGAAATGAATGCTTGAAATACATGCCCCACCCATGGCACCACTTGGTGGTACCAATACAGCAACAATTTGATAGCGGGAAATGATAGTCCTAGGGACCCTCTACTTTGTCCCAGTAATGATTTGAAGCACACTTCAAAGATAAAGGGTATATTAACTGACCTTTAACCAGTATATTAAAACACAAAGTGAAAAACAACAAATTTCAGGTTAGCTAACTGGCCCCTTCTTTTCCCAGGGACCTTTGGAAAACCTGGCAAGTGGTTCTACCTAAGGTCCTTAACCTTTCACTAGTGTTACTTTGTTCTAGTAGGCAAAGATGCTTTCAAAATGAATGCTTGAAATACGTGCCCCACCTATGGCACCACTTGGTGGTACCACTACAGCAACATTCTGATAGCAGGAAATGATAGTCCTAGGGGCCCTCTACCTTGCCCCAGTAATGATTTGAAGCACACTTCAAAGAAAAAGGGTATAATAGCTGACCTTTAACACGTACATTAAAACACAAAGTGAAAAACAACAAAGTTCAGGTTAGCTTACTGGCCCTTTTACTTCCCCGGGACCCTTCAAAAACCTGGCACGTGATTCTCCCTAAGGTCCTTAACCTTTCATTAGTGTTACTGTGTTCTAGTAGTCAAAGATGCTTTCAAAATGAATTCTTGATATACGTCCCCCACCCATGGCACCACTTGGTGGTACCACTACAGCAACATTCTGATAGCGGGAAATGATAGTCCTAGGGGCCCTCTACCTTGCCCCAGTAATGATTTGAAGCAGACTTCAAAGATAAGGGGTATAATATCTGACTTTTAATCAGTATATCAATAGACAAAGTGGAAAAACAACAAAGTTCAGGTTACCTAACTGGCCTTTTCTAGTCATTGGAATCTGTCAAAAAGTTGACAAAGGATACTCCCTAAGGCCCTTAACTTTTTTCCAGTTTAGTGTTAGTTTGTTCTAGTGGTCAATGATGGTTGAAAAATGAAAGCATGAAAGATGTTCCCCACCCATGGCACCACTTGGTGGTACCACTACAGCAACATTCTGATAGCGGGAAATGATAGTCCTAGGGGCCCTCTACCTTGCCCCAGTAATGATTTGAAGCAGACCTCAAAGATAAGGGGTATTACATCTGACTTTTAATCCGTATATCAATAGACAAAGTGGAAAAACAACAAAGTTCAGGTTACCTAACTGGCCTTTTCTAGTCATTGGAATCTGTCAAAAAGTTGACAAAGGATACTCCCTAAGGCCCTTAACTTTTTTCCCGTTTAGTGTTAGTTTGTTCTAGTGGTCAATGATGGTTGAAAAATGAAAGCATGAAAGATGTTCCCCACCGTTGGCACCACTTGGTGGTGCCGTTACAGCCTCAAACCGATTGCGGGAGAGATGGTCCTAGAAATCTTCTATCTTGCACAGTAATGATTTAAAGCACACTTATAAGATAAGAGGTATAATAGCTGCTTGAAATATGTAACCCGCCCTTGGCACCACTTGGTGGTACCACTTCAGCCTAAATTTTATGGCCGTATATAATAGCCCTGTGGACCCTTTTACCTTGAGCCAGTAATTGTTCGAAGCACACTTCAAGGATCATAACTTAAAATAGATTAAATTACCTTCAAACCCTTATCAATGTAAATATTAGGAGTAAGCAAATTTCAGGTTAACCTTTTGGCACCATCATGTTCCTGAGACCCGTAAAAGAGCTTAAAAGGCATTCTCCCGGAAGTACTTAACCTATTTCCAATGCTGTTTTATTCTTAAGCGGTCAAAGATGGTGACATTTTCTTCTTTTTGTTTGTTTGTTTGTTTGTTGTGAAACCGCATAATTTTCTTTATGCAGGTGAGCTTAACTGCCTCCAAGTGTTTGAATTATTAATTAATAATTAAGTGTTGCATTAATTATCTAATTATTAATTATAAATTGTCGAAAATGAGGCATTAACAGTATTGCGTCAGAGTACTCTCAGTCCTTTGATGAATTTCCTTAGTGGCTGCTAGCTTCTACGGGCTTAATGGCTGCTGTTATTGGCTGCTAGCTTCAGTCTAGTCCTGATGCCACCTCTGATGTATTAGAGATCCGTGTTTGTTCTGCTCCTGATTTGTATTGTTTGAATGGATTTTTGAACTTGAATAATGTTTGTAATTTCCATATATTTCATTCTAATCTGTCTCAAATTTATCACTATCACTATACAGACTATCAACAAACTATTAGTGTCTCTTGGTCATTCAAGAACAATTTATCAGTTATTATAAGTTATTTTTATCTCATTTTTTTTAATTAATTATTTACAAGTCTGTGTGATCATTAAAACACAGAAGTACTTCTTCATTGTACAATAAATAACCTTGCATAATTCTCTTGTTCTATTAACCTTTCAAATACGTTATTTACAGTGATTAAATATCAAGAGGGAATGGCAAATGGGACTAACTTCTCGCAGTAGAATACAAATTAATAGAGCCTTTGCCAGGACGAGAACACTTGATCAAATCGTACGAATGTAACACAGTCATCTACATCATTATATAATATTACACAATCTATTTCGATTAAGAAAATATAAAAATATAAATGATTTCTATATAAATGGTTTCTCATTTAGCAATTATTAATTCTACATTGCTTAAAGTGATCTATGTTATGAGAGAAATCTAAATACATAAGAACTAGAACACAACCTTGGTCAGTGACCTTGTTTACTCGTAAACATTTTGTTTATTATTGATGGTCAGTTAGAGCGGACCAACCGTAAACCTTGTTTCAATGCAGTAATTTATATTACAGATCACTTATTTCTATTTTTGTGTATTTATGGGTATTTGTTAGACTTTCAGTCTCCTAGATATGGTAGATCAGAGCAGTTATCTAGTGCAAGCTGGTCATCTCTATTAATTATTGCTGGTCACTCCAAATAAATATCCTGACACTAGTACATCTGGTGGTCACTTTGACAGTTTATGGTCACCGAGGAAACCTAAGTAGGACAAAAGGCGGGACCATTGGAGTCCATTGAGGTCAACAGGACATACTGTGATGGAGCGTCCTTGGATACGAGATTAACGAGGGCGATACGAGACTTGGTCATCACCAATAGGACAAAGTCTTTCTAAGGCATTGGAGCTTGATGTCAGTAGTATAAATGTTACCGCACAGTGAATTTTGTGTGTTCCCCCGACGCTCTCCGTATAAATAACTACCAAGAACTTTTCTGTCTGTGAGGGAAACCCAACTTACGTCTCCACAGGATTACTGCACTTTATTAAATATTCGATTGGCTCGGACGTTTGCTAACTCTATTTTACTTTATGAACATTTTAAAGTGAAATGCATTTGTTTGATGTTAAAGAACTTTGATCAGTTTATTTTTTATTTGTTAAATTGCGCGAATCTTTTTCACAAGTTTAATTCAAGAACTTTTTGACAATTTAAGATCTTATTGATATTTTAAAACACAACGCGAAGTACTCTTTTATTGTTGTTTAACTATACGGTAATAAATTCAATTATACCTGTTGATAACTCTTGTGATTATTATGTCATAATTGCAATTGTCTTACACGTGTTAAAAAAATGGTAAAAATATCCTTGCTTATTAAAACTTTTACTGCTTGCCTCTGATATGCCCAGGAGCAGAAAGAAAATTTTCAAAGAAATAATGAGTTTTCACTACAGATTCAACACAGCCCTACCCTAACACTAGAACCCATGACCCAGCGTCATGAAATTCACAAATCTGGAAGGTACCCTAATTATCATACCGATGCAAAAAGTTGATGATTTTCAAAGAATTAACATATTTTCACAACATTATCAATAGAGCCACCAGAAATCCTGACCCTGGAACCGGACCACAATTCAGGATGAAAATCTACCATTCAGTTAACTGAAAAACAACTGAAAGTTTACTGAAAAGTGATTGAATGGCAGAGCTCTGTCATTCAGTAACGTTTCAAGACCTTTCAGTCACCATTCAGTTGACTGAATGGCAGAGTTCGATCCTGTGCAAGTTTAAATTGTGTATCTGCTCAACACCAAGGAGCCGACAGGATTATTTAATAGAATTGATGCATTTCCACTATATTACCCTTAAATCAGAACATCTCGCACAGGGGCCATGAAACTCACAATTCTGGAAGAAGCACTCTTGCTTTTCATAACTATACACTTAGTTTCTTAGCGTTATAATCAGGAGCAGTGTAGTATATTTTTAAGGAACTTGTGCATTTTCATTAAATAATCAATAAACCCCTGTTCATAGGAACCTCCGACCGTGGGGTCATTAATTTCACAAATCTGGAAGAGGAACCCTTGCTTATCATAACCATGCATCTAGTTAAGTTAAATAATACCCAGGAGCAGAGACGATTTTCAAAGAAATAATGCATTTCACTCTATATTATCAATAGAGTCCCGCCCTAACACCAAAACCCCTAATCTAGAGAACATGAATTTCACAATTTTGGAAGAGGCACCCTTGCTCATCATACCTATGTACTTAGTTAGTCTGTTTAACCAAGAGCAGATAGAAAGATTTTCAAAGATTTAATACATTTTGACATTTTAATCAATAGAGCCCAATCCTAACACCAGAGACCCTAATCCAGGGGCCATGAATATGACAATTTCGGTAGAGGAGTCAATGCTTATTTCAATCATGACAACAGTTTGACTGCCTGATATCCAGGAGTAAAGAAGAAGATTTTTAAGGTAACACTAATTTTGATGGTTTTAGCCCCTCCCTTCAGGCCCCTGGGGGACAGGGACCATGAATTTCACATATTTTATTTCCCTTTGCCCATAGATGCCTTATACTTCAATCGGCTGAAGTAAGTTCAGCGGTTTCAGAATAGAAGCTGAAAATGTTCAAATGTTAACACACGACGCACGATGGAAGCCGGACGAAACACGACGACCTATGAAAACAGATAGCAATAAGTCACCTGAGTGACTCAGATGATCTAAAAACAACAATTTATAACTCAGCAAGTTCAACTTTGAAAGAAAATCAATACCCTATTAGCTTTAGTTAATTTGTATTAAGTATGATACGCGGGTATGTTAAGGCTACACCCAGAGATATCCTACTTGCCTTTATAGTGTGACGTCATAGTAAGCTGTATGACGTGAACTTTAGAAATAATGATTTCTTAATATCTATATTTAAAGTTTAATTTCAGGTCAAAGAAATGAATGGAATCATTCAAAACATAATATATACAAAATCTTGTCGTTTTGGGGTGATATAAATAGCTAAGTATTTAGCACGGGGGTTAAATACCAAACCCATGACGTCATAACTTGAAGTTAAACGTGACGATAATTCATGTAAACAAATAAATGAAATGGGAGTTTTAAAGCATATACCATGAATGTCATGTGTGATTCATAAGGAATTAAAGATTAAGAATCAGGTTCGCTGATATATTCTTATCATGTTTTCTTATAATGAACACAGGCAGTGCTTTGAAAGCCCGATCAGCCTTTCCTCTGTCGTTCTATAACAACAAAGATGCAAAAGTTCAACACTACGCCACATACTTTGAAACAAATTTTTTGTTTGTATCGAAAGCTTGTATTCTATAGTACTTGGAAAGTGCTGCTAGAATCGTGTGGTTAACATGAATTGATAACAATTCCTTGATTGTATGTATAAAATGTAAAAATTTTGGTAAGGTTTTATGTGAAACTTTGGAATATTTTTTTCTGTGTCGGGAGAGTAGGATTCTAGCAGCACTTTTCATGGTCCAGTGATGTTTTTACATATTTATTTTTACTAAAAGAAATGAATTAGCTCCGGGGTAGTGTTGAACTTTTCACTTTTTCATTAAGGCAATTTTTCTATTTATAGACATCACGTGATGATGTCGTAGTGGAGTGCTTCTTTTAGCCTAAGACTCAATGACGTCTATACAAGAGATAATAATAGTAAATGTTTTATCTATGACTTTTCCGATTTATCAATGTTACTTTTTACGAAAAAAGTCTAAATTCGCCGAAATATGATCTGGGTACTGCCTTAACATACCTGCGTAATCAGTGAATATGAGGTACATATATGTAGTTACTGTGAAATCACTAATTTTCAACATTTGTTGTTATCGAGATCTGGAGAGATCCATGCATTCATGTCCACCACGAAATGTAAAATGTCATATAGGGTGAATTAAATACGCATCGGATACCTTCATACTTAAATAATTCTAGCGATATCGCTACAGACCCAATGTTATCAAAATGGGGGATAACATGTATTATGGGATTAAAATTTGAATTTTTGTGACACAGTTTTATGCTTTTTTTCAGAAAATATCATTAGAAAACGATTTTTTGGAATGAGCCATGGATCAGAAGTATCCACCATGCATCAGATAAACGGCATATTGAACTGTACAAATGCCTTATGTTAATCGCAATAGCCCTAAAAACAACCAAAATGGTTTTTAATTATTAACATGAAATTATTTTTTAAAAAAACTCCCTATTCTAATTTGATTGATCTGATTTGATTTGATTACTACTCCATGCACCATATGTAAATAAACAGTTGGGTCTCCATCACATTCGCACCAAACTTTAATCTGTTCCTTTGAAAGTTCTACATGGTTTATTTGAAAAGGTCAAGGAAAGTCCATATCTGGATTCTTCGACACCAGAATACAGGCTTGGATCTGTGATTATGGATATTACAAATCATAGGCTTTTTAAACCGCCAAGTTTTACGGAAGATAATACTGCTCAAACAGCCCGTTTGTTCCTTAAACTTCAATTTGCAAACGAAGGAATCGACGCAGTTAATATTAATAATATTCTTAATCACAAAAGGGCCCAGTTTTACATTCCACCATATTTCAAGTTGAAGTCCACACCTTATATTTCTTATAAATATGCATCGACTATTGCTTCCAAACTTTTAAATTACAAAAAAAACTCTACTATGCCTAGATATCGAACATCTGATTCATAATCCTCCTACGTGTTCATGTTCTTCTTCACCCTACAACTATAGTGCTGCTGGACACGTCATTACTGGTGATGTAAACATAGTTAATAATGAGCACCTTAAATCCCTTACTTTAAAAGGGTCAAAATTTAGGAGACCCCGTTCTTTCAAATGGCGTCATAATTTTATAGATTTTATGAATTCTGTGGAAGATTACGCCAGGCGATGGGCCAAACACGAAAAAGAAGACCTTGGCACTTTGTCAAAATGGATTAAGAGCAATAGATGGATGTTGAAATCTCGCATTAAGCGATTGAGAGGTTATTATAAAACTATTTATCCTTTTGTCTTTAATAATTCAGAAGTAAAAAAGAATTAGATAGATTTTACACAATCAGTATGTACTAGTTCCAGCTGACAAAGCTGGTAACAACATAGTCTTTGTTTGTAATGCTCACTATTTGAATTGCATTTTAGAGGAACTAGGATTTAATTCTACGGGTGGAAATCCAACTTACACCCGTACTTCCCTTTCCAAGGAGGAAATTCTTCAAAATCATATGTCCGTTTTAGATACTTTCAATATTCTCAACAATTAAAATGAATTTGAATTACCATACCTTAACTGGATTCCTAAACTTCATAAAAATCCTTACAAACAAAGATACAAAGCAGCTTCCAGTAAATGTTCTACCAAGTCTCTCTACTTCTCACTAAAATATTTACTGTAATGGAGAAACTTCAGGAGTACTGTACAACAGTATATTCAAGAAGTGGTAAATCAGATGCGGATACTTAAAAACTCCAAAGAACTTTTTGAAAATTTGAAATCACAAAAGTTTACTAAATTCAATAGCATCAAAACGTACGACTTTTCAACAATTTATACAACCATTCCCCACGATAAATTGAAATCCAGGCTTTTTGACATCACAGACAGCTGCCTTTTCAACAAAAATGGAATGCGTAAATATATTTACCTTGTCATTGGTCATTTACAGAATTATTTTGTTAAAAAGCACTCTGATTGTACACACAAGTACACTAAAGTTGATATTAAAAAGATGCTTGAGTTTCTGACTGACAATATCTATGTTGTTTTTGGAGATCAGGTCTTCAAAAAATCTGTTGACATTCCCATGGGAACCAATTGCGCCCCCTTATTAGCAGACCTATTTTTGTATTCATATGAAGCAGAATTTATTAAAAAACTTCTACATGAGAAAAAGAAAACACTTGTTGTGGCTTGCAACTCGACATTTCGATATATCAAAGACGTATTATCAATTAATAATAGTTACTTTCATTCAAATGTCGACTCGATATATCCCAGTGAGCTTGAAATAAAAGATACCACGGATTCTGACACATATGTTTCATATTTGGATATTTTACTAGAAAAAGACGTTAATTGTAGCCTAACAACAAAGCTTTATGCTAATCGTGATGACTTCAACTTTTCAATCGTCAGCTTCCCTTACTTACAAATGTATGTAGCAATCTACCCTTATCACCTGCATATGGGGTTTATGTCTCTCAGTTGATTCGATACGCAAGAGTATACTCCATTACGTATGAACAATTTCTAAAACGAGGCAAGCTTTTGACAAACGAGTTGATGAAACAAGGATATCAACAGTCTCGTTTGAAGTCATCTTTTCGCAAGTTTTACGGTCGATACAATGACCTTGTCAGCACATACAAACTATCATTGAGTCAAATGCTGACTGACGTTTTTCATACTATTTGTTAGCCCATTATTTATACACTGAACTGTCTACGGATTTCACCGTTATTACCCGATCATGACATGGAGCACGCGGCGAGTGTGACCGGTCGGCAGAGGATGCTCAATCCTCCATGGCACCTGATCCCACCTCTAAATTTTGAGGTCTATGTTTGCTCTGCTTCAAATTTGTATCGTTTCATAGGACTTTCGAGATTGAATACTGTTCGTTATCTTTATATTTCATTGTTTATATCGATCCACAAATGTGGAGAGATTTTAGTTGCATCACATCGCCCAAGAAAGGCCTTACATTGCTTCGTGTAAATCATATACGGTACCAATTTTGATGCACCAGATGTGCAATTCGACAAATTATGTCTCTTCAGCGATGCTCAAGCCGAAACGTTGGAAATCCAAAATATTTAAATAAAAATGACTTGTAAGAGTTAAAAAAGATGCCAAAAATTGGAGCCAAATACGTCGAAGGATCAGGGCTATGCATGAGGAATAAAATCATTAGTTTTGAAATCAATTTCTAAATTTTTTCCACAGGATTTAAGTATATATCCGTATTTTCAAGCTAGTACCGAAGTACTAGGTTACTGGAATGGAGAGACCCTCGGGGACTAACAGTTCACCAGCAGAGGCCTCGACCCGTGGGGCGTCATACTCGTCATATAGGAACTTGCACCTTATTTTTTGAGGGGTCATCGTCTTTTACTTTTAAAAGAGATAGCCAATTTCTAGTTGCAATTTTTCGATAACTTGTATTTTTACTGAATATGTTGGGTTTATATTTTTTTTATTTCCGAAAAACAGCAGTCAGTTAGGTATTATACATTAATCTTTATACCAAAAGGGAGGTGTTTACCTATGAAACGATGCTCGATGATTGGTTAGTTTATGTTCGATGCATGGTGAAATGAACATACAAGAAAAAAAAATCTTAGAAAACTACCAACAAATTTGAAATGGAATTTCTTGAAATGTTTTAAAAATTGTTCTCTATAATTATACGTCATTGACAAATTCACACATTACGGACTCGTTCCCTTGAAGTCTTTCGAAGAAAAAGGATGGTGTCTAATGTATTGTAAATTCGTGTCAATGCATTGTGAAATAAACATACAAGAAAGAAAAAAATTAAGAAAATAATTAACAACTTCGAAATGGAATTTCTTACATTTTCGATAAAATGTTCAATCATTGACAAAATTCACACATGACAGGATTGTTCTTTGGAAGTCTACTGAAAGAAAAAAAAATTCTAAAAATTTGTAAAATCCTAAAATTCAAGTTACTGTCCTTTGGTGATGTCAAATATGACGTCAGGTCAAGACCATTCTTGTAGTATTTTTGTCAACACATGATAATAAAAATAGGCATCAGTAAAAATTTCAATTCCTTGGCTTAAATAAAAAAAATAATAAAAACACATGAACATTCATGTTTGATGCAAGTTTATAGATTAAAGTTCTCCGAAGCCAGGTATGTGTCCAATGCATGGTGAACTCACTCTACACGTACATAACTACTCATACATTCGTCATCCACGAAATCAAATCCGCCCAAACCCATAGTCCCAAAGCCACAAAATTTTGATCCCACAAAAATATGATTTTACAGTATGTACTCAATAAAGTTATGTTTTTAAATTTTGTGCGAGTTATTGGTGTGTAAATCACAGACTTGTCACGTAGGCATATTTCATGAAGCGCGCTAGCGCGCTTCATGAAAAATATGCTTACGTGCAAGTCTGTGTGATTTACACACCCACCAATAATTCACACTAAACTTAAAAACATTCCTTATATTTACATTTTACATGTTTAAATACACCCAAAATATACTCAATGTTTTAGTTTCACGCTGCCCTATATCGTCATATTTTTATTAACGTCTCTGTAGCCTCATTGTGATGTCACTTTAGCGCGAATTTCTCCGTGTAAATTTCTACGTATACACAAAAGAAGGCTTTCAAAGCAATTCACAGTTGGCTTAGTAGAAAAACACAGCAAATGTAAATATGTTCTATTGTACTGAAATGAAAGTAAATGCTCATTATATTTTAAGATTACAATCTTTTACATAAAATGAAGGGCATAGTTTGGGGAGTGCTAGTCTGCGTCGTTAGGAGTGACGAAATCGAAGTTTCTAACTTTCTTCTCGCGAAAAGGCAAATTTTCGCCCTACAATCAAGTTCCACCAACCCTTTTGATTTTTCCAATCTAATTAAAATTCGATTCTTCCATGCTATTGATAATATACATCAGTATTAATCGATAGCATGAAAAATCAAATTCTAAAAATTGACGAAACTATTCTTTTCATAGTATACATGCTTCTGAAGACAATTTATGTCTTTAAAGAAAAAGAAACTTGTATCATAAGTAATGCATTCTCGTAAATATCGAATTAAATCAATGAAGACAAGAAATGCATATACTTGGCATCTTTTTCCCTCTTCACAACATGAAATGATAAAGCTGTGCATGTGTGTGTGTGTTATCAAAAGAAAATATTCAGATACACAGCTGACTCCGGCCACTGCTGCCATAGGATTCAAAGTTATTTGGTGAGTTGTTTGTGATGTCACAATCGCAGCTGCAGTCGCCCGCGTGACGCAGTGGTTAAAGCGTCTGCTCAAGAGTCGCGAAGTAAGGAGTTGATCTTACGTCGCGGGTTCGAATGCCACTATGGAATGTGGAGACCGGTCCTTCGGATGAGACCGTATAAACCGAGGTCCTGTGTCGCAGTAGGTGCTTGCACGAAAAAGATCCCTGACTGCTCAATGACCGTAAGTGTCGAGTATAGGACAAAATTTGCAGCTCTCCACCGGCAAGTGGTGGCGTCTCCATATGAGTGAAAAATTCTCAAGAGCGACGTTAAACAACATACAATCAATCAATCAATCGCCGCTGCACGCGCACTGTTCCTCCAGGGAATACAGCCTCAAATCTAGTGCTTATAGAGGAACTATGAAAAGACTATTTAAAATGTCTTTTAATGCCTGACCGATTGGTTTTAGATAAACTTATTATTACATGACATCATTTTATGGGCAGTGCTCCAGCCTAGCGAGAAGTCGATTGCATCCATCTATTTGATACAAAATAGCATTTCCTAAGCTTTAATGCGCTTCCTTTTATACAATGGATAATTATAGTAAATGTTTTATGTGTGGTTTTCTGATATACCAATGTCCCATTTTACCAAGTGTAAATTCGCCGAATAATGATCTGGGTACTGCCTTAACATACCTGAGTAAATTATGAAATGTAAGGAATTGCATGAAAGTATTAATCTTAGATTTTGGATAATGGTATATCATTTCATCTATAAGTGTGAGTATTCAATGGGAGAATCACATACTTACAACGTCTAATGATCTTGTGACAAATCTCCAAGTCCGATATTGTACAATGTGTGATGATGTCTAGTTGTAGTCTGTCTATAAAGAGATAGTACCACTCGTCCTCAGTACTTCTTGGTAAATACAAACATCTCTCCCCTTCACTCTTCACATAATCCCAGGACCTACAATATTCTGATATCACGTCACGTGACGCAGTGGATAGGAAGAACTTCAAATCTTTGTCGTCCACCAGACACTCTGTAACAAACGCATACATGATGTCATGTCTGGTTTCATATGATGTAAACATCATCTTATTGTCCTCTCTTCTGATGATTCCATCCGGGAGGTCTGCAGTACTAATGTCATCGGACATTGTTTCGTCCTTAAAATACCTGTCTCTAATCTTTTTAAGAGTGGTCTTGAAGGAATCTTCGTTGATATTTATAACGTACTCGTTCACTAACAGTAAGCAGTACAGCAGGCTTCTCACGTCTCGTGTGTATAAATGATATTTACCTGAAATTATACACAAAGACGTAAGTATACATATTGCATTATTATTTCTATTGCAGAAATATAATCCAAAGTGCACGAGTGTGTCAAGGTACATGTAACACCCAGATATTCTACTTGCCTTTACAATATGATGTCATAGTAAGCTATATGACGTGAGCTTTAGAGATAAGAATTCCTTATTAATAACTATGTTTTAAGATTTATTTCAGGTCCTAGAAATGAATGCAAGCATAAATAACATAATATAAACTGACTTAAGTTTGTCATTTTTGGGTGGTATAAATAGCAAAGCAATTGATACGGGAGTTTAAAACTGCCTTACCAAAACAAAAGAAAAATTCTTGATAAAAAAAAATGAATCTTACGAAAATTCATGTTAACTAATCTATGAAATGGGAGTTAAAAGTATTTACCGTGACTATCTTGTGTAATTCTTAAGGAAAGTAAGAATCAGGTACGCTGATTCATTTTTATTTTTTCCTTAATACATGAATGAGGACAGATCGTGTTTTGAAACCCCGATCAGCCTCTGTCGTTCTTAAAAACAAAGATGCAAAAGTTCAACACTACGCCACATATTTTCAAATGAAACATTTTTTATTTATACCAAAGCTTGTATCATATATTACTTGACAGTGCTGCTAGAATCGTGTGGTTAAATGAATTGATAAAAATTCCTCGATCGTATACATGTACAAAATTTCAAAAAAAAAAAAAAAATGGTAAGGTTATATGCGAAAGCGTGGAATAATTATTTCGGTGAAAAGTTATTAGGATTCTAGCAGCACTTTTCATGGCTCAGAAATATTTCCACATAATTATTTTTACAAACAAATGAATCATCCCTGGGGTAGTGTTGAACTTTTCACTTTTTCCTTAATGCAATTTTTTCTATTCATAGACGTCACATGGTGACGTCTTAGTAGAGTGCTTATTTTAGTCTAAGATTCATTGAAGCAAATATAATAGGTAATGATTGTTAATATTTTATCAATGGCTTTTCTTATTTCTCATTGTTAAATTGTACAAAAAGTTGTAAATTTCTCAAAATAATGATCTTGGTGCAGTCATAGCATACCCGCGTAAAAGCTTAATGTCTACAAGCTATTCGATGCGTCTTCAGCCCATAGGCTCTGACTTTATGTGAAAAGGAACACCCCTCTCTACATAAGTCGTTGTACTCTTTGGGTATTCTTCATAAAGAGCAACTGTCCCTTTTTATCATTTTTTTATAACCATTATATCCAAATGTAATCTTTGAACTATGCAATTGTCCCTGTATCAAGATAATTTGAGACATATCAAATATCAGGAAAGGCATATCTACGATGTGCTCCTTTCTGATATAAATCATTTAGGTTTTGAAATTCATGAAAACTGCTGTTCTCTAGGAGCATTCAAAAAATATAGTACATTTATTTCTTTCAAAATTAACACTTAATGACGTCATCACAGCACTATGATAATTCAAAGATTACATTTGGATATAATGGTTATAAAAAGATGTGAAGGTTTTTTTTTTCTTTTTTTAACTGTGAAGATGATCTGGATGAGACGTACACGTATATTTAAATTATAATAGTTTTTTTTCAATGATATCTTCACTTATATGCAGTATTTATTACATTAACTGGATGTTTTATACAAATACAAATAATGGTGAATTATGCACGCAAAGATCCAGCAGAGTGAGCATGTTGGGATAGGCTTTGGCCGATCGCAGTTGATTCTTTATGAAACATCTGACAAATTTAACTAGTGGACAAACATTACACCCTGTACTACCTTGTTTACTGCATGTGCACTGACAGCTTCCAAAAAATTTCAGAAAATGTTAAGTACTAACAAACGTTATCTTAATCAGTTGCATGGTGAATACACTTTACATTATTGTTTACATGCGTAAGAATTTCATTCAAATGTACACTTCTCTTAAGACGAAATTTTATCGTTCATGGGCGTTTCGGAAAGTAACAGAAATATTCAAGTCAAATCGAATTAAAAAAGCACGACGCACTTGTATCTTTTTTCACTTATACCTAAGCATTATGGACTTTTAGCGTATTTATCGTTTATAAAGAAATTTCAAATTTAAAAGTTTTCAGTTTGGAGGTATTTTGAATTTTACCATTATCATTATGATTTTAAAAAAAGTGCTTGACACATCACTTAGGCATAACATTTCATGAAATCACATAGCCACCATCTACGTACGATGACCTATCCTCAATTATAGAGTGTGTTGATTGATTTTGCACACGACTGATAATTCGTTTGGAGTTTGTTGGTTTCGCCCCCTACCCCCTTTATCAAATTACTTCTGCCGCCTGTGGGAGATTTTCCTGTACATAATTTATGATCCTGTAAATAAGGAAAAAAATAATTTAAAAAATTGACTAAGTAAATGAATGAATACTTAAGTTTTTTTGTTTGTTTGTATGTTGTTTAACGTCCCTCTAGAGAATTTTTCACTCATATAGAGACGCCACCACTTGCCGGTGGAGAGCTGCAAATTTTGTCCTATATTTGGCACTTACGGCCATTGAGCAGTGAGGGATCTTTTTCGTACCAGCACCTACTGCGACACGGGACCTCGGTTTATACGGTCACAGTGGGATTCGAACCTTACACCGCGACTCTAGTGCAGACGCTCTTACCACTTTAATTTAGAACACAGTAAAATATGAACGTTTGTTTATCTTCAGAGTTACATCCATTTTTCTTTCCAAAGGTTTAGCCTATTGGATTTTATATCTCTTATCCAATTTGAAAAGAAAAAAAGAACTCCACATTACATTATTCATGTTTTACAAAGAAAAATATTTTTTAAAGGCAACAACATATGCGTGGTCATACTTTTTCATATAACAAGAATGCCTCATTAAAATTTGTTCTGTTATTAAATTTGGTATATTAAGAAAAGCATGTCAATATGGCTCTCCTTTACACGTCGTACTCAGTTGAGAAATTGTGTGAAATTAAAAATAATTATATATTTATACATACTCATAGAAAAAATAGTAATTTAAGTTAGTTAAAAGGAAAAGCTTAAAACTTATTTCAAGACATTTTATAATGCTGACTTTATGATCCTATGATCATTCCTTTAAAAGGAATACTTGTTTGTAATACCACCCGTTGTCAAATATATAATGTTGACTACTAGTATGTTTATTCACGCTGGAAGGCGTGGGTGCATCCAAAGGGTACATGTAACAGCGTTTTTAACAGATGTTTTTCGACGGATCAAACTGAAGTAACTAACATGAAAGTATAGTATTTATTTACATGTATGTAACTCGAACCACATTAGACGGACATTTTATTTCTGTTCCTCCTATAATTTTGTCAACGGGTATTGTCGCAGATGGCTTGGACAATCTTAATGAAAATTTAATTAACAGTACCATCCAGATCCAACCTAACATCCAAACAGTCCCCGGGATTGCTTTGGGACTGCTCTGGAACCGCTGTGGGACTGCTCTGGGACCGCTGTGGGACTGCTTTAGAAAACAAACCCAGCAGTCCCTGAGACTGCTTTCTTGGACTGTCTTTTTTTCACCCATACGTGAAAATTATTCTGGGTGATAAGAAAGCCCCACCCTTTGTGTAATAAGAATTTGCAGGTTTCATTTTGTACAGTAGTTTTGTTTACTCTCAGCAGAGAAGTTGTAAAAGTAAAATCAACGAGGATTTTCCAGATTAACAAGTATGGTTAGTTACTGAAGAAAAATGGGATATTAATATACGACAACCGCCGATGTCCCACCATTGCAGTATAAAATCAGTTAAAAAAATAATTAAATGTTGGTAATAATAAAAAAGTTGTTTTGTCAGTTTAAAAAAAAGGAAGTCAGAAAAATGATTTTTTTTTTTTTGTATTTAACATAAATACAGATATTAGAAACTAAGGAATTTATTTAATGAAAGCTATTAAATGTACTCAACGTTTACTTTATCCTATGTCCTAAAGAAGGAAACAGTCTCGTCATTAAAGTTTAAAAAAAATATTCAAAGCTACATGCTGCAATGGAAAGGGATTATTTTTAAACTGTAGAGGCCGCTTTATCGCCAAATAAAAAAAAAATCAAAACAAAAAACAATCAATGCCTTTTTTTACCGCTTCATAATAAAACCTAATACTTAATTCAAGACAATCTTTTTCTATGAAATAAATTTATCTGACATTCTCCCGTCATATAAACAACGTGAGCAATAATTCGTTGATTTTTTAGCGGATAAATTTTTAACTTATAAACAAATTGTACAAAATATATTAAATTATACTTTTAAATAAATATGGTTAGAAATATCGAAATTTGTGTTTAATTTTTAATTTTTTTTTTTTTTTTTTGTGTTTGTTTGAGGAACAAACACGTAACAACTGCATTGTCTGACCTATTAAAAGCAATACACAGTGTATCAAATGTGTAAACAGCTGACTAGGGTTTCAATCGCCTTTGGGCATGAACAGCAGACAGTCCACGCGTGTTATTTGCATTACATATCAATGTTACACATCAATGGCCATGCTGGTCAACAATGGCTTTCATTTCGTTCTGCATAAACCCTTGTTTTAATAAATGGTATAAATGTATTTCAGGATTATTTAATCTTTAGAATATCTCTGAGGTAGTCACTTGCATGATTTACATGTACATGCACACTGATATAAGGGCTCAGGAAATATTTTAGCGGAATTGTTTTACGTTTTTAGTTGCTTTAAGATTCTATCAATAATTAAATCGACAAGTCCATGAGAATGATTATATTAGTAGGCAAAAGAAGAAGGTACGGTTTGGGCTTTATTGTACCCTAAAAAGTGATGTTTTTAAAAAGTTAAGAAATTCGCTTTAATATGAGTTGAGTAGATGAATATGATAAATCATGAAAGAATATGACATGACGGAGGACCATTCTGGAAATATGACATTAATTTGGTACATTTATAAGTCTGAAAAAGAAAACCCCCAAAAAATGACTCATTTCTGGGGTTATTTTCCTTAAGAAAACAGTGTCCACAGCCGTCGCCCACTTCAATTTTTGGATATGTTGTGTAAAATTCTTTGAAAAATCATATTTCAAATCTTTGTGGGCAATGCATGTGCTCTATGTTATCTTTACGACAATTCCACTAAAGAATTGATATATTCTGCAACATGTTAAGAAAATACGGGAAAATGCACAGGTTCATGACGTCACGATTAGCACTTAGGAAGTCATCTAATAAAAAAGATTTGTATGTTCTTACTACGTAGGATTTCATCTATTCAGAAAGCATAAAATTTAATTTCTTTCTTCACTTTCAAATTTTAGAAAAATACAGGACCAGATTTGTATGAAAACCGTACATGTACCTTGTTCTTTTATAAGAATTAACTGTCATTCATGATTCAATGGAAAACGTATGTACGGAGTACATACGGAGTAATATATGTATTGGCCTTGCTCTATGATAGTAGGATCTATTTCATAGTTATTAAATTCTAGTCTAAAATAAGTCATTCATTTTATTAAGCACGTGATTAATTTTCATTAAAAAGTATGCAGTAACCATTATCAATAAATCAAATTTAATAATTAAATTGGTTTAATTTGGTGTCAAATTTATATGCTACAGATGAAATTATTTAGTGTGGAAGTTTTTTTTTTTTTTCTATTGTTATTTTTATTTATATAATGTAATTTTGTTAATGATTCAGAAATAATTGTCACATAAGAATTGTGAATATGCTGTACATGTAACATGTAACAATTTTTCTCTAAAAAAAGAAGTGGATCATTAATTTCAACTGCCTTTATATAACTGACATTGTTTGATGATATACTGTGTAACCTCAGTTATAACTAAGCTCCGCCCATTAAATTACTAATACCGCCTACTGGGACTGCCGGGACTGCTTTCTGGGACCGTTGGAACTGCTGGGACCGCTTTGGGACTGCTCTGCGACCGCTAGTCCAAGAAAGCAGTCCCCGGAACTGCTCTGGGACTGCTTTTTGTCAGGTTGGGTCTGGTTGTTGCTGTAGTTGTGCAATCAACATTTAAAATGTTCAAAATGACAACTTTCCATTGAGCAGAGGAATTGTGAGAATTTTAAATTTTATTTTTCCCCGATTTAGTCGAATAAATCTTATTGGAATATTCAAGGATTAGTCCTTGCATCAAACCACACTTTTGCATGAAAAAAAATGAATAAGATGGACAACATTTTTCACTGCTTCCCTTAAATAAACAAAGGGTGAAATGTCTTTTTTATCTGAAATTTTTATTTCAAAATATTTTGAACTGCATGATATCTATATAATAATATTACAAATATTATAACATTGTATTAGTGTCTCTTGTTTTTCTATCTGAAATTTTCATTTAAAGGTATTTTGAATTGCATTATACAAAACTGCAACGGTGTGTGCTATCAAATTTAGTGACTAGCATTAGCACGTTCTTGAAACTTTAGTTACTAGAGAGGTTGGGATTTAAAACTTCTACGCGTTCGTGTACGTGTCTATTTACATTTGCTGTGTTTTTCTACTAAGCGAACTGTGAAATTGATTTGAATGCCATTTTCGTGTATACTCATGCGTAGAAATATGCACGGAAAACTCGCGCTAAAGTGACATCACAATAGGCTACAGAGACGTTAATAAAATGTAACGATATGTAAGGAATGTTTTTAAGTTTAGTGTAAATTATTGGTGTGTAAGTCGTGCTTCATGAATGAATTACACACCAATAACTAACACAAAACTCAAAAACATTCCTTAAATATACTTTGACGTACACGTACATGTTTTTCGCAATTTGTTTGTTGAGATTCAAATAACGTGTAAAGAACGTGAACATTGCGACCTATGTCTCTGTTTCAACTATATTGTAATCTTGTGACATCAGTGCATGTGACTTTAGTTAGTAAATAAAACATGGTTAGAATAAGTGTTCATGAAACTAAACATCCTAAATAATGTACCAAAGTTAGTTCTTAGACGTAAATTGACTTAATTTCATTATAAAAGCTACAAGTTTACTCTTACATGTAGACGTCACTTTACAATGTACAAGTTGTAGAAACTTTCCATCACTTAAAACTGATGAAGTAATACGCGAGGAATTTAGCGAATTCCTCTACTAGACGTACCCGTACACGTATGAAATCTCAACCTCTCTAATGTGAAGAAAAATTACCTGGGCAATTATTATTCCCACAGACCGAATGTTATTAAAGTAATTGAATTAATATCAACTTAAAAGGAAATACCGACCACCGACATTTATAATTAACATCATTTAAATGCTGTTTTTAAATGCGTATGACCTTACAGCCTTATAGCATTTGGTCAAAATGACAAAAATATCACTTCGCAACATTGCGCCAACAATGAATAATTTTGGTCAGGTATTTTATGAAATATTAAAAAAAGTTTGTGTTTTCTAGGAATATCCTCAAATTAGTCATATTAATTCAAAAGCATCTTTAAGTGGTGTAGATTCAAGTTTGTTCAAATCATAACCCCATCCCACCCCACCCCCAACCACTTTAATATTTAAACTTTCCAATACTGAACTGATTTTTGTTTTTTTCCCAGCCAAAGTGCTCAGGTGAGCGATGTGGTCCATCGGCCTCTTGCTTATATATATATATATATATATATATATATATATATATATATATATATATATATATATATATATATATATGTGTGTGTGTGTGTGTGTGTGTGTGTGTGTGTGTGTGTGTGTGAGGGTGTGTGTGTGTGTGTGTGTGTATATATATATATTCGACATGAATGGAATGACTGATGGCTGACGAAAATGTTTGTGAATGTAGTGGGGTCCTGTTAGCTTATAGTGAGATTGCATTATTGCATTATTGAGATACTGAACAGAATATGGGTACAAGGATAAATGTTTTTCCTTCTTATAATGCAAATAGTAATAAACATATGAAAATTTGTATTACAAAGGACCTGGCGTTGATGCATTTACAAGCTCCATGTCATATCTACATGCCCCCCTCCCCCCTCCCCCTGTTCTTCAAGTTTTTAAGTCTCTTACTAATCCAAGAAATTGGAAAGAAGTTACCTGCTGTTACATGTAAATGGGGTAAAATGAAAAAGAAGGACATGTGTAATCAAGTTGCCACTTAAGTGAACAAAATGCATGTGTCATGCACTGTAGAAACTTGCGAATAAGTGGAAGACATATTACTCCGAGGGTCAAAGGCAATAATTAAAGGACCACAACAGGAAAGCATGCGTCTAAAAAACCCAATCCATTTAAAAACGAACTTGACACATTCTTCCAAAGGATCCTAATGTTTCACCCACTCACACATCCAGCAGTAGCTCTAAGCCACCCTAAAAGAAGAATGTATTTACTCTTGTAGATCTACCAAAATGCGAAAAATTGAAACACCTAGTATGCAAAAATAAATGCAATCCTTATCTTCACAGTTCGTTTTCATGCTTGGGAGTTACACGAAAAACAAGAGGAGAGGTATAAAAATATCGCACAACAAACGCAAACAATGTATAATGAAAAAAGTCTAAATGATTACCTCATAAAAAATAATTATCTCAGTGTTTTTTTAATTTGATATTGCTTTTATATTAATACACGAGTTTCTTCCTAGTTGTATGTTAATCGTTAAGTTGCTTTCATATATATTTAAGCAGGAAGATTTTTGTTGATTGTTTGAGCCAAGATCAATGCCATGTTTTTCGAGTGATTGTGTGGTGTAATTTGAAGAAAAAAGAAAGATTACGATTGATCCATGTGACCACGTTGGTCTATGTAAGAAGTGTTTTCAGATCTTGAGAAAATGCCCAGATTGTCGGTGTAAGATAAATAAATGATTGACTGTCTTCTGCATATAGCGTGTAAGATGCATACTTTTGATAAAGTTTTCCTTGTTGTAAGGCACAGGGAAATGCTTTCAGGTTGAAATATTTTATTTGTTGTTAATATTTGTTCTTGTCTTTTTTTTTTACATTTAACCAGTTACTTTTATTAACTAGATGCTGTCATGAGACAGTAATACCCGCACTAAGGTGTTTCCCTCTACATGCACACTCCTTCATATTGGGCTTACCAAGGAAAAAGTCAAAATAATTTTATAATTTACACAGTACACGTATTCGTCAAATCGAGCATAAAATGCTCAGGTGAACATGTGACCTATGAGTCTCTTATATGTATTTCCTTTACTTAATTCATTACCAGTCTGAAATAACAGAATTTAATAAATGATGTAAATTAGGTGTTGATAAAAGGGGATATAAATTTCTGGCCCATAAATGGAACTTTTTATACCCGCACTTTCTAAAGAAAGTTCAGGTATATTGTTGTTACTCATGTCTGTCCGTCCATTCGTCTGTCCGTCCGTCCGTCCGTCCGTCTGTCACACTCTTCTTTCTCAAACTACTCTTACATTTTACAAAGTAGCCTAATCATCTTTTGGGAGATGTTCGGTGGTGCCATGTAGATGTGCAGTAAAGTTTCGGAATTTTCATTTTCACCCTCGGGGTCAAATGGGGGTCGAAAAATGACGTTTTTTATGCAAAAAGCCCCTGGTTCCCTGAACTCCTCTTACATTTTACCCAGTAGCCTAATCATCTTTTGGGAGATGGTTGGTGGTGTCCTGTAGATGTGCAGTAAGGTTTCGGAATTTTCATTTTCACCCTGGGGGTCAAATGGGGGTCGAAAACTGACGGTTTTTATACAACTAGAAATATGTCCATAGGACTTGAATGCCCCGCTGAGGGTTTATTAGTAATGCAACATGAAAATTTGTATTAGTGTTTGAAAGGACAAGATAGGCTAAGACCCCTTTTTGGCCACTGGTTTGGGGTATCTTTTAGAATGATGCAACAGTTTATCAATAAAAACCTCTTGTCAACCCTTGCACAAAATGAGTATTGGTTCTAAGTTACGGGATACACAGAGGTCACAGGAAGGTCAGGAAATACGTCAATTTCCGAATTTTCTCATTTTTATGCAAATTTTCATCGATTTTGTGGTACATTTTATTTCAGAAACCATAGAGCACAAGCTTGCCTATCTACCAAATTCATATATTTCGTACACTTGTATCAGATGCATCTTGTGTATAAAAATCTCAGATAGGCAAGCTTGTGCTCTATGTTTCCCGAAGTGAAAAGTATCTCAAATTTGACGAAATTAGACCAGAATTGAGGAAATTCGGAAAAATGTCAAACTTCTGCACCCTCTTGTGCCCTCCGTGTAAGCTTTGAACCACAATTAGTGCTGGTTTTAAAACAAGCATCATTGTAAGTTCTTAACTACAAACTATCATGATTATACCCGCACTTTCTAAAGAAAGTTCGGGTATATTGTTGTTACTGATGTCTGTCTGTCCCTCCGTCCGTCCCTCTGTCACACTCTTCTTTCTCAAACTCCTCTTACATTTTACACAATAGCCTAATCATCTTTTGGGAGATGTTTGGTGGTGTCATGTAGATGTGCAGTAAAGTTCCGGAATTTTCATTTTCACCCTCGGGATCAAATGGGGGTCAAAAAATGACGCTTTTTATGCAAAAAGCCCCTGGTTCCCTGAACTCCTCTTACATTTTACAAGTAGCCTAATCATCTTTTGGGAGACGTTTGGTGGTGTCATGTAGATGTGCAGTAAAGTTTCGTAATTTTCATTTTCACCCTCGGGGTCAAATGGGGGTCGAAAAATGACGTTTTTTATGCAAAAAGCCCCTGGTTCCCTGAACTCCTCTTACATTTTACATAGAAGCCTAATCATCTTTTGGGAGATGTTTGTTGGTGTCATGTAGATGTGCAGTAAGGTTTCGGAATTTTCATTTTCACCCTCGGGGTCAAATGGAGGTCGAAAAATGACGTTTTTTATGCAAAAAACCCCTGGTTCCCAGAACTCCTCTTACATTTTACCCAGTAGCCTAATCATCTTTTGGGAGATGGTTGGTGGTGTCATGTACATGTGCAGTAGGGTTTTGGAATTTATATTTTCACCCTGGGGGTCAAATGGGGTTCAATTTTTTTTTAAATATTTAACATGTTTAAACACCCTGGTTCCCAGAACTTCCCTTATATTTTATGCATTAGCCTTAAATCATGATCATTTGGAAGATGATTGGTTTTGTCCTGTGGATGCGTAAAATGGTTTCAAAATTTGCATTTCCATGTGGATGGCAAATAGGGGCAGGAAAAAAATGGCCCCTCCCTAACCCACAGGGTCATGATGTGTGCAAACTTGAATCTACACTTCTTCAGAATGTTTCTATATTAATCATGCTCTTATTGTTCTTGAAAAGAAGAATTTTGAAGATTTTTCCCCTTTTATTCCTATATAAAACTTCTTGTGGCCTGACCCTACCCTTGGAGGTCATGATTTGAAAAATAGAAATATGTCCATAGGACATGAATGCCCAGCCGAATGTATATTACTAACGCAACATGAAAATTTGTATGAGTGTATGAAGTTTGATGAGAATATCTTGAACAGTTTCTTTAAAATTGAAACTAAAATCTAAAAACAATTGGATATAGTTGATAAATTCTCACCAAATTATGTATAAGTGCATGCTTACATAAAAATACCTTAAATTGTTTCTTTAAAATTAAGAAAAACACAAATTAAAGAGAAGGGAGGTCAAGGTCACAGGAAAGTGCAAGGTGAAAAGTTTTTGATGCAGTTGAATAGCTCTCACTAATATATCAGCATATTAGGTTTGATAAAAATATCTTGAATGATTTATTTAAAACTGAGCTTAACACTTATTTAAGAGAAGAGAGGTCCAGGTCAAAGAAAAGATTGAGGTAAAAATGTTGATGTTAACATCAGTATGTATTTACTGTTAGCATATGAAGTTTGATAAGAATATCATAAATGGATTATTTAAAACGTAGATAAACACTAATTTAAAAAAGTGAAGTCAACGTCAAAGGAAAAGTCAAGGTCAAAAAAGTTGATGATAATCATAGCTCTAAGCAGTATGTATCAGCATATGAAGTTTGATAAATATATCTTGAAATGTTTATTCAAAACTTATCTAGACACTAATTTAAGAAAAGCGAGGTCAAGGTCAAAGGAAAGGTCAAGGTCAAAAAGGTTGATGCAGTTGAAAAGCTTACATCAGTATGTATCAGCATATGAAGTTTTATTACAGATATTTGAATGATTTTATTAAAACTAAGCTAAACACTAATTTAAAGAAAAGTGAATTCAAGGTCAAAGGAAAAGTCAAGGTCAAAAATGTTGATGGAGTTGAATAGCTTAGATCAGTATGCATCAACATATGAAGTTTGATAACACTATCTTTAATGTTATCTTTAAAACTGAGCTAAACACTAGTTTAAGAAAAGTGAAGTCAAGGTCAAAGGAAAGGTCAAGGTTAAAAAATGTTGATGCTGTTGCATAGCTCTTATCAATACCTATCAGCATATGAAGTTTGATAAAAATATATATCTTGGATGGTTTCTTCAAAACTGAGCTTTGAACTGAGCTAAAACCAAAGCACGACAGAAGGACAGACGGAAGGACAGACAGAAGGATGGAAGGATGTAAGACAGACATGACAAACACTATATGCCTCGGCCATATTCATAGAGGGGCATAAAAAACTTTTACACTATATGAGGATGTTTCCATATCAAAATGACTAACAAGCAAATTCAAAGAATTGGGTCCCCTGCGTTCCATGTCTTAGTGGATGGGATGCCATTATTTATGGCATATTGTTTCAAATATGCACACCCTATCATATGTCATTCAAAAGTAATCAACATTTTTGAAAAGTAGGTTAAACTTCAAGTCAATGTCACAGAGTCAAAAGTCATGATATATTTAGAAAGATCTTGTCACAGGTAATATACATGTATAATACGAATGCCCTATCTTTTCTCTTTCAAAATGATCAATTTAAAATAATGTTAATTTTTTAGAAAAGTAGGTCAAACTTCAAGGTCATGGTCATGGGTTCAAAGATCATTGCATATTTAGAAAGTTCTTGTAGGGTATATACAATTGAAATTTACAAATGAAAGCCCTATGTCTTATTATTCAAAAGTTATGACCAAGGTTTAATTTATTGTGACAGACGGACAGACTGACAAACAGACTTACAGACAAATAGATTCAATATCCCCTAGGTCTCTTTCACGAAAACGGGGGACAATAGTGCCCTTGCTGTTCTTGAGAAGATTTATGATGGAAAAAATCCCCTGCATTTTACTATGTAAATCTTTGGATCCCCATATGTGGCCCCACCCTACCCCAGTGGGTCATATTTTGAACAAATTTGAATCTACACTAAGTCTATGTAAAAGAAAGTTTCAACTTTTTAGGCCCAGTCAGTGGTTCTTGATAAGACTTTTTTAAATGATACCACCAAATTTTCACTAATTCTTGATTATCTCCCCTTGAAAGAGGGTGTGACCCTTCATTTGAACAATCTTGAATCCTCTTTACCCGAAGATGCTTTGTGGCAAGGTAGGTTAAAATTGGCACAGTGGTTCTAGTGAAGAAGACAGAAATGTGAAAAGTTTACAGACGGACAGATGGATAACAGACAAAATGTGATCAGAAAACCAGAAAAACTCAAGTGAGCTAAAAACTTATGATCACAAGTACTTGAAAAGAGTTACAGTATTTGAAAAGCAGTTTTTTTTTTCATGCATTGTTTTGAGAAGCTGAAAATGTATGACTTGTATCCATGTTGAAAAAACTGCACATTTTAGAAAACAGTATGATTAAAAATAATTAATCTTAAGCATGTTAAGGTGCTTTGAGTAGCAAAATAAGCTAAAGTGCTATAGCTAATTTAACTACAGAGCTTAGGTTATATCAATTTTAAGATGCACAACCTTTTCAACTCTTAATCATTCTTAAAATATTTATATCATCATTTCTGATTCAAGGGAGAACTAGATATATGACCAGAAGTATATCTGTTGACTAATAAACATGTACCTGTATATTGTGTTTTTTAAGTCATTTGTTTGTTTGTTGTTAAATGTCCCTCTCGGGAATTTTTCACTCATTTGGAGACACCACCACTTAAAAATAATGAAGACGTACAAGTCGGATTAGATGTTAACATTCATTTTAGGAGTTTTCAACAATTAAGACGTATAAAAAGAGATAACTCCTTCCCCTCAATCCTTCCCAGACCCCTGTTTGTTCATGTATGCAAACTAATACTTTGTTTTGACATAAAAAATGTGAATATATACAAATAGTTTAATGGTCCATCTCTTTGAATTATTTTCATTCCTAATTCTAGGAGGGTACATGGGTTGACCCAAATTCATGAATGAAATGTCAAGCAATCTTATCATTGAAGCACTTTTTTTTAATTTGATGTAGTCATATTGTGAACATTTCCAGTTCATTAACAGAGTGGGGATGACCTCCAGGGGTTCATGACCTTAAACCATTAGATATACATAACATAATAACACAAGAAACAAAATTATGCATAGTCAAATGGAAAAGTTTTCTACTTTTTTGGAGTCACATGACCATTTGTCATTTCAGGGACAGGGAGTGGCTAGGGAGATTGCCCCCCCCCCCCCCCTGGAGAATTTGCATAGTTATTTAAATAGGACTATGATTATACTGATTTACAGAAGCAAATTAAAAAATGACTGGACGCCCTCCCCACTATAAAAAAAAAAAAAAAAAACGGACCCCACCATCATTTTTTTTTTTTTTTTTTTTTTGCTTCACAGGAAATTCTTGGTTGGAATTTTTTCTGACTGAAGTGTGCCCCCCCCCCTCCCGAAAAAATTCCTGGATCTGTGCATGTAATTAAATGTAATGTCGACAACGGGAGATAACTCTTCATAATTAGAAATTCGTCTACTGTGGCATCCGATGATCTTTGATCCTTTTTAAACTTTAACCTAACCATTTACATTTCGGTTTATTTTACCCCAATCTAGACTTAAATCTGTACTTACCAACTGTCATAGGTCCTGTCAACTTCATGAAATATAATCCAATTAAAGCACAAAATGAATTAATTCCTACTGATATACATGTAAAGATGTTTTCACCACACTGCAACCATGTGCAATCACTCGGCCCACCTCGGCCGATTCGTACCTTATCTAACGTTCTAACGTTTGGTTAAGGTGACGGAATCAGCCAAGGTTTGCCGAATGCATGTGCAATCTAAAAATGATAATGGTAAACCTAGTACAAGTAGGGTGACGCAAGCCCAATGTGATGAAGAAATTTTCAAAAAGGTGTTCACATACATGTACAGTACAAGAACAAATTTTAAATTATCATAACAAACGATCTTTTAAACATAACTTTGCCATCTAGGACTCATTCCAAAAACAGGCAAATTGTGCGTTTGAGGGGGGTTGGGTTGACAAAATTGATTGGGTATGACTTTTCAAGAGGGTTTTTGCCTTATTAAATACTAAAAAAAAGTTTGCATTTTGATAAATTCATCAAAAACGCTTTGTACTAAAATAATATTTTTTGTTGTTGAGAGAATCAATTTTAAAAAGTTCAATTATGGGCCAAAAATTTATATCCCCCCTTTTATTAAAACCTAATTAACATCATTAATTAAATTCTGTTATTTCAGACTGGTAATGAATTAAGTAAAGGAAATACCTATAAGAGGCTCATAGGTCACAGGGTCACCTGAGCATTTTATGCTCGATTTGACAAATACATGTACTGTGTAAATTATAGAATTATTTTGACTTTTTCCTTGGTAGGCCCAATATGAAGGAGTGTGCATTTAGAGGCAAACACCTTAGTGCGGGTATTACTGTCTCATGACAGCATCTAGTTAAATTTATTTTCTCAACAACAAATAATATTATTTTAGTACAAAGCGTTTTTGATGAATTTATCAAAATGTGCAAACATTTCTTAGCATTCGATTAGGCAAAAACCTCCTTAAAAAAGCCATACCCAATCAATTTTGTTACCCCCCCCCCCCACCAACACATACAGTCACATAAACTGCCTGTTTTTTTTTCGAAATAGGCCTAGATGGCAAAGTTATGTTAAAACATCGCTTGTATGATAATTTAAAATTTGTTCTTGTACTGTACATGTATGTGAACACCTTTTTGAAAATTTCTACATCTTATTGGGCTTGCGTCACCCTACTAGTACTAGTACTAGTTTTACCATTATCATTTCTATATTGCGCATGGTGCAGTGTTGTGTTAGACTGGTACCCTGACATTGGTTAACGGGCACAAGCGCCCTGAATTTTCATTTTCACCCTCGGGGTCAAATGGGGGTCGAAAAATGACGTTCTTTATGCAAAAGCCCCTGATTCCCTGAACTCCTCTTACATTTTACTCAGTAGCCTAATCATCTTTTGGGAGATGGTTGGTGGTGTCATGTAGATAGGTAGTAAGGTTTCGGAATTTTCATTTTCACCCTGGGGGTCAAATGGGGGTCGAAAAATGATGTTTTTATGCAAAAAGCCCCTGGTTCCCTTAACTCCTCTTACATTTTACTCAGTAGCCTAATCATCTTTTGGGAGATAGTTGGTGGTGTTCTGTAGATGTGCAGTTAAGTTTCGGAATATTTATTTTCACCCTGGGGGTCAAATGGGGGTCGAAAAATGACCTTTTTTAATGCAAAAAGCCCCTGGTTCCCTGAACTTCTCTTACATTTTACTCAGTAGCCTAATCATCTTTTGGGAGATAGTTGGTGGTGTCCTGTAGATAGGCAGTAAGGTTTCGGAATTTTCATTTCACCCTCGGGGTCAAATGGGGGTTGAAAAATGATGTTTTTATGCAAAAAGCCCCTGGTTCCCTGAACTCCTCTTACATTTTACATAGTAGCCTAATCATCTTTTGGAAGATGGTTGATGGTGTTCTGTAGATGTGCAGTAAGGTTTCGGAATTTGTATTTTCATCTTGGGGGTCAAATGAGGGTCGAAAAATGACGTTTTTTATGCAAAAAGCCCCTGGTTCCCAGAACTTCTCTTACATTTTACACAGTAGCCTAATCATCTTTTGGAAGATGATTGGTGGTGTCTTGTAGTTGTGCAATAACGTTTTGGAATTTTCATTTTCACCATTGAGGTCAAATGGGGGTCGAAAAATGACGGTTTTTTATACAACTAGAAATATGTCCATAGGACATGAATGCCCAGCCAAGGGTTTATTAGTAATGCAACATGAAAATTTGTATTAGTGTATGAAATTTGATGAGAATATCTTGAATAGTTTCTTTAAAATTGAAATTGAAATCTTAAAAGTTGGATATAGATGAAAAACTCTCACAAAATTATATACTAGATGCCGTCATGAGACAGTAATACCCGCACTAAGATGTTTGCCTCTAAATGCACACTCCTTCATATTGGGCTTACCAAGGAAAAAGTCCAAATAATTCTATAATTTACACGGTACATTGTACATGAATTCGTCAAATCGAGCATAAAATGCTCAGGTGACCATGTGACCCATGAACCTCTTATACGCATTTCATATACTTAATTCATTACCAGTCTGAAATAACAGAATTTAATTAATGATTAGGTTTTCATAAAAGGGGGGGGGGATTATAAATTTTTGGCCCATAATTGGAACTTTTTAAATTTATTTTCTCAACAACAAATAATATTATTTTAGTACAAAGCGTTTTTGATGAATTTATCAAAATGTGCAAACTTTTTTTAGTATTTGATTACGCAAAATCCACCTTGAAAAGCCATACCCAATCAATTTTGTCACCCCCCCTCCCCCCCAACACACACACACAATTTGCCTGTTTTTGGAAATAGGCCTAGATGGCAAAGTTATGTTTAAACATCGTTTGTTATGATAATTTAAAATTTGTTCTTGTACTGTACATGTATGTGAACACCTTTTTGAAAATTTCTACATCACATTTGGCTTGCGTCACCCTACCAGTACTAGTACTAGTTTTACCATTATCATTTTTAGATTGCACATGCCACGTGACATGGTGTGGTGCAGTGTTACATGTATATCAGTGGAAATTAATTCATTTTGTTTTTTAGTTGGATTATATTTCATGAAGTTGACAGGACCTATGACAGTCGGTAAGTACAAGTTTAAGTATAGATTGGGGTAAAATAAACCGCAATGCAAATGGTTAGGTTAAAGTTTAAAAAGGATCAAAGATCATCGGCAATCTCCTATATATGCAGAGTTGTCGTTCGTTTCTCTCTCAGACACTGAATGTATGAGCCGATGGTAGAGAGTGGATCATCGGATGCCACAATAGACGAATTTCACATTCTGAAGAGTTATCTCCCGTTGTCGACATTACATTCAGTTACAGGCACAGATCCGGAAATTTTTTTCCGGGGGCAGGGGGGGGGGGGGTCCACACCTCAGTCAAAAAAAATTCCAGCCCAGAATTTCCTGAGGAGCAAAAAAAAAAAAACAAACAAACAAAACAAAACAAACAAACAAACAAAATAAAAACAATGATGGTGGAGTCCATGTTTTTAAAGGGGGGGGGGGGGGGGGCATCTAAAGTCATTTTTTATTTGCTTCTGTAAATCAGTATATAGTCCTGTTTAAATAACTCTGCAAATTCCAGGGGGGGGGGGGAGTTCCAATTTCCCTAGCCACTCCCTGTCCCTGAAATGACAAATGATCATGTGACTCCTAAATAGTAGAAAACTTTTCCATTTGACTATACATAATTTTGTTTCTTGTGTTATTATATTATGTACATCTAATGGTTTAAGGTTATGAACCCCTGGAGGTCATCCCCACTCTCTTAATGAACTGGAAATGTCCATAATATGACTACATCAAATTAAATGAAAGTGCATCAATGATAAGATTACTTGACATTTCATTCATGAATTTGGGTCAACCCATGTACCCTCCTAGAATTAGGAATGAAAATCATTCAAAGAGATGGACCATTAAACTATTTGTATATATTCACATTTTTTTAATGTCAAACCAAAGTATTAGACTAGTTTGCACACATGAAAAAACAGGGGTCTGGGAAGGGGCAAGGGGAAGGAGTTATCTCTTTACGTCTTAATTGTTGAAAACTCCTAAAATGAATGTTAACCTCAAATCCGACTTGTACGTCTTCATTATTTTTAAGTGGTGGTGTCTCAGTATGAGTGAAAAATTCCCAAGAGGGACATTTAACAACAAACATTAATGACTTAAAAAACACAATATACATGTACATGTTTATTAGTCAACAGATATACTTCTGGTCATATCTCTAGTTCTCCCTTGAATCAGAAATGATGATGTAAATATTTTAAGAATGATTAAGAGTTGAAAAGGTTGTGCATTTTAAAATTCACTAAGCTCTGTGGTTGAATTAGCTATACCAGTTTAGCTTATTTTGCTATTCAAAGCACCTTGATTAACTATTCTTAATCATACTGTTTTCTGAAATGTGAAGTTTTTTCAACATAGATACAAGTCATATACCTTTTCAGCTTCTGAAAACAATGCATGAAAAAAAAAAAACTTTTCAAATACTGTACCACTTTCCAAGTACTTGTGATCATAAGTTTTTAGCTCACTTGAGTTTTTCTGGTTTTCTGATCACATTTTGTTTGCCATCCATCTGTCCGCCTGTAAACTTTTCACATTTTTGTCTTCTCCACTAGAACCGCTGGGCCAATTTCAACCAACCCTGCCACAAAGCATCTTCTGGTAAAGGGGATTCAAGTTTGTTCAAGTGAAGGGTCACACCCTCTTTCAAGGGGGGATAATCAAGAATTAGTGAAAATTTGGTGGTATCATTTTAAAAAAGTCTTACCAAGAACCACTGACTGGGCCCAAAAAGTTGAAACTTTCTTTACATAGACTTAGTGTAGATTCAAATTTGTTAAAATTATGACCCACTGGGGTAGGGTGGGGCCACATATGGGGATCCAATGATTTACATAGAAAAATGCAGGGGATTTTTTCCATCATAAATCTTCTTCTCATGAACAGCAAGGGCATTATTGTCGTCCGTTTTCGCAAAAGGGACCTAGGGGACATTAAATCTCATTTGTCTGTCAGTCTGTCCATTTGTCAGTCTGTCCGTCTGTCACAATAAATTTAACCTTGGTCATAACTTCTGAATAATAAGAGATAGGGCTTTCATATTTCACATGTACATTACCTACAAGAACTTTCTAAACATACGATGATTTTTGAACCCATGACCTTGACCTTGAAGTTTGACCAACTTTTCAAAAAATTTAACATTATTTTAAATGATCATTTTGAAAGAGAAAAGATAGAGCGTTCATATTATACATGTATATTACCTGTGACAAGACCTTTCTAAATATATCATGACTTTTGACTCTGTGACATTGACCTTGAAGTTTAACCTACTTTTCAAAAATGTTATATTTCCTTATAACTTTTGACTGAGAAGAGATAGGACTTTTATATTTGACATGTACATTACCTGTAACAAGATGTTTCCAAGCATGCTATGATTTTTTTACCCCTTGACCTTGATGTTTTACCTAATTTTCAAAAATTTTAACTTTGGTGATTACTTTTGAATGACATATGATAAGGCTGCATATTTGAAACAATATGTTATAAATAATGGCATCCCATCCACTAGGACACGGAAAGCAGGGGACCACATGTACAATTCTTTGAATTTGCTTGTTAGTCAATTTGATATGGAAACATCCTCATATAGTGTAGATTCAAGTTTTTTATGCCCTACCATGAGCATGGCCGAGGCATATAGTGTTTGTCAAGTCCGACTTCAATAAAACGTCATATGCTGATACATACTGAGGTAAACTTTTCAACTGCATCAAAATTTTTTACCTTGACTTTTCCTTTGACCTTGACCTTACTTTTCTTAAATTACTGTCTAGATCAGTTTTGAATAAACAATTCAAGATATATTTATCAAACTTCATATGCTGATATATACTGCTGAGAGATATCAATTGCATCAACTTTTTTGACCTTGACTTTTCCTTTGACCTTGACCTCACTTTTTTAAATTAGTGTTTATCTACGTTTTAGATAAACCATTTCTGATATTTTTATTGAACTTCTATGCTAATAGTAAATACATACTGATATAAGCTTTTCAACTGCATCAGCATTTTGACCTCAGCCTTTCCTTTGACCTGGACCTCTCTTTTCTCAAATAAGTGTTAAGCTCAGTTTTAAATAAATCATTCAAGATATTTTTATCAAACCTAATATGCTGATATGTATTAGTGAGAGCTATTCAACTGCATCAAAAACTTTTCACCTTGCACTTTCCTGTGACCTTGACCTCCCTTCTCTTTAATTCGTATTTTGCTTAGTTTTAAAGAAACAATCTAAGATATTTTTATGTAAGCATGCACTTATAGATAATTTTGTGAGAATTTATCATCTATATCCTTTTTTTTTAGATTTTAGTTTCAATTTTAAAGAAACTGTTCAAAATATTCTCATCAAACTTCATACACTCATACAAATTTTCATGTTAAATTAGTAATATACATTCGGCGGGGCATTTATGTCCTATGGACATATTTCTAGTTTTCAAATCATGACCTCCAAGGTTAGGGTCAGGCCACAATAAGGGATCAAAGTTTTATAGAGATTTAAAAGGAAAAAAAATCTTCAAAATTCTTCTTTTTTAGAACAACAAAAGCATGATTAATATGGAAACATTCCCAATAAGTGTAGATTTAAGTTTGTACAAATCATGACCCCATGAGTTAGGGAGAGGCCATTTTTTTCCTGCCCCTATTTGCTATCCACATGGAAATGTAAATTTTAAAACCATTTTACACATCCACAGGACAAAATCAATCATCTTCCAAATGATCATAATTTAAGGCTAGTGCATAAAATATAAGGGAAGTTCTGGGAACCAGGTTGTTTAAACATGTTAAATATTTTTTTTTTAAAATTTAACCCCCAGGGGGAAAATAAGAATTCCGAAACCTTACTGCACATCTATAGGACACCACCAAAAATCTCCCAAAAGATGATTAGGATACTGTGTAAAATGTAAGAGGAATTCAGGGAACCAGGGGCTTTTTGCATAAAAAACGTCATTTTTCGACCCCCATTTGACCCCGAGGGTGAAAATGAAAATTCCGAAACTTTACTGCACATCTACATGACACCACCAAACGTCTCCCAAAAGATGATTAGGCTACTTGTAAAATGTAAGAGGAGTTCAGGGAACCAGGGGCTTTTTGCATAAAAAGCGTCATTTTTCGACCCCCATTTGACCCCCAGGGTGAAAATGAAAATTCCGAAACTTTACTGCACATCTACATGACACCACCAAACATCTCCCAAAAGATGATTAGGCTACTGTGTAAAATGTAAGAGGTGTTTGAGAAATAAGAGTGTGACAGACGGACGGACGACGGTCAGACGGACGGACGGACGGACGGACAGACATGAGTAACAACAATATACCCGAACTTTCTTTAGAAAGTGCGGGTATAATAAGTGTATAAGTTTACATAAATATATCTTAAATGGTTTCTTTAAAATTAAGCAAAATGCAAATTTAAGAAAAGTGAGGTCAAGGTCACAGGAAAGTTAAAAGTCAAAAATTTTTGATGCAGTTGAATAGTTCTCATAAATACGTATCAGCATATAAAGTTTGATAAAAATATTTTGAATGGTTTATTTAAAACTGAGCTAAACACTAATTAAAAATAAATGAAGTAAATGTCAAAGGAAAGTTCAAAGGCAAAAAATATTGATGCAGTTAAATAGCAGAATGTATCAGCATATGAATTTTGACACAAATTTTATGAAAAGTGGGTTTAGGTCAAAGGAAAGGTCAAGGTAAAAAAATATTGATGCAGTTAAATAGCTCTTATTAGTATGTATCAGCGTATGATGTTTGATTAAAATATCTTGAATGATTTCATTAAAACTGAGCTAAACACTAATTTAAGAAAAGTGAGGTCAAGGTCAAATGAAAGGTCAAGGTCAAGAAATAATTATGCAGTTACATAGCTCTCATCAATATCTTTCAGCATATGAAGTTTGATAAAAATATCTTGGATAGTTTCTTTGAAACTGAGCTTTGAACAGAGCTAAACGCAAAGGGTGACGGAAAAACAGATGGAAGGACAGAAGGATGAAAGGACAGAAGACAGACATGAAAAACACTATATGCACTGGCCATCTTCATGGCGGGGCATAAAAACATGATAAAAAAAAATATTTGTATGCACCCTTTCTCCCTGTTCCAAGATTGAAGTTATAATGTCAAAAGGTTCTTAAGTTATAGTTTGGAGGTGTTTTTCTTAATTTGACCTTGAATGAAGAAAGGAATCAAGGTCAACATTTTAGTGCAGTGCATCTTTTGTAAATGTCTTTTTTCTATGTTACAAATTTGAAATCCTAATGTCAAAGTATTCTAAGGTTATAGCCTGGACTATATTTTTATTTAAAGATTGACCTTGACCTTATCGAAAGGTCAAGGTAAAAAAAATTGGTGGCCTCAACCCCAATTCCATACCACCTCTCCATGTTTCAAGTTTGAAGTCTTAATGTCAAAGGGTTGTCAAGTTAAGGCTCGGACAAAATTTGATTGAAGAAGAAAACTGACAAAAACAATATGTAGACTAGTATAATCTACTTGTTGCATCAAACCTGTAGGAGGAGTAGTTTTGAAAGAACAAATTTGTTTCTAAATTATGTAATGAAACTTTCACATAAGATTCAACTTTTCTTGCCTAGTGGTTCTTGAGAAGGAATTTTTTTTTTCTTATACAGTAAAGCATACTTATAGCCAAACAAGCCTATAATGAATTGACACTTACAGCAAAGCTATTTTCATTCCCCATGACTTTAAAATATATTGTAAACCTAATGGATATAAGCAATTACACTTATACCAAAGCAAAATTGTCCGTCCCAGGCACTTTGTTATAAGCGTGTTTTACTGTACATTCCCATGTTTACAAAACTTTGATCCCCTATTGTGGCCACACCCTACCCCTGAAGGTCATGATTTGGACAAAGTTGAATCTACACTAAGTAATGAAGTTTCACATAATTTTAAACTTTTCTGGCCCAGTGGTTCTTCTTCAGATTTTTTGAAATAGCATTAAATTTCACTCATTCTTATCTCCCCTTAAAAGAAGGTTTGACCCTTCCATAAAAGAATATTTGGCCCTTCATTTGAACAATTGTTATGTTTTACACCAGAAAGAATATTTTGCATGAAAAAAAAACTCTTTGTGTTTCTAAATAAATCATCTCACCTCTAGTGTGTTTCTTCTTATTTTAACTAAGATAATGATGATTTAATTACAACTTCAATTTTGTACAGGCCTTTGTATGATAATTATACCCTGAGGGGTATGTATACCTGTCCTCAACAAGTCAGGTGATTGTTCACAGTGAGTACTTTTCAAGCATAATTGATCAAGTTCATTTTTGCCTCCTGAAAATACTGATCTTGAGCAAATTAATAGGAGTTCCAAGTGAAATTTGTAACAAACCACGTTAAAGACTTTCTGGCTGTGTCCTTTTGTAATTATAGATATGGATCAAATACAAGATGGTGAGTAAATTTATTTTTTTCTGGGAGGGATAACATTCTTACTGCAGTATGAATTAATCCTAAAAGGTCATCAATTAAAAAGGTCATCTTATAATTCCACTTTAATTTTGACTCAAGTAGATGTTAGAGAGAGAGAGAGAGAGAGATTACTCCAGGTATAAAGCCCCATGCAATATATATATATATATATATATATATATATATATATATATATATATATATATATATATATATATATATATATATATATATATATATATATATATATATATATATCTGTGATAGCAAATTCTCGGGACACAATTTTTGAAAAGCAATTTTCCTTCATGCATTGTTTTCAGAAAACTCAAAGCTAAAAATTAAAAATTTATACTCATGTCAACATAGTGCAACTTTTATCAATATTGATAAAAAGGTACATTAAAAAAGTATGATTAGATAGCTAAATCAAAGTGTTTTGAATAGCAAAACCAAGCAATGACAGTATAGCTAGTTCAACTACAGAGCTTAATCAATTTTAAGAGATTGTGCAAGACCTGTTTTAATTCTTAATCATTCTTAAAATATTTATATCACCATTCCTGATTCAAGGGAGAGCTGGGCATATGACAAAAAAGTCCATGATCTATTGATTTAATAAAGACACAGGTATGTTGTGAGAAGATCAGTAAATAATGATGACAAGTGGGAAAAGGCCGGGTTAATATTAATAAATTTTAGGAGTTTTCAACATTTAAGATCATGCAGACATAACTCCTTCCCCTTTTCACCCTTCCCAGGCCCAGGCTCATTTATTTATACAAATTATTTATAACTTGTTTTGGTATAAAATAAATTGTGAATAATACTAAAATCTACATGTACACAAAGTATAATGGCGGGTGTCTGAATGATTTTCATTTTCTAATTCTAGGAGGGTGGACTGACCCTAGGGGGTCCTGAATAAAATGTCAAGGAGATTATCACTGACACACTTTTGACGCAGGTCATATTGTGATCATTTCCAGTTTCAGGATGAGGAATACTTCAAGGGGTCATAACCTTTATACCATTTAATGCATAATGACTCGAGGGACAATATTACATGTATGTATGGTTAAGGGGAGAGTTTTCAACCATTTTCAAGATACAATGTATATGATCATTTGAAGTTTTAGGGGTTGGGAATGACCTCTGGGGGGTCATGACCCCACATGTCCTATTTAGTGTGTTATAATACAAAGATGACTTAGGGGCTTTTGCTTTAATGAAAGTTATTTTATTGTTTCCGGTTCAAAAAATTGAGTGGAATGACCCCAGTGACTTGCCTCATTGTATAATTTGTATAATTGTGGCATTCCAATGATCTTTGACCCTTTTCCAACTATAGGCCCCTAACCATTTTCATTTCCGATTATTTTACCCCCTTCTAGTCGCCCGAGTGGCGCAGTGGTTAGAACGTCTACTCTAGAGTCGTGGAGTAAGGAGTTGATCCTTAAGTCGCGGGTTCGAATCCAGTGCGGAACGTGGAGACCAGTTCTTTGGATGAGACTGTAATTTTCCAAAAAGGAGTACATTTGTAAAATTTATATCATAATTACATACATTTTTTCCCCATAAATTTGTGTTATCTATTCTAAATATGACAGGAAAACGGGTGAATCGTTGGTGGGTCTCCGAGTTCTACCCAGACACTGGATAGAAAAAAAAAATGCATAAGTTGTCATTTTGGCATCTAATTCTTTTTAAGTTCATCAAAAAAGCTATGCACTAAAATAATAATATTTGTTGTTTTAACAATAAATTCAACAAGTTCCAATTATGGGTAGAAAATTAACCACCTTTTTTTACACGAATCTTTCAAAAATTCTCTCTTTATCAGAATTTGCATTATTAGGTAATATCAGACTGGTAATGAAATATTTACATGCGCGGATCTAGAGTGGGGAGGGGGTCCGGAACCTATACACGAAAGCAACTAAAACTAAAAGTTACCTTGGAACCTCCCTTAGAAAACACGGACCTCTGTTAAATTGGTATAAAAAGTTATACATATGAAGCTTAAAAAATGATCGGCCAACCCTCTCCCCCACCACCACCACCATGAAATAGGTTTTCACAAATTCCTGGATCCGCACCTGATTTACATAAGAGGCCCATATGGGCTGCATGTTCACCTGAGCATTTTATGCTTGATTTAAATGTGTGCTTCTTCCCTGGTTACCAGAATTTGAAGGAGAGCAGTCAGAGCATATTTCAGGGACGTAGCAACGTTTTTGAAAGTGGAAGGGGGGGGGGGGGAGGTTAGCCAGAGAAAAAAATGTCAACTTACCTGAAAAAAGTTGACAAGCCAAATTTTTTTTTTTTTCAGAACTCAAAATTTCTATTTCGTGGGGTGGGGTGGGGGATTCCAACTTTTACAGTATCCCAATTTTATATATACACTACTTCATTACCTTTATTTGACTATAATGCAACAACAAGTGGGGGGGGGGGGGGCAACCACCCGTTCATGAACATTTTCAATAGTAAAAAGTTACGTTTCGAAAAAAGTTGGAGGGGGGCAGGCCCTCTCTGCCCCTCCCCCCCCCGATGCTACATGTAAGTGCCTGCATTTAGAGGCAAACACATTAGTTCGGGTATTACTGTCTCATGACAGCATCTAGTTATTTTTTTTTTTACTTCTTCAGGAAGAAGATTATTATTTAATTTGTGTCCAAAGACAGGATACATGTATATGTAGTTTATATAGAACAGAGATTTATTTTTTTATATTAATTTGTAAACACCCAACCGCCTAAGTTATACAAAGATATCAAGTCTTCGAAGAAAAAGAACAATTGTTGTTTTTCAGATTTTTTATTGCATTTTTATTTTTATTTCTTTACCATGTGCTTTAATAAAGTGTTAAATTCTCAAAAAAAATATTCTGTCTTCTTTCAAACTGTAGCAACCAATACTAGTAGTAGTATATGTAACATTAATTAAGTACAGTACAATCATTGTGGTCTTTTCTAAACAAGACTGCTGCAATTCTGTTAGGCTTTTTAAGGTGTCAGCAATGTCTTGAACATATGGTACATGAAAAATAACATCACTATCGTCGTCCTCAGCCAGAATTTTTTTTCCGGAAGATCTGCAGATAATTCACACACACATTGTGTATGTCACAACAGACTATTATTGCGTCTCTGGCTTGTATATCTTTTATGTTTAAATATCAAGGACGACGAATTCTTGTTATAAGCAACCCAAAGGCCCTTTCAAAAACCACTCAAGTTGAAGATTGGCATTTGTTGAAAAATCTTTGTTCAAGAGTCCGAATGTCCACTTTCCCGGTAGGGTGTTGGAACTCATGGTTTGAGAGGGTATGCAGAATCTGCAAATACATGACCATCACCCTAGAATGTTGGTCAATTGTCAAAAAGATCCGAGTTGTGAAAGACACGTGTGCCATGGACGCTGCCTGGCAACCCTTCATATCAGTGTGTGAAGCGTGTGTCTTCTCTAAAAACAACCTGTCAATGTATATCATATCTGGTATTTTTAATACATACGTCGACAGGTAATAGATTCATAGTTATAATAATACGCTACATGTATATGGCACACTAATAACAGTTGCTCACTAATCAGTAAAGGATATTAACTGGCTTACCTGCAGTTGTTTAGAATGAAATCTCTTCCTATTGATATATTTTCCTGATTATCGTATGGTGATGGAATTCTGATATTCGTACCATACTAAGTTCCAACAACATTTGGAAAACCGCATTTCATTGCAAAATGGTCTTTAATTAACAAGTTGAATTCCATGTGCATCAGACCAGCTTATAATCTTTGATTTCAAGAATATATGGATCTAGTTAACGTTTCTACTCCGGTATTAAATCACTCTAAATTCTGTAACTCCAAATCGTTCGGCAAATTGAAGAGAAATGGCTTCCAATCCAAAACTCCTCAAGGTTATGAGCAACAGTTTCGATTGAAAGCGATTTCCTTCAATTCTCATTTACATTTGTGAATTCATCATACGACGATTTTTTTTTTCAAAAGTTGTCTGTAATGTTGTTTTTGACAGTCTAAATATCGTTTGAACAGCATATCATTGTCATACGAAACGGTTTCCTTCACAAAATACTTTTTCCGTGTCACGTCTTCTCTCAAAATTGGAAAAAAAATAATATAAAATTAACATGATTAAAACAGGTCCCAACAACTACATGTACATGTATATTGTTTTCTGATAATTTGTAACAAGAAGTTTGCAATTGTTGATAATCTTGAAAAAAGTATGTTTTTCATCAGTCATGCATTTGCTAATTTTTAGTGTTTAAAGTTGGGATAATGGAAGAGCTACGTCCCGCCATTTTTTTTTTTTCATTAACTGACAAACCACTGTTCTATACTAGTAACTAGTTATTAGTCCATACAGTGATTAAAACCTGGTTTATAGAAGAACACTGCAAGTGACATTTTTGAAGTTAAATAAAAACGGAGGAAAATTGAGCAAAAGGTTAGTAACTGTTCAAGAAATGCATATATACCAAGAAGCGCTGAGGATAAGGACTGGAATATCGTCAGATATCTTTAAAGTCTCATTAAAATCATCTTCTTTGATCTCTTTCACTAAAAGAACATAGCAACTTTGTTGATTTGCGCCATGCTCTTTTGCATCGCACTGAATTTTTACTTGTACACGCTAAGCATGAATTCGGGAATCAAGTACAACCTGAATATTTTTTCGTACACAAATAATCATTAATAATCTTCACATTAACATTTAAATATAATCTTCGTCAGATGTAAGTTTCACAAACACCTAAGAAAGGGAGATCACCTCATTTGAAGCCCTCAATATAAGTTTGTATACAAAAATCAGATAATTCTAAAGTCAAACATAGACGTAGCCCGGGGTCTATGAAGCACATTTTATTAATTTTTATCATTACATGTTGTTTTTTGCCAAGCTACCAAAAAGAATCCCCCCCCCCCCCCCCAACAACAAGAAAACAAGTAAACTAAATAAATTAAAATTAAATTAAAAAGGAAAGAGGTCCAATCTCGCAATCTCAAAAATCCTATTTAATAGGGATGTGGGGTACTTTCAAATGTGACAATAAATTGATTCATAGTCACGCCAGGATTGCCTTTTCAATGAACATTTTCATACTAAATTAACACATAACATTTTATAATATGATTGATTTATAGGTGAATATATCATTCAGGCACATATAATCTGAGGTGAGGGGTGGGTGTGGAGGGAAAGGGAGGTAGTAGAGGACCTCTCCCCCTCTCCCCACACTTTTGTCTAGAGTGAATTTTAACTTTTAATGTAATATAAAATGTAGGGCTGGTCCCCCGGTTAATAAACATTAACACCTAAAAACCTTAATACACCAACCCTAAAATAAAACTTGGAGTTGGGAGAATTCTCCTCTTTTTTGGAGGCTAGTCTAAGATTTTTTTTTTTCAGGTAAGTTTTCAATTCTTTTCAGTTTAATGCCCCATTCCTTTTTCTTAAAAACGATTCTTTATACGTGCCTCATATTTATTTTTCTACATCACACCTAAAACAAATTTAAGAATAACTGGTTATGTTCATTTTTACCCAGATTCTATTATTGCATTAAGCTAGGACTTCTGGAAATGTAAAAAGTAAAATGGCACGGATTTTTTTATATGATTGTGCATCATTTTAATCATATTGATTCATATTATATTACAAGGATTGCTGTTTTTCAGTCAATACGGTGGTTTAGCCACCTTCGAAGAACAATATCGTACTCCTCGAGTAGAGTTACAGTTTTCACATCAAAGGACAGATCACTGTAGACTAACTGCAAAAATGTGCCGTGGAAAAAGAAGTCTAGAGACGGTTCTTAAAATTATGTTTTCTTGTATTTTTTCAGGAACAATAAAGTTGTATGTAGGCATTGCCTTGAATTAAGCCCAATCTTTTAAAAAAAAAATTCTGGTTTGATATAAAAATAAAGCCTCAGGTGGGTTTTGAACATCATGAATAGAGTGTCCTTGGGTAGAGGGTATGCAGTGACCTTGAACCAAATTTCTAGATAAAAGATCAAGGCCAGAAAATGTCTTTGCACAAGAAAACCTTGTTCAGAGTATCATTTTTTAAAGATGAAAGGTAAAAGTCAGAAAACTCTTTGTGGACAATTTTTGTCAAGGGTTAAAACTTTATTTTTCCACCCCTTGGTCCAACATGGATAAAACATCAATTTTTCAGGTTGGTTGTCAAGTTTATAGAAAACCTCTTTAAATACATTTTTTAATATTTTTTCCTTCCTTTCAAGTCACACAAAAATCCTTCAGCTGCGTTTGACTTCAAGGCTTAAATCCTTTACAAAATACATGCCTGTCTTCATATTTTGAGTATGCAAAAATGAACTAAATAATGTTTGAAAATTACTCAGATAGACCCTCTACTGATTTGTTGTAGATGGGTAAATATACCCTAAGGGCATAATTTCCCCACATGGGCCTGTTCAGAATTGGACTAGGCAGGATTAAATCATCATTATCATAATCATTTTCATACTAAATTAACATATAACATTTTATAATATGATTGAATAATTCCTTTTTCTCTGATGGGCTACGATCCAACAATGTAGAAAAAATACTACATTTTGTTCATCAGCGTTTTATTTTTATTTTTTTCATTGTACTAAAATAGTTTGGGAAATTCCATAGTGATACAAATAGTTTAAGAAAATTTTACTTGCACCTGACTTCAATTTTATAGGTGAATATATCATTCAGGCACATATAATCTGAGGTGAGGGGTGGGTGTGGAGGGAAAGGGAGGTAGTAGAGGACCTCTACCCCTCTCCCCACACTTTTGTCTAAAGTGAATTTTAACTTTTAATGTAATATAAAATGTAGGGCTGGTCCCCCGGTTAATAAACATTAACACCTAAAAACCTTAATACACCAACCCTAAAATAAAACTTGGAGTTGGGAGAATTCTCCTCTTTTTTTGGAGGGTAGTCTAAGGGGTTTTTTTTTCAGGTAAGTTTTCAATTCTTTTCAGTTTAATGCCCCATTCCTTTTTCTTAAAAACGATTCTTTATACGTGCCTCATATTTATTTTTCTACATCACACCTAAAACAAATTTAAGAATAACTGGTTATGTTCATTTTTACCCAGATTCTATTATTGCATTAAGCTAGGACTTCTGGAAATGTAAAAAGTAAAATGGCACGGATTTTTTATATGATTGTGCATCATTTTAATTATAATGAATCATATTATATAACAAGGATTGCTGTTTTTCAGTCAATACGGTGGTTTAGCCACCTTCGAAGAACAATATCGTACTCTTCAAGTGGCTAAATCATCGCATTGACTGAAAACATAATTGTATAATTTTCGGAAGAAAGAGCGAGGTCGGCACTCCTTACCCCTATTATATGCCGTCTTTTTGCTACTTTCGGGACCGTTAATCCTCTGCATCCTTCTGTAAATACCAAATTGTGGAAATGAGTGCGTTTTAGTCCAGTTAAACCACTTATTTTTTTTTTTTTTTTTTTTTTTTTTTTTTTTTTTTTTTTTTAACGGCTTAAGAGACAGTTATAAGGCAGAATATGCATGACTTGTATATTGTAATAGAACTTTTGACAGATTATAAAATGCTGATTGCAATTTACAAATGAATGATAATATATGAACATATCAAGAATTACATCGATTGAATTTTGACTCTCCATACTGTATAGTGTAAAATCTAGACCGACCCTAAAAGGGCACGGTAATCCAAAAATCTGAAAGGCACTTTATGCCGCGACAAGTTTTCATGGGGCACTCTTTAACGTGCCTTTGAAATTACAAACTTTTGCTTTATATACTTTAATTATTAATATACTAAAATCTTTATTTATACAAGTAATGAAAAGGTAGTGAAATTTATAAATCTGTTTTCAATTATTCATTTTAAAAAAAGAAAAACAACATGATACAATTCACACACTGACATGACAATTAAAAATATATATATTTACATTTAATTTTTTACACAAGGAATTAGATTTTATGTTATTTTAAAACCATTATAGGTGTGAATCTAGCTGTTGCATGCACCAAGAATTATCAGTTGGAGGCATCCCAGGATTTTTTTCCTGTTTTGAATAGTGTTATTGGTGTATGACATTCCAAACACAAAAATATTCTTTCCGGGGGGGGGGGATACTTAGAAAATAATTGTTATGGGCAGTTTCTTTATTTGGAAAATAATCTATCAATATTTCCTAGTGAAATTTTTGATCTAAACAGAAAAATCAAACTTTAATGAAATAAATCTTGTTAAATACTTTTAATGGAACCACAGGGTGTCAACTCTAAAGAACAAAACGTCATTCAAAGAAATTCACTTCATACTTTGTTGTTTCCAAGTCCATTTCTCTTATAAGTTATATTTACAGTACTTTCTTTCGTTTGAAAGGGATTAATTGCGCAGCGACGAGACTGTCTGTACAATAAATTCCTTACCAAACGAAAGAAAGTGTCTGTAAATGTCTTGTGTCATGGTCATTTGCATAGTCACTCCTTTAGCACCAATCTACACGCGACATTAAGTCATAGGTCTAGGTCCATCGTAAGTGAACAGGGTGTTCAAACAAAGCAGAAAATACGAAGAAGATGGTTGCATTGAAAAATCAAGCTATGTTAAATGAGTGTGCAGTTGTATTTGATGGATTAATTTAAGCAGTATGAGTATTTCAAAAACCATAATAAATACACCCCCCCCCCAAAAAAAAAAAAAAATATTCAAAAAGTATGAGTTCTTTTGGACGTTATTTTACAGTACATTGGAAGTTATTGTACGACTAAGCTCCGTCCCCTAGAAGTTATAGTACGTTGGAATTCAGCCAAAGATTTTCTATCTGATTTAAAGTATGGCTAACATCAAAAGAAAAAGTACCGCACCATGACACAATATTCAGTTTTGGTGCAATACAAGTTGAGTTTATTCAGATTAAATGAGCAGATTCTTTTACACTTTTCATCATCAACTACGTTTTTGTTTTCTTACAAAACGATTCTGTCTTAATTTACAGACCCTGAAACGTGCTACTACCCCAAAAAAGCGTGTGACTTTCGTGCGCTTTTCGTTTACAAACTATGTAGCGTTTCGTGTAAACCGTGCAGCGTTTCGTGCAAACCGTGTAGCGTTTCGTGTAAACCGTGCAGCGTTTCGTGTAACCTCCAAAGCGTTTCGTGCAAACCGTGTAGCGAGCGTGCGAGAAGCTTGTGAGAAACGTGCGACTTTCGTGTAAGAATCGTGTGATAAACGTGCGACTTTCGTGCAAGAACCGTGTGAGAAACGTATAGGATTCATTCGGAAGTCATTTTATTTTAATATGGCTATTGATGGATGAACATGTCATTTTGTGTTGTTTGTAACTAATATTATTCGGATATATCATACCGGTGGTATTTTAAGAAAAAAAAATACGGAAAAAAACAACAAAATAAAATTACTCGGTAATGTATTTCAATTTTGTTTGATTTTCTTTCTTTTTTTTATTTAAATAAAGATGGAAGGAAAATGTGTTGAAAGTAATTAATTATATGCACATCAATGTTAAGGTATTTGATTCAATACATTTTTAAAGGGAGCAATACTGAACAATTTTTTAAAGAAAATTCATCAGGAATCCGGTCATGTCCTATTCATTCATTTATTAGAATCTCTTCATCATTTTACAATTATGGTTTATAGAGACTACGAGAACATATGGGTGATTAATACAAAATAATAGATAGATAAGGCAGGCATGAAAAATAAAACACATATAGCGTTGTTATAAATGTGGAGTATGGGAACTCAAGGCCGGGGAACACAATTAATTTTTTTTTCTTTATAAACGAAATTTTTTTTCTTATATTACAAGATTGTGATACAAATAATTTTGAAACAATGAGTCATTTATAGTCTTGTTATGCATAAAATTGGTTGATTAATAATTGTCATATAAAGGAATCATAATTCACAAATATAGGGTTAATTTCCGGGGGGGGGGGGGGGGAGGGTGTTTAAATGTTCAAATGAAAACACAAACTTTGAGTTTTTGTTAACACGTTTTTATAAATAATTTTCTTTTTAAAGATGCCCGATGCACCCCTTAAAAATTTATTGGAATCTTCTTTACACTTCCAACGACTTTAGACAAAAGTGTGGGGAGAGGGGTAGAGGTCCTCTACTACCTCCCTTTCCCTCCACACCCACCCCTCACCTCAGATTATATTACGACTGTGATCAAGGTCATTTACAACAGCGATCACGGGCTCCGCGTGCCGGGAACTGAAAACGTGTTCTGCTAAATGTATTCAATCTTGTCAGTCATGGCTAAGATGACAACCGACAATAATTCATGAATTAAACTGTTTTAATAGTATTTAATGGGTACAAATAAATATCCGTAGATTTTATTTCTTAAATTTAACCGACTGTCTGTAAACAGTGAATTAATTTGCCAGTGTATTCGTGAATAAAAAATTATAAAGAAATAAATCCTAAATAATTATGTATTAGTTGTTTTGTTAATCACGCAGTTCTAGAGCATAATTTTAGTTTTTGGTGATTGGACATGTATACATGTATACTGAATGTATTGCTAAGAGCTGCGACTACTGATTACATTTTTTTTTGGCTAGACGGGGTTTGAAATCAAGGATTTTACAAGGTGGTGGATATATTGTTTTTATTTGATAAACACAATGCCTCAAAAGAGAACTAAAGAATTACAATACCTATCCCCCGGCTTCTCTACCATATAAAATTTTTGATGGATTAAAGTTCAACTCTGTAATGAAACGATATATTTACCATTCTGAATAAAGTGCATTTAATGAGTTACATGTATCGGGTCCCGTTGGAGATATGGATATCTTTTTTTCTTACGTAATGAAACAAGTGCCCGTTATATTTAGCCAGGTACAGAAGTAAGATCTCGGTAATCTACTTTAACGTGCAACGCGGCCGAGCTGGTGTGTGGTGATATGTCTGTATCACCAAGGCGTTACACTCAGGTTCGTTAACCTGTTAACTCAGGTTTTTGTTGACCAAATACAATTAATGTATTCACAAACTTTAATACAATTAAAAAAATATAAAGGGTTTCCTCTTGATTGGATGACCTCTAACTGTGGTCACTGGGTATCTCCCGCAAGCAAATTTCCTCTGGTCCTGTCACTCTACCTATACTGGCAACTTCTGGTAATTCCCCCACCTTCGTGGTATGCCAACCTCTCTCAATAACCAACCAACTGCCTTATTCAGGTCTTACGTTTTGGCTATTGTATGCTCTCAGCTATGTGCCCTCCGCAACTGTATGCCTTATTCAGGTCTTACTACAATGTATAAGACGACACATAGCTAAGAACTATAGCAAACACCGTCTCAAGAGAGGTTTCAAAAACACTAAAATACAGCGTGTATTATTTCAGTGCAGTCCCAGTACCTCGACAGTTTCGACCTATTTATATGATCGTAGAATTAGTAACTTTTAGTGTTTAAGAAATTGAATAAAAACGTACGTCCAACGTTTTCCAACGTTTTATACGAAACTAAACGACAAAAACCATTTCCGTTTCACTACCCTCCCCTCAAGATTATATGCGTCCCGCATATGATTGACTATTTACAATATTTACATCTGTACAATACAATATAACACCTGAAAATCTGTGACATCTCTTTAGTATAACACGTAGTCTTCCATCCACTGTGGTTTCTTCTTGCGTCTAAAAGGGATGTTGTCTTCATCAGAACGATAATTTGATTCTTCTTCTGTATATGCCTCCTCACCGAGAGGTTCAGGGTCTTCCTCTGGTGCTGATCTCTCATCATCAGGTATCTCGCCTTGCAGAGTTTGAGGGTACCTAGGACGCATTCTGTCAACATGTATGACTTGTGGCTTTCCATTTCGTCCACAGTCAACTTTGTAGGTAAGATCCGTCATCTTTGACAACACCTTGTAAGGACCTCGCCAGTAACTGGTGAACTTTGGCGAGCGACCTGCCTTCCGAATTGGAAAGAAAACACAGATATGGCACCCGGGCTCAAATTTCTGCCATGACAGTTTCTGGTCGTGGTACTTCTTTTGCCTAACCATTGCCGTTTTAATATTCTCCCTGACATGCTTGTGTGCGCTTTCCATGGTTTCTTTTAATTCCCATGCCCATTTATCTTTTGGAATTTGTTGAACTGATCTGGGCATCTTAAACATGATGTCAAGCGGTATGGACACTTCTCTTCCCAGCATCAGGTAGTTGGGAGTGTAGCCAGTTGTCTCGTGAACGAAAGCCCTGTAAGCCATCATTACAAATGGTAAGTGTTTGTCCCAATCAGAATGATGGTCATTCACATAAGCGCTTAACATTGTTACTAACGTCTTGTTAAAACGCTCTACCATTCCATCACTTTGTGGATGGTAGGGGCTGATCCGTGTTTTCTTTATCTGAAGAACCTGGCACATCTCCTCAAAGAGCGCACTCTCATATTGTCGATCTTGGTCAGAGTGAATTACTGATGGCACGCCAAACCGGGCAATTACTTCTTCAACAATAAGGCTTGCCACTGTCTTGGCTTCCATGTTCGGCATAATGAAAGATTCGGTCCATTTTGTAAAATAGTCCGAAACAACCAAAATATATTTGTTGCCATCCTCTGTTGTTGATAGTTTTCCCAGAATGTCCGTGGCGATCCTGTCCATGGGTAAACCACTTTCAATTAACGCCATGGGTGCTCTTCTTTTCATTTGAGGACCCTTCCTCTTACAACATTTCTCACAACCTGCTATGTACATTCTGGTATCTGCTTGCAAACCAGGCCAGTAGAACTTTTGTCTTATTCGAGCTAATGTCTTACTTACTCCAAGATATGCTGCTGTCCTCACATCATGACAGAACTCGAATATTGTCCGTCGTTTGCTACTTGGTACAATAGCCTGCAAGCTGATAGTCTTTCCATCTTCTTCTACAAATCTTCTATAAAGAATGTCATTCTCAATACAGAGATTGTTCCACTGTGACCACAAAGAACGTACCACATATCCTTGGCCACTGATCTCACTGTACTCAGGTCTTGTCTTTTCTTTGACCCACCGTTTGACAAGGGATACATCTTTGTCTTTGTCTTGCATGTCCTTCATCGACAAAATTGAATCGCCATCATCTTCGTTTGACCCACTGGCTTGTGCTATTGTTCTCACTTCTTGCTTGCTACTTTCGCAATATTTCTCCCAGTTTGGATCAAAACCGCATTGACGACATGGCACACGACTCAGTGCGTCTGCATTACTGTGTTGGGTTCCTGGTCGGTGTTGTATCTCAAAACTATATGTACTAAGGATTTCCAACCAACGTGCCAACTGCCCTTCTGGGTTTTTAAACTTGAAAAGTCACCTTAAGGAGCCGTGGTCTGTGCGGACTATAAACTTTTTACCATAGAGGTAATGCTTAAAATGCTTGACAAAGTGGACAACCGCAAGCAATTCCTATCGTGTAACACAGTACCTGCGCTCACACTTTGTCAGTGTCCGACTTGCATAAGCTACAACCCTCTCCTGACCATCAATCTTTTGTGATAGGACTGCGCCTATAGACACATTGCTGGCATCGGTGTCTAAAATGAAGGGATGAGAGAAGTCTGGATGCCTTAATATGGGAGTATTGGTCAGCTTATTTCTAAGGGTATCAAATGCCTCTTGACATTCATTAGACCAAACAAAGGCGCGACCTTTCTCTGTCAATGTGTAAAGGCATTTTGCAATGCTTGAGAAATCTTTGATAAAACTTCTGTAATAGCTGCATAGTCCAAGAAATGAGCGTACCTCAGTAGCATTCGTAGGCACTGGCCACCCTTTTACTGCAGCTATCTTGTCTGGGTCAGTCGCTACACCTTCCTCTGATACAACATGTCCAAGGTAAGTCACCTTCTTGGCAAACAAGCAGCATTTCTTTGCTTTGAGTTTAAGGCCTGCATTTTTAAGTCTGTCAAATACCTTTCTAAGGTTTGCCAACATTTCTTCAAATGTCTTGCCAGTCACTATTACGTCATCTAGGTAAACTAGACAGATATCCCAGTGAAGGCCTGCCAAGACACTTTCCATTAGGCGCTCAAATGTTGCAGGAGCACAACATAAGCCGAATGGCATGACCTTAAACTGGAATAGTCTACGACGTGTAGCAAACGCTGTCTTGTGTTTGTCGTCTGGCTCCATCTCTACCTGCTAATATCCTGAGCAGAGATCCAAAGTAGAGAACCATGAGCTACCACTCAACTGATCCAGTGACTCGTCTATTCTGGGAAGGGGGTATGCATCCTTGATTGTAAAGCTATTTAACTTGCGATAATCAATACAAAAGCGGAATGTACCGTCCTTCTTTTTCGCTAACACAATAGACGCTGACCATGGGCTGTTTGATGGCTTGATCACACCTCTTTCAAGCATATCATTCAGTTGTTTGTCAACCTCTTCTGTAAGATGAGCTGGTACTCTCCTTGGGGGTATTTTAATAGGATGGTTGTCTCCAGTATCAATCCTATGTTTGACGATGCCTGTGCCCCCCAAGTCTTTGTCAGACTTTGCAAAAAGATTGGTATATTCATACAAAAATTTATGAACTTCCCTTTTCTGCTTTCGTGTCAAGTGGCTTGAAGTATTCTTCATCATATCAACCAAATCAGGTCTTAATTTCTTAGTTTTGCTTGACGTATCCTCTTCTCGTGACTCAACTACTCTGACTTCACTTAATTGTCCAATTACCGTACCTGGGTAAATGACTTTGGCTTCCTCGTCAACATAAGCAAACGGACTGGTACCCTCTCCTGAGGTAAGACCAGGGTTCTGGCTGTGATATAGCCTTCCCTTGGCGAACCAGATGCAAAAGGTTCAACTAAACAGGTATTCCTTGGAACATGTTTGCAGTCCTTTAAGACTTGTCCCTGCGTGATGATCTCACTTCTAGGAGTCATGCTGACTGTTTCTGTTGCTGTTATTCTGTTGCAGCCTATGTAGCCCTCCACAAACAGTGGTATTATCTTATCTCTGAAGTGAAGCACTTTCTTACCCATATCTACCGTACATGCATTTGACAGTAGAAAGTCTAGACCCAGTATTCCATCTGCCTGAATCTTCGCAATGACTGCAGTAGTGTGTACTACCATATCTTCAATATTAAGAGTCAGGTCCGTCTTACCTTTGACAGACAGTTCACTCCCATTTGCAGCTAATATACTCTGGTTAACCTTCTGTAGCTTTGGCCTGATGTTCTCTGTAATTTTCTCATACATTGCTGAGGACAACAATGTCAGTGTTGCCCCTGTGTCAACCAAGAATTTAGCTTGTACACCTTGCACAATGATGTCTATGTACATGCCTGCTTCGTCTATAGAAGATCCAACACCAATTGATCCACTAGGACAGGCTTTATTTGGCGTCTGTTTACTTCGTGCTGGCCTGCTTAATCCCTTTTTGTCTTTTGATTCCTTATGTTCACTTTCACAGGGTCGTCTCTTCAGCTTGGGACAATTGCGTTTTATGTGGCCTTCCTTGTTACATTCATAACAACGCAAAGGTTTACCTCTCGGTTGTTTGTCACTGGCTCTACTGACTGACCGATTCAGCTTCAGTTTTTAGATCTCGTTGGTTAACGTATTCATGTTAGCCTCCATCGACTTCATCCATGTCTCTAGACTGCTCTGGCTAACTTCAGTTACAGATGACTGTTCCGATGCCGATACTCGAAGATGGCCTTTTGCTGTTTGGTTTCGGCTCTCTGCACGATTATAAGCCTCGAGTTCAACAGCTAGCCGGATGGCTTCATTCAGGTTTTTAGGACGAGATTGTTTGATGCGGATTCTCATCTCTGAATCTACCAAAGCATCAATGAATGCATCTTTGGCCAGAGTTTCTCGCACATCACCAGGTGCTGATGCATAGGCCAGATTTGTTAGTCGTCGTATAGCCTGACCTAACTCTGGTATTGACTCAGATGCTCTTTGTCTTCGTTCTTTCAGCTGTACACGATATAGATCTGTTTGGTTAGGAGGGGAAAACCTCTCCTCCAGGGATCTTACCAGTGTCTTATAGTGCTGACCAGTATCGCTTGGTAAGTCACCTAACACAGACTGTGCTTGGCCACGCAATGATACTGCTAAATATAGACCCTTTTTGTCTTCTGTCCAGCCATTTACAACAGAGCAAGCCTCAAAATGTGACTTATAATCAAGCCAGGAACTGATTCCATCATATGTGGCTGGCTTGATTATATGGCCTGTCTTGGCATTGTCTGTCCCCATTGACTGCCTCTGTGGTTTTGGCGTGTCAAACAGATGGCCCGTCACAATATCGTCAATCCCAGCATTTGGTGCATAGCCTCTTGCTTTGCCTTCATCTGGATATCTAATTTTAGGTCGTGCACGTACTCGTCAAATGACACATCTCCTGACATACCGGCCGGTTGATTGTCAGTCCAGTGTGTCGCATATCCAGACTCTTGGCTTTTAGCATTTGTCTGACCATCGTCGCTGGTTGGCGTTCTCATCTTTTTTAAGAGCTTCTCCATTCGCTCTATGGTTTCCGACACTTTCTTATACGAATCCATAGTCAACAAAATACCACCGCTGCCACCAAATAATGTAACGTGCAACGCGGCCGAGCTGGTGTGTGGTGATATGTCTGTATCACCAAGGCGTTACACTCAGGTTCGTTAACCTGTTAACTCAGGTTTTTGTTGACCAAATACAATTAATGTATTCACAAACTTTAATACAATTAAAACAAATATAAAGGGTTTCCTCTTGATTGGATGACCTCTAACTGTGGTCACTGGGTATCTCCCGCAAGCAAATTTCCTCTGGTCCTGTCACTCTACCTATACTGGCAACTTCTGGTAATTCCCCCACCTTCGTGGTATGCCAACCTCTCTCAATAACCAACCAACTGCCTTATTCAGGTCTTACGTTTTGGCTATTGTATGCTCTCAGCTATGTGCCCTCCGCAACTGTATGCCTTATTCAGGTCTTACTACAATGTATAAGACGACACACAGCTAAGAACTATAGCAAACACCGTCTCAAGAGAGGTTTCAAAAACACTATAATACAGCGTGTATTATTTCAGTGCAGTCCCAGTACCTCGACAGTTTCGACCTATTTATATGATCGTAGAATTAGTAACTTTTAGTGTTTAAGAAATTGAATAAAAACGTACGTCCAACGTTTTCCAACGTTTTATACGAAACTAAACGACAAAAACCATTTCCGTTTCACTACCTCCCCCCCCCCTTTTCACGCACAATGTTCTTGTTTGATGCAGTGTACATATTACCTTTGGAAATTATAAGCAGAACCTAATTTAATCAAATGAAATTATTTATTTACTAAATTAAAAAATGAGTAAATCAATAATTAAAAAAAGAAAGGAAAAGAAAATCAATCCGTTTACAGAAATCATACGCAATTTAATCATTTTTTTTTTTTTTTCAAATCAATAAATGCATTTATTTGTCAGTAATAAAAACGACTTCATAATATCAAACTATAATTGTGAAAACATTGAATGCTGTAAAAGATTATGAATTACAAATATATTTGTTTTTTCAGGGCGTAATTCAGAGTCTAATGAAAAAGGTTTGTACATAGACGATGATAGGCATTACACCGGCCGGTCACAAACTCATTGACAACTATTAATTAATTAGAATTGAACATTGAGTATTTTTTCTGTTAGTATAGTACTGGTGTAGCGAGGTTTAATCTTAACTTAATCATAATGATTGCAATTCTTAACTTACCTTTGATTAATCCGTAATAATTTAAATAAAGTCCGAGAGATTCCGAATAGAAAATCCAGATCGAGGCCAAAGCGTGCGAGAATCGTGTACAAAGCGTGTGAGAAACGTATACAAAGCGTTTCGTGCAGGCTTTCGTGTAAACCGTGCAGCCTTTCGTGCAAAGCGTTTCGTGTAAACCGTGTAGCGTTTCGTGTAAACCGTGCAGCGTTTCGTGCAAACCGTGTAGCGAGCGTGTACCGTTCGTGCAGCGTGCGTGTGGGGTAGTAGCACGTTTCAGGGTCTGTATTTAATTCACAAGTTCATCTATCTTAGACATTGGGCTAATCCTTGCATATTCGATGCAATCAAATGATGTTTGTCTCATGTTATCTCCTATACCCTAACAGCCTGAGGCATATTACCTGGCCAGATGGCCGTGTGCGTTCAATCGTGAAGTAATTTCCTGCCGTGAATTCACACCTTTGAGTACACATTAAATAAACAAAAGGGCTAATCAGCATGCACTGAATAAAGAGAGCAGCTAGTCAATCTCCACTTTTGGGCATGTTATTTATTTTTGGCAAGCAGAAAAAGGGCATGTCGCTGGAGAAAGGTTATGGCGCCGATGAAAAAAGGCATGGCGCCGCGCCATGCTAGTTTGCTTTAGATTTAATACTTATAATACATATGAATACATACTTGGCTTTTTGTAAGCTTTGTTGTTTATGATGTAAAAGTCATTGTGTGGATGGAGGCCTATACAGGATCTCACAATATCAGGTCTCGCATTATCTCCGTGTCGCCAGAGCCATTTCACTACACTGCCTTTTGATCTTCCTCTGTAATGCACAATGTCCCCTTTTTGTTCTTGATCGATTAAGAACTGTTCTCGTTCACTTTGATTTCCTTGTAATATTCCTTGTGGAACATTTACTACAAAAACATGTACTTCTTTTCATATAAACTCGTTCATATATATCTCATACATGAAGTTCTGCTTCAGCTAGATGCCCATTTGGACAGACACATTTCAGTAAGATTTCTTTTCTTTATATTCATCGATGCTATTTAATATTCTTTTTTTTTTAATAAACAACTCTTTATAGACTGAGAATATAAATTAAAAGATATCCAACTAATTTAAGCAAATGTTTCTAAAAACAAAAAACAAAAACAATAATAATAATAATAATAATATTATTAAAACATTTTAATATTAATTTCAGCTACATGCAATATACTTCTATATTATTTTAAATGTTTTATGCATACAAAACAAACAAACAAACAAACACACACACAGATTTATATATATATATATATATATATATATATATATATATATATATATATATATATATATATATATATATATATATATATATATAAAGCCCTAAAAATGACCAACGACACGCACAATAAAAAATTGTCAAATTTTCGGGACGATCTGTCCCTTCCTCAGGACAAAGAAAAAAGTTAAGAAGTCATAAAAACAAAGGAAACAGAGAAACAAAAACAACTAGAAAGTCTACTTTTGCAAGGAATAGCGATGTCGCCCCGAACTGGCTTTATTAGAAATGGTCTAAAAGTGTATTATTCTGTTGTTGTTGCTGTTGTTGTTTTTTTCTATCTTTTTTTAAAGAAGCTTTTAAAAACACATGGTCCAGTTGCTGTGATTGGACTACCGACTCTTGCATAATAGTTTTGACAGGCAGGATTGGTGATTAATAAAAAATTTGATTTTCTCAAAAACCTCCTTTTTGTTTTATTTCTGATTGATGAACATGAAATAATCAGAACTCTTTTTTGTTTTATTTCTGATTGATGAACATGAAATACATCAGAACACTGATGTTTATACATGTAACTAACACATACCCTATAAGGAATGTCAAAAATTGTGGTTTAAATATATTTTATGATGGTTGTGCAAGTTCATTTCCAGTCTTAAAATAAGGTAGCAATGTTCAATAAATGTATAACTTGTATAATTATACTGTAAAAAGAAAGAAAAATCGTTTTCGTATAATTTCATAAAGTATTATCTATTAATTGGATTTTAAAATACATTGCATCATGTCATGAAATTGACATCAGAAATCAAACGGAAATTTAAATTTCTGTTTTAAAATAGACATTTCATTTTTTCATCACTAAAGCAATACCCATTAGGTAAGCTTGGACAACCATCAACTCGTATCAGTCCTTTCAGTACTTTGATTAAAAGAAACTTCTGATAGCATCCATTGGTCACGTGACCGCGACTTTTCTTAAATCATTTGTTCCTTAACGGGCGTCAGCGACAAACTTTGAAAAAATAAAATATCCCATGCACAACTAGGGTTGGTGATCTTTAATTCTGTAAAGTTTCATGAAGATTTTGAAAGCCATCTACGAGAACGCTCGAGTACAAAATCAAGGTGGACCAAAATACGACATCATTCCGGTGGCTGAAGCAATGGATCTGCTCCAATTTTTTTGCGGAAAACAATTTGATCCAGTAGAAGAAATAAACCATTAAAGTTTCCAAAAGATTGCTTTCGTAGTTACTAAGAAAAATAGAAATTAAAGAATTTTCACTTTTCGTTCGTTTCCATGGCAACGGTAGGAATTTAGAAAAATTTGAATGGTGACTGCACACTTAGAGTTTCTAATTAGAATTTCTTTAAAGTTTCATCATTATTGTCCAAGCGACCTCTGAGAACATGTGTGAGCATAATACCTTTTTTCCGTTTTGTTTCTATGGTAACTGTTTGCGGCCAATTTCGGGTTTTTTTTAAAAATAAAAATCACTTCGACACTATGCAAGGAATCATTCATTAAAGTTTCAAAGTGATTGCTTGAGCAGTTACTGAGAAAATTGAAGTTAAAGAAATTTCTCTTTTCCTCTGTTTCCACGGCAACAATTGACAATTTGAAAATTTTAAATGCGAATCGCACAACTACAGTTACTGATCATCACTTCCATAAAATTTCATGATGAATGTTCAAGGGACCAGAGAGAACACTCCCGGACAAAATTCGTCACTTTTCGTACGTTTCCATGGCAACGGTAGCCATGTTGAAACTGAAAATATTTTCCACATATATACAGCTGGTCATCATCTCTTATGGAAAGTTCCAACAACAATGCCCCAGCCATCTGCGAGAAATTCCTCGAACAACGTTTTCATGCGTACAATAGCAATATGTCGCCCGACTTCGTTCGGGGCGACATAACTAGCACTACTACTAAACTACCAAAAACTAAATATTTACAGTATTACATTTTCTGATTTGAAGTTTATAAACAGTTGTGAAGAAAGAACTCCGGAGCGCTATGAATTGCGTCCGGTCTCTCTCTCTCTCTCTCTCTCTCTCTCTCTCTCTCTCTCTCTCTATATATATATATATATATATATATATATATATATGCCACAATCAATATTTAATAGTGATGATTGTTTTATTTTTGTTCATAATTTTTACTCATTTTTCCTTTACGGGACCTCTTTATTTTGTTTCTAGCTAGACAGCTAGATAGAACACGACGGCTGTCGTAACTATATATATATATATATATATATATATATATATATATATATATATATATATATATATATATATATATATATATATAGGGAGGAATCAGATCTAATTAATTTAAAAGAAGGTAATATATCGACAGTTTTTAAATTGAGCCTATTACTCTATACAGGGTTATTTTCTCCCTTTCGCACTTGCGAACAATTTTGTCCCGTTTTAAATTCGCCCAGTCAGAGTTCTGTCTAAGAATTTATACTGTTTACATTAAATTCGCCCTGTTTTAATTTCACCCACCTGTGACTGGGGCGAAAAGGGCGAAAATAAAACGGGGGCGAAAATTTCCCTGTATGCAGTTACACTTACAAACCCGATATACTTTATTAGGTATATCCGTGTCCTCCATGTTGACGTGCGTCAGTATGTTCATTTGTAGACGGCGTATCAGTAAGGATTCAGTGACATTGTGAGCACTAATAACACACTTCTCTCCAGGTTTCCTACGATATCCACGTGATCGTAGGTACAAACTGGCTATATCATAGCTACTGTAGCAAAATGGTATAACACTGTTTATTGATGCTATCCTATACATGGTCTCATCCTTAACATCATCGGAGATCTTGTCCTGATCTTCCCAAAGGAAATTGCGTTTTTTCAGTTTGTCGAGAGTTTGCTGTGCTTCCTCACTTGTTACAGGATTATTCTTATGACATACTCTCTGTCTTATCTCATTAAGCATGTCCAGCCACTCTGACTCAGTAAACTCAGGAGGACAGGAGTCAGAACACAGAAAACAATATATCATAGACACCTTGTCATCAGTCAGTGTGTAGAACTGATCTAGAAAATTTAAGTAGTACATGTATGACAAATAAAAAGAGTAATAAAGATTAAAAAAAACATGATAGTTGGAAACGTGGGATAATTTTCATAAAAGGCGAAGCCCGTTATGCATAAATTATCCCGCGTTTCCAACGATCGTGGATGTCCCTGGTATACTCTAGTAACTAGACAGTGTTTCCTTATATTTCCATTTCATTGTGAAATAAAATTGTAAATTCAGTTTTCAAAAATGTAGACTAATAGATTTAAATTACACAACGCCTCAAATGCATGTCAATTTCAATAGTCCCCGCCCACTGACGTCAACAACAAAGACATCTGCACGAGAATTACATGCATATTAAGCCTCCTTAGCGGCAGACACAAAGACAGCCGCACGAGAATAACATGCATATTAGGCCTTCTTAGCGCCTGACCTTTCGCTTGGCGAAATTTGCATTCCGGTAGAATGATCAAGAAATCAACTCAACTAACTTTCAAAGAGTTAACACAGAGAAAACAAATAGAATTGGATATATATATATATATATATATATATATATATATATATATATATATATATATATATATATATATATATATATATATATATATACATGAACTCTTTTGCGTAAGAACAGCGTTTTGCATTTTGAAATTATCTAAGAAATTTTAAAAGTTAAAAGAAGACTAGAGAATTGATTATATTTCAAAAAGGTGAAAACATGTGTTATTCAAAAAGTTGATATTTACCTGATAAGGAGGTTTTCCATTGAGAATAATGGTCAAGTCCCCATTTTAATTCTGTAAAAAATATAAACACATTTTAAATGATGAAAGTAAAAGGACAGCTACGAGCATTAACATCAGTAGTACTTGTATACATCATTAAGAATGGAAGGGAAAAAAGAAAACAAAAAATGGAAGAAAGAAAGATGAAATTGTTGCAAGGCATAAACAACATTTAGCATTTTAAAAATTTTAAAATATTTCCATATGAAATAATCCAAAGAAAATAAATTTCATAGAAGAAAAAGAATATGCTGCATGTTTTGGCAACATATATCTAAAACTAATAATAATGAATGTCTAAATGATCTCTGACAAAAAGAGAAGTACAAACTGTTTACGTGCTAATGTAAAACAAAATTAGAATTTAATTACAACAATTTTAACTTAATATTAAAAATTATGAATGAAAGATTTTAGAACAACTATTCTAAAATCTTTCATTCATAATTTTTACGTAATATGTAATTTATTAAGAATAATTCCATCGAACAGATTAAAAAAAACACATTTCCCCATGTGTCCTGTACCACAAACACAAAAAAGTCGGCCGCTCCTGCGGCCGATAATAAATTTTTGCTTCCAGGGAACAATTACCATCTGAGTTGAACTCAATTTTTTTAAGAGATTTAATTAAATATTCTGCATATATTAATCCATTGAGGTTGTGTTGATTTTTCATGTTGACGAGTTTAACAAAATTATTTTTTTTTTAAATTGTCTGATTCATTGTTCTTGTCTGATATCCGGTTTTTTTGCTTACATCTTAAATAACGTTGTGTATCTATTCTCCATAAAACAGTTTATGTTTGTCTCATAAATATACGTTTATTTTCACTAGACCATTAATTTAAAGATTGAACTAAATTTTAAACTGGCGTCAAGTCCCTGTTGATATCTTTATGACAAATATGATAATTGAGAAACGTGTAAAATATCTGGACTCGCTTTGAATACAAACTGAAAATATAATTTATTTATCAATTATGTTTCGATGGAGTTGAAGATCTTAAAAGGTAGAGTTTCATGTGTTATGAGTTTCATGCGTTACACTGTTTTTCTATAATGATTTCTGTTTTCATTTCCATATATAACTCTGACTATAAAAGTTTGATACAGATTGAATATATACTATAATATTTAAAAATTCAATAAAATCTAAACAAAATGAAATAATTAAATTACCTTCCGCTGTTCTTTCCCCTTGTCTTAATTTGTCGTCAACTTTTGAAGAGAGGAGGAGATTTTCTTCATCTACAGTTTGTATATAAAAAGGTACTGTCATGTTGTAAATTTTGTATTTACTGCCACCCGGTTAATTCAAAATTTACAACATGACAGTACTATTCTTTACATTTTTATCAAAATTTATATCTGCAGCTACAATAAGGTAATCATTTACAAATACTCTACTGAATATTGTGCATTGATTTCACAGCTAACCTTGTATCTCATTACACTCTCAACATAACATATGCATGAAAGTTTACGGTAATATACGACTCTAACTGAAAGGTATTGCATACCGGCTATGTAGCAACCGCTATTGACCAAACTCCGCTTAATGATACAAGTATCATTAAGCGTTGCAATTGCAATTGCAACGCTTAATGCCACAAGTAATAACTTTTCAAAAAGCTTGCTTGACTAAATCAATATGTATGGAACGTATAAGCAAGAGAAGTGCTAAACGTTTCCTTCATCAAGGAGCGACATAGTTGCGATACTTCATTACACAAGATGTACAACTGACTTTCTCAAATGCCATAACCAGATAATACAGATTAACGAATATCTAAGATATGCCACTGTATAGTCATTTATTAGTTGGTCCACGGGCTGACTACTTACGTTGGGATGAAACTGGAAGTGGGCTTTCATAGATTGAAATTCTGGTAAAAAAGTTAGACGAATCGTTCTAAAGAAATTCATATTACTCTCTAATCAGAGGTTGCGCTTCTTCATGCATGATAGATTTATAAATAGATTTGCCTCTATTTATAGACTGGTCTTCTCGACGACAAAGTAAAATGTGGACAGTTTTAACTAGGAAAGTTGCCTAGAGGTGTTTGAGACAAAAATGCTTCAATGCTGCTCTAGGACGCAAAGTATATAAATGACCTGTACACTTTACAGCTATAGCAAAACAAGATACTACATGTAATACCCCCCCCCCCCCCTCCGGACAAAATATAGTTTTAAAATCGTTTACAGTTTGTCTTTGTAACGGATATCAGGAGCTTTCTCATTTTTTCTATAATAATGTGTTTTATGAAATGAAAACCAGTACAGACGATGTCTTCTTCATTTTGCCAATTCTTTATTTAGAACCTTATGAGAGTTAAGCCCATTCCTATACGGATGCCGGCCTACACTCTTGTCACTGCATGTATTAAAAGGAAACACTTGTTCATCACAAATCATAGAATTATATGATACTGGCTGACTTTCTATTAAGCTTTTTAAAAAGCTAACCTTGTAACATACATATTATATATGGTTGAAAACAAAGTGAATCAAGAAGGGATGTTCCATTTACTAGGTGGTGGGAGATTGTTTATGATTGGACTAGTCCACTTATGGGACAACCGGGAAACAAAATAGCAAGAATAATCAGCAAACCCATTGCTTTACCCTAACAAATACTATAGTTAACTATAGTTCACTATAGTTAATTATAGTGATAATTTTGACACTATGAAAACTTTGATTTACTAAAGTAATAACTATGAAAACTTTGATTTACTAAAGTAATAACTATGAAAACTTTGATTTACTATAGTGATAACTTTGACACTAAGGTTTACTAAAGTGATAACTATGAAAACTTTGATTTACTATAGTGATAACTTTGACACTAAGGTTTACTAAAGTGATAACTATGAAAACTTTGATTTACTATGGTGAGCACTATAAAAACTTTGATTTAGTGTGGTGAAAACTTTGATTTACTATAGTGATCACTATGACACTATAGTGATCACTTTGAAAACTTTGATTTACTGTAGTGATAACTTTGACACTTTGATTTACTATAGTAAACTATAGTTAACTATAGTATTTTTTGTTAGGGTAGTGTTGCCTGTTGCCTATATACAATGTGTTCTTTTTTAAAAATGAGATAAAATTTGCAATTAATAAAAAGAACTGATGCTAAAGAATCAGGTTAAAAGAACAAAGTTTTATGTATTTCAATAGAAGTTATCACAGCCATTCAAAAGAACAATCCAAGATAATTTACTTATGACATTTGGCGCGAAATGATTGTTTCACCCCTTTCATAGAAGACAAATGGACTGATGTCCGTGTAAAGAATGGCAAAGAATAAACAGGTCCATACAAAACACTGAAGGAAGTAAACAGATCATTATTTTGCATCAGTAATAGGATTCTTTCTTCTGCAAACTGTATTTGCTAAAATGCAGGTAACAAATTCCGATGTAAAATCTAGGTCATTAAGTATGATAGCTTAGTTTCGTACCATGGAAAAATTGATCCTTATACCGCCTGACGCACGTGGCGTCAGGCAATAAATTATTGCATTAATAGTTGACATTCTCAACCGCTAATGCTTAATCGCCGCTTAATGATAGAATTATATCATTAAGCGTCACAAATGCAGAACAACATCGACGCTTAATGAAACAAGCAAAGATCTACATAATCGACGGTTAATGATACACACTAGTATATCATTAAGCATTGCAGTCGCACCCTTTAATGATAAAAAAAAATCCCCCCGACAAATCGGGATCTTGACGTTATATGCATTGTAATTTGACTGTGTGAATGTGTGATATTCTTTTTTATTTTTTTATCTAGCATATTTTATTTGTAAAAGATCTTTACCGTTGAGAAATTTTACTGGTGTTGTAGAGTAGGATTTCCCCCATAGCCGGCTTTCCCACGGATATTGTACCCTAGAGTAGGATTTCGGAAATCTTACACCAGAGACAAATTTCCCCCTCTTTCTTTCTCAGAGTAGGATTTCCGCCCTCGTTATGGAGTCAACAAAACTATAACCGCAATAGTTTTGTGAAAAAAAGATAAACAATACATTGATTTTAAATGAAAAATGAATGTTTTTTAACTTATATATTGTTCAATTGTAGCAAAAAATTTTCTTAGCATATTTTTTTCCTATCATGGAGTCTCAACCCGAATATAAAGCTTTCAAAAGAAATTAAAACTCCTCAAATTCGAAGCCTTAACACTCTAATGGCGCAGTGGTACTTGTATTTATCACATACGTTAAATGTGCAGTATATCAAAGCTATCTAAAGTTTAAAGATTCAGTCTGTTTTCAAAGAAAGTAATTTATGTATACCTTTAACTACTTGTATGTTGTTTGAATCCAATGAACGAAAGAATGGTTTGAGTTAGTATCTCGTTAGAACGAATTAATTATTTCATAACGAGATAGTGACATTGTATCTCCTTATAACCAGATATTTATCCCGTTATGATAGAAGTCTTTGATACCGTAAGCTCCAATCAAGCTAAAAATTGGTTGCTACCTGTCAAGGTTACCATAGCAACATGTCCTAAAGTTTGAAAAATGGCATTTTTCACGTGTTCAGAGTCCCATAGTTAACGTTTGCAGCAAAGCAAACAACTGGCATTAACTGTTTCTGAAAGGTGACGACCTGATGTCTTAAATGTATGATAAACATGTTTGGTAAATCAACTATTAGAAACGTTACTATGGAAACAAAGTATTCAAAAGTAACAATTTTGTTCATTTAATTTTATAAAGTTACGAATAAAAACAATTATAGATTGAAATGCAAGCAAATAATAGACAAAAGGTCCTTGTAACATAAACCAAAGGCAAATTATGATATATATTTCTTTTAGGTTGGCAATTGTTGCCATGGTTTTAATACAACAAAGCGATTTTTAATTCATTCTCTTAGTATTTTAATCTTATCCTATCTTTTTAAATGATGTTCAATTTTTAAAGGCATTGGTGTGACCCTAATTTTCACATTTCATAAAATTCAAATTAAAATCTTTAAATAGAGCCTTGCTATAAGGCTAATAAGCCGAAAAAATATGCATAAAAATCTGAAAAATATTCTGTTTCCTTGGATACGTATCCTTTTTTGTAGATTCCCAAAACTTTTATGATTGATATTTATGAACAACTAAGCTGACTTTCAATTTTGACTATCACCCAATCTCTAACTGAATGCAAAAAGCTGACACATAGGGTTTAATATTGATATAAAGTTAACAAAATGGAACATTTTCCCTTCTTGGTAACCATAACAACAGTGTTGTATTTTTCATCAAACTTTATCAATATAATGATACTCAACTTAAGTTCAACCGGATAAGTACTATTTAAGGTAAGTCAAATAATATGTTTCTTGATTAGAGGGTAAGTAAATTCCTAAAGCAGCAAAAAAAAAAAAAATATCGCTTTAAACAACTGGTACGTTGTTTCCATGCTTACACTGCAAAGTAACAATTAATCCCAATTTTTTCTTATGTTGTCGGTGTTGCAAGGTCCTAAGGATGTATAGCCAGTCATGAATTTTATTGTTTTTCATCACGATAGTAGCATTAACCCAATCTTAGCAAGAGATTTTGTCTGGTTACACTGTGTTAACATGACAAGCATGATGTTAGTTTTAGAATAATATTGGCAATACCTAATTTAATATTTTTATTGTTTTTCTTAGGTTGTTGATTGAGTTTGATCATGTAAGACCTATCATTAGTAAATATTGAGAGTTTGCAGCATTTTCAGCATCTAAAATGTATTCCAAATGTACCTATGGTTACCACTTACAATGAAATATATTCTAAATAGTTTCTTTATTAATTTAAGTTCATACAATTAGTACCATCAGATGTTCTTTTAGTTTTTGAAAGAGAATTTAGCAAAAGTATAGTTTTAGCTGGTATTCTTATAAAGGAGATGCGCAGCATTACCAGGCGTCAATTGCACAAAGGTTATTTATCAAAACTCTTAAATTATACAGGGAATAAGAAATTAACAGTTCATAACTACGTCATTTCCTTAAAGTAAAATTGTTCTCTCCTTTCATCTTTCTTTTTTCTATGTCATCTCTTTTTCTATTGAGTTGTTCCCTTTTTCTTACACGTAGATTATGTAAATGCCTATTATATAAAGTAGGGCCAAAGTTTGTAAATATTGCAATCCGGAAAATTCTTTCATGAATTTGTTATGTCTGTGACGTATCTGAGTATATAAGTCAGAATGAAAACACAGCTCTAACAACTAACAATACAACTTCCTCTAAAGATCCATTTCAAATATATTATGAAAATCCTCCCTTGGAGCCTAGCGCACAGGTTCAGAACCTCTTCTTTTTCGCCATTACGCATTTGTTCGATACGGTTGTGGGATGGATATATGTTTTCAATTGTATTTCACATATGCTTGACTTTTTTATAGAAAATAGAATGTTTTTGTTGCAAATAAGAAATATGAGAGCTTTATATTTGTTATCAAAATAAAGCTTCAAATAAATATCAAATAAGATAGTCAAGAAGAGTTAGTTAAACTTTTTTATTTAAAATAATGAATGAGTATGACATAACAGTGACTGATCATCATTTTTTGAAAAACGGATGGGGCAGAAGGGGGGGGGGGTGCAGAGAAAACAAAATTCAACTTACCTAACAAGCAAAAAAAAATAATATTGTCCAAAGTCGAAAATTGAAAATCTTATTTCATGGGGTGGGTGGGTGGAGTGGGGGCAAACTTGATTCAGTACCAATTTTTTTCATACACTACTACCTTTATTTGACTATGCTACAGCAAAAAGTAGGGGGACACCAGTCTATCAATGAACATTTTCAATAGTAGAAAGTTATCTGTGGAGAAAAGGGGCCGACCCCACCCCTTCCCCCGCCCCCGATGCTACGTGTCAGAATAATAACTTTATAATACATGTACTTTTTTAATCTGTGTGAAAAAGTGTTACAAAATATGTTAGAAATAATTTACAATTGTATTCTATAAAGGTGTCATGTTGTAAATCTTGAATTTACTAAGTAGAAGTAAATACAAAATTACAACATCACAACAGCTATCGTGTTCTAAATTTTATGTTACTCCCACCCGGTAACTTCATAATTATAACATGTCAGAAAAAGGATTTGAAAAGAAATCGCAATAATCGCCTAACCCGATCTAATTTAAATGATCCGGACTGGAAATATAATTAAAAATTCCACTTTCACATCAAAAATAGACTATTTGGCTGCAATATGTTTACAAATAAGTAACTAATTAAGCAAGTTGATTTCTTCTTGTTAACTACATTAGAACGACAAAATTTGCTGATGTTTTTATTTTGAGTTCAATTTATCGGGTTAATTTCATTCGAGATGAAAGTGTAAACTTGAACATCAGGATTTTTATCAAATATCTGGATTAAATCAATCTAAAAAGAAGGATTTCCCAACATTTGTTTTGTATATGTAAAAAAAAATCCTTATTTAATGTTTTCTTTTATATTATAAAAATGGAAATAAATTGACGTCTTTCAGAAAACAAAAAAATCATACTCTCTTCGAATGTAGCATGCTTAAATTTGCCTGGTGCATGTCTTTTTTGTCGGATGGCAGAATTGTTTTTAAAAAAGTAAATTTATTGGTCTGTAGAAACGACTACAAACGAGTAGAAACGGTTTGGAGGTGGATAAAATATACACATTGGTTCAAACGTGTCTAGAATAAGGGAGTAAAAGGTAGTTGATTGACCAATCATATTTTCAAAATGGGATCTGTAGCGTCATGATCACAGACTAAAGTATAAATCATAATGCTACAGTTCTGCATCTACCACAAATACTGTAATTTAAATACATGTGTTAAGAAGTTTAATTTCGAACCAAAAGTCTAAGTCCGACTTCTAAATTTTGAATTTAGAAGAAATATGGTAATATTGTAACAACTCGTTCATAAAGATCGGAACATTTCTAATTCAGGAAATGAAGATCTAAGATTACCACAATCATAGTTTTAACACTAGCGTTTAGAGAATTGAATTATCTTGTACTTGTTAAAATTGTTAGTAAACTCAAATATCTGTCTTGTCCAAAAATATACTAAGAAACACTGGTAAATACAAGAGATTTTTCATCTGAAATTGTCTACATATTTTAGCAAAATATTACCGACTTATAAGTGGGTCAATGACTAATTCTTCCGCATTAATCGTATATACGATATACCGAAAAGCATCGTTGTATACTGACATTTGCAGTAGAGACCGATTGAAATCTTTCTAGTAATGGGCCCGTAAAACGCGGGGTGCCAGCCCCCCCCCCCCTCCAACTTTTTTTATAGTATAATATTTTGCTATAGTAAATATTCCTGTAGATGCTGGTTGCCCACCCCCACCCCTTTTTGATGTTGTAAGGTCGAGCACTGGCAAATTCCAGGATTTGTTTAGTATATTACATTTTTTTTTGTTGTCGGACTCTTTTGGAAAGTCCCCCCTCACCAATTTTTTTTTTTTTTTTGAAACCCTACCCTTGCTACGGGCATGTGTAATAAATAGAATTAACCACGTTTGAATAATATAAGAAATAATTATTTCTTATCAATTCGAATTTATTATAGTACAATTGTCTGATATTCTTTTCGGCATATAAGGCGTGCAATTCTCGGCAAGTGCTGCACTGTACATTATTAGCGTGTCCTAGATTCTCCTTGGTCGCTAGCTCATCTAATTCAATATTTAAGAAACACAAAAATGTTTGTACATTTCTTTCTGTCAGTGTGTGCTGTCTAGTTTGCAAGAATAAGCACGAGTAAGAGTTCTTATTCATGTTATTGCAAAGACATTTATTTAATTTATACAATTTTTTTGTCCCCTGCTTTCACCAAAAGTGGGGGATATTAATTTGGGTCTGTCTGTCCGTCCGTCCGTCCGTTCGTCTGTATTTCTGTTTGTCTGCAACACTTTCGTTTCCGCGCGTTATCTCGGGAACCCTTTGAGCTTTCGCAGTGAAATTTTGCATAGCAACTCCCTATGGCCTAAAGAAGAAACCTTTCAATATTGAGGTCAATATCTTGATTTTCAAAAAGCCTTCGATTCTGTAGAATGGAACTTTATGTTTAGTACCCTAGAAAAGTTCAATTTTGGAGAGCAATTCATCAAATGGATGAAAATTATATATAAAAGGCCTGTATTTCGTATAAAAAATAACGGTTGGATGTCTAGAACCTGTAAAATGACAAAAGGCATTCGACAAGGATGTCCAATATCAGCATTGCTCTTTTTATTTATAGTAGAAATAATGTCCAAAAAACTACACAATTCACCAGAAGTAAGAGGTTTTACTAATGACTTTATGCTTAAAGAAATAAAAATCCTCCAACACGCAGACGATACATCGCTCTTTTTACAAGATATAAAATCTATAGAAAACGCAATAAAAATAATCGAACAATTTGGAAAGATATCAGGAATGCAACTCAACAAGAATAAATCTGAAGGAATATTATTGGGGCCTCTAAAAAACAAATATGACAAATTATATGATATAAATATCACTAACGCACCCGTAAAATGCTTAGGAATATATATAGGTCATGATTCTAATCAGCGCTATGATAAAAACTAGACCGAAAAAGTTGATAAATTAGAAAAAAGACTGACAATGTGGTACAATAGAAAGTTAACTATATACGGAAAATGTACAGTAATTAATACTTTAGCATTAACACAAATATACTATAGTGCTACTATATTACAATATCCTAGAAATGAAACCATTAAAAAAATAAAGAAAACAATCTTCAATTTTCTTTGGGGTAAAAGAGAACGGATAAAAAAATACTTTGATCGGAAAACAGAATGAAGGAGAGATAGGAATTGTTGACATTGACTGTAAATTGAAAGCGCTCAAGGTCGCATGGGTAACACGAATCTTCAATGAAAAACAATCATCTTTCAAGTCTTTCTTCACATCTTGTATTGCGAGAAAATTCGTTTCACCAGAGTATCTTATTAAGACATATACAACCAATACTGATGAAATAAAACAAATATTTAAGTCATTACCGCTATTCTATTGTGAAATACTCAGTACACTGAACGATAGTAAAAATAAAATACTTAATACAAGGGAGATGACCGATATTGAAATATTGTCTCTACCTATATGGTTAAACAACCTAGTTCGATTTAATAATAAAATTCTTTTCTACACAGATTGGATAAAAAGTGGAATTTTATATATTAAGGACCTGTTTTACGAAAACGGAAACTTCCATGACATCAATTACTTTTATAATATTCTTGTAAACAAATCAAATATTATCTGTGAAAACAGTACCTTAAAAAAAGTTGTGAAACCTATACAAAAATATCGCGATGTTTCAAAAGGAGCTTTTACAAACACAAAAAATCAAACAATTATTTTGTTAGAAAATAAACAAAGATTACCGATAAATTTGATTAGTAGTAAAATAACATATGATATTTTTATCAAAAAATCTTTTCAAAAACCCTACTCTGAGAAATTTTGGTCGAAAAGTTTTAATTTCAACTTTGAGGAAAATAAAACACATATCTATCAATCCAAAATTACTAAAATCAAAGATAAACAATTAGCAGAATTTAATTATAAGCTATTGCAAAATCTACTTAATAATAACAAATCTGTTCACAAATCGAATAAGAATGTATCAAACAAATGTCCGTATTGTGAAACACTAGAAGATACAAAACATCAATTTTTTTAATGTAGAAATGTACAAATGATTTGGGCTAATCTAGAAAATTGTCTGAATTTGAATATAAAATGGTAAAATATTGTATTGGGATTTTTCTGTGAAGAAAACAAAACTACTGTTTCACTCAATTATTTATTATCTTACATAGCATTTTTTATATATAAGAGAAAAATGAAGCTAAGACATGAAAACAAAGAAGAAAATATGAATGATATTATATACTATGTAAAGACAAACCTAATGTATCAATATATATATATATATATATATATATATATATATATATATATATATATATATATATATATATATATATATATATATATATATATATATATAAGATTGGATGTTAACTTTACATATAAATGGTTTTATGATATTTCTTTAGCTTTGTAATAATAATAATAGAGTCTGACTATCTGAAGGGGTCTGTCCTTCAGTAGTGCTGCCATGTTGGGGTACCTATTATTGACTCTGTAAGACGAAGGATGTGCCCCACTGGCAGCGAGACTTAATTCTCTAGAAATCAATTATCAATTCTAACAAATATTTGTTGTTTTTTTTTTCTATATATCTAAGAAAATGAAATTATACAGACTTAAAAAAAAATATTAGTGATTAATGTTTATGTTTATATGTATATGGCACATCTTAAAATATATCCAATCCAATGGGCCCCTGGCACCATAGGTGAGGATTAGCCGGGAATATCCTAGGATATTTTATCCCAATTCCTGTTGTATTTTTTGAAAACTAAGAATGAAAAAAAATATTGAGGTCAAAAGGTCAAAGGTCAAGGTCATAAATTCATAAACTCTGCCTGTTTAAACAATTTCATATCTCGCGAATTCTTTAAGCTTTTGCAATGAGAGTTTACATAACTAATCCCTGTGGCCTAAGGAAGACCTCTATTGATTTTGAGGTCAAAAGGTCAAAGTTCAAGGTCGTAAATTCACAAATTCCGTCTGTGTGTAACACTTTCGTTTCTGGGCGATATCTCAAAAAGCTTTTGAGCTTTTGCAAAGAAATTTTATACCATAATTCCCTATGGCATCTCTCGCCCCTCTCAAAGTGTCCCGCCCCGTTTTTTTTTTTTTAATTGTATATTAAAAGTCGCTTGGCACTATTTTTAGCACAGGGACATGTGGAGAGTTATTACGTATAATACAGGTTGTCGCCCGACTTTATATTCTATTTACATCTATTAGACTTGTTTAGTAAAGGCTAAATTAGACAATATGTATTGTGTAAAATTTTGACAATATCGAACGTGAATATAAACATAATATGTGACCTAATGTTTGCATTTATAAAGAATTTAAGTAAAATTATGGAAATGAGTAGATCAACTTCTTGTTACATAGTCAAAGAAGCATAACTCTTACAATATTATCATTGCTGACTTTTGACACTACCCTTTTGAAATAATTTGCTGTATAATGAAGTACCTCCGTGGTCTAGGGGTATGATGCTTGCTTAGCAAGCAAGAGGTCCGGGTTTAAATCCCGGACGATCCAATTTTTTTTATGCTTTTTTTTTCGGGGGGGGGGGGGGGATTTACTAAATGATACTATTCAACATGTGAAATGAGAAAGTTATGACGTCTGGCGTGTTCAAACTCATAAAATCATTATTACAGTGTGATAAATATTCTGTATATTAAAAAAAATCTTCTATACACATATTAAAGAATTAGCAATCAATTCTTTATATCCATATTGGCATTTTTTATTTGCTTCAATATACATGTATACATTTAAAAATTCTACAAATCCAGAGGGGGGCGACCCCCGCCCCCCAGAACTGCGCATGCTCTTCTTTTTTCCCTAAGCGGGGAACACAAATTCTCTGAATTAGCTTCTTTCGATAGCAATAAACAATTCCTTGCTTGTAAACACTTAATTTGGGACCTTGCGTAGCAGATGTAAATTTGTTTTAAGAAGTTCCCTTGACTGAAAGACATGGAAAAACTCCAATATTTATTGATGTCGAAAGGTCCCGTTTTTTAACTGAAAATGGGGGATATTAATTTAGGCCTGTCTGTCCGTCCGTCCGTCCGTCCGTCCGTATTTCTGTTTGTCTGTAACACTTTCCTTTCGCGCGATATCTCAAGAACCCTTTAAGCCTTCGCCATGAACTTTTGCATAGCAACTGCCTATGACCTAAAGAAGAATCCATTTGATTTTGAGTTCAAAATGTCAAAGGTCAAGGTGGTAAATCCATACATTCTGTGTGTAACAATTTCGTTTCCGGACGATATCTCAAGATGCTTTTGAGCTTTTGCAATAAAATTTAATACCATAATTCCCTATGGCCTCTCTCGTCCCTCTCAAAGTGTCCCGCCCCGTTTTTTTTTTTTATTTATTGTATCAAAAGTCGCTCGACACCATTTTTAGCACAGGGGCATGTGGAGAGTTATTACGTATAATACAGGTGGTCGGCGGACTTTATATTCTAATTACATCTATTAGAACTGTTTAGTAAAGGCTATATTAGACACCATGTGTTGTGTAAAATTTTGACAATATCGAACGAATATCGAATGTGAATATAAACATGTATATGTGACCTAAAGCTTGCATTTAATATGCTTTATAAACAAGCGCCTCGTTAGTCTTAGGGTATGATTCTTGCTTAGCACATGAGAGGTACCGGGTTCAAATCCCGGACGATCCCGTATTTAGTCTGGTTCAAAAAGATACTTGGCTGTCAATATAACCTCCTTAGAGCTCGTCGGAGTTTACGAAGACATTTAAGAGTCTGGTTGAACGAGACCATCCCGTTTTTTTTTTTTCATCGATTTACTGAATGATAGTATTCAACATATGTAATGGAGACGTTATGGCGTCTGGCGTTTAAAAACTTCTCATAAAATCATTATTACAGAGTGATGAATATTTTATATAAAAAGAATCTTCTGTACACCTAGACTATTGGTTCAAAATTAAATTTCTTAGCACAAGTTTTTCAATTTTAGTATTTGTGGTAGTTTCATAACTGTAGCGTTTTGGTTTATATTTTAGTCTTTGACCATAACGCTACAGATCCCGTTATGAAAATATGATTGGGCAATCAACTACAGTGTACCTTTTACTCTCTTATTTTAGAGTCTAGACACTTTTTAACTAATCTGTATATTTTATCCACCTCCAAACCCTTTAAAGTCGTCTCTACAGAACCAATAAACTCGCTTCGTTTAAAAAAAAAAATTCTGCCTCCGACAAAAAAGACTACCATCATTAAAATTTAAGCATGCTACATTCGGACAGAGTATGGTTGTTCGATAGTTTTCTGAAAGACGTCAAATTATTTCCATTCCAATTATATAATATAAAAGAAGACATTAAATAAGGATTCTTTTTACATATACATGTATAAACAAATGTTGGGAAATCCTACTCTCTAAATTGATCTCATTGAGACTGAGATATTTGATAAACATTTTAATGTTGAAGTTTGCACTTTCATCCCGAATGAAATTAATCCGATAAAATTAACTCAAATTAAAAAAAAGTCAGCAAATTTTGTCACTCTGATGTACATGTAGTCAACAAGGAGAAATCAACTTGCTTTATACATGTACATAGTAACTTATTTGTAAACATATTGCAGCCTAACTGCCTATTTTTATTGTGAAAGTGAAATTGTTAAATATATTTCCAGTCCGGATCATTTCATTTACATCGGGTTAGGCTCGATTATTGCGATTTCTTTTCAAAACCTTTTTCTGCCATGTTCTAATTTATGAACTTACCGGGTGGGAGTAAATGTAAAATTTAGAACACGATAGCTGCTTTCATGTTGTAATTCTGTATTTACTTCAACTTAGTAAATTCAATATTTAGAACATGACACCTTTATAAAATATGATTGTAAATTATTTCTTTTTATGTTTTTGTAACACTTTTTCCACAGATTAAAAAGTACATGTATTATCAAATTATTATTCAAACACCTAGCGTCAGGTGGGGGGTGGAAGGTAGTAATGTATGAAAACAATGGTACTGAAAGAAGTTTGCCTACACCCCCTCCCCCCGAAATAGGATTTTCGATTATCGACTACTTTGGACAAGTTTCCAACTTTTTTTGCTTGTCAGGTAAGTTGAAACTTGTTTTCTCTAGCTGCCTCCCACTTCTGCCCCCTTTTAAAAACGATGCTACATCACTGTCACTTCATACTTATTCATTATTTTAAGTGAAAAAGATTAACTGACTCTTCCTGACTATCTTATTAGATACTTATTTTAGGCTTTAACAACAAATTTGAAGCTCTCATATGTCTTATTTGTATGATGGCATATTTCTCCCCCCTATATGCAAGATGAATTATGTTAACATAATTATGTAGACATGCGACTTATTTATGTCAACATGCAAAATAATTATGTTGACATGCAACTTATTTATGTCAACATGCACTATACTTATGTTAACATGCGAATTAATATATCAACATGCGAGATATGTATGTTGACATGTAACTTATTATCTTTCATGTTGACATAAATAAGTAGCATGTTGACATAAATAAGTAGCATGTTGACATAAATAAGTTTCATGTCGACATAATCATCTTGCATGTTAAAATAAAACTTGCATGTTGACAAAATAAGTTGCATGTTGACATGATTATCTTGCATCTTGCAAGTTGCATGTTGACATGATTATCTTGCATCTTGCATTATCTTCGACAAAAATAAGTCGCATGTCTTCATAATTATGTGGCATGTTTACATAAATAAGTCGCATGTTGATATAATTATCTTGTATGTTAACATAATTATCTTGCATGTTGACATGAATAAGTCGTATGTCAACATAATTCTTTTGCACTTTGCTTGTATGATGTCGTATACCAGCGTTTGTAAGCTTAAGGATGGATTCTTCTCATGTTTATCATATTTAAAAATTAATGAAATTTCCACAGATTCAAAAAGACAATATCTCTTAGTGATGACATCAATTACATTATATTTGACCATTTAATTAAAAGGACAAGGTCACGTCAAGGTCATTATCTTTTCCTTGTCATTAAGAATAAAAAAATTATTGTTGCCAATCATGTAATGCTTATTTTTATTTCAGAAGATTTAATCTCTTTCTTTTTACATGAAAAATTGATAAAACAAATAGTCTATCAGATGACAATATCAAATTGAGATAAACAGTTGAACAAAATAGATATTGTGTAACCTGAATTTCCTCTATTTTTCTTCATTTTTAGGGAATATTTGTTATTTTGATATGCTTTTTATGTTTAAAATTCTATTATTTTTACAAATGGTAAAGTAGTCGTGAAAAGGTACAAAATGATACAAGAACCAAAAGTTTTGACCGTTTAGTATTATAGAAAAAAAATTACTGAATTTTTACTCGAATCTGTTCTTAGAGTCCTTAGCTTCAAAGGCTATAAGATTGCTATTTGTCTAAAAAATCATAATTATTTAATATATTTAAAAACTTTAGTTCATTATCATTAATTTCAGTTACTACAAAAAATTCCTTAAACCTTTGATTGTTTAAAAATGCCTTTTAAATTCATTGTTCTGAAGTAATTTTGAGAAGCAGAAAAAGATATATTTTCATACGCCGCCATTCCGCCAAAAATATAGTCCCTGCTAGATTTCAAAGTCAGTTTACTGTTATCATTTCAAATTGTACAATTATGAAAAAGAAAGAAAAATATGATCTTTAATATCCTTAACATCTTATTATAAAAGACATCTAAGCAAATATACTTTGAGTATTTCATTTAGTCAGAAACCAGACAAGAATCCCTCCTTAAGTATGTTTACCAACATTAAAATTAGATTTTCTTGATAGATTGGTAATGTTGCATGTCAACATAATTATTTTGCATGTTGACATAAATAAGTCAAATGTGTACATAATTATGATGCATGTTAACATAACTTATCTTGCATATAGGGGGCAGAAATATGCCACCATATATTTTCAACAAAAATATTATTTCTTTTTTCCATAAAAAAAAATCAAGCATATGTAAAATACAATTTAAAGTATATATCCATCCCACAACCGTAGCGGAAAGAATGCGTAATTGCCAAAAGTAAGAAATTCTGAACCTGTGCGCTAAGCTCCAAGGGAGGATTTTCCTAAAATATATATTTGAAATGGATCTTAAGAGGAAGTTGCATTGTTAGTTGTTAAAATTACAAAGCTATGTTTTTATTCTGTCTAATATACTCAGATACGTCACAGACAAAACAAATTCATGAAATAATTTTCCGGATTGCAATATCCTACAAACTTTGGCCCTCCTTTATAGGCATTTACATAATCAAGGTGTAAGAAAAAAAAGGGAAAACTCCATAGAAGGTGACATAGAAAAAAGAAGGAGAAAAGGAGAGAGCAATAAAGTAGTTCTAAACTTTTAATTTCTTATTCCTTGTATAATTTAAAAGTTTCAATAACTGAAGAACCTTTCTGCAATCTTATGATGCATCGTAATACTGTACATCTTCTCTGAATCAAATATATATATATATATATATATATATATATATATATATATATATATATATATATATATATATATATATATATATATATATATATATATATATATATATATATAAAACAGCTAAAAATATATTTTTGCTAAATTCTCCTCCAAAAAGTAAAAGAATATCTGATAGTACTACTTGTATGAACGTAAATTAGTAATATTTTTGGAAAAGTATTAGTCGAAAAGGTATATTGTAAAGTTTATGTGCATGTGTATTGCCAATGTCCTTTTAAATGTAAAAATCTTTTGCATACTATATACAGGCCTCTAAGTGGCCTCTAAAATTTAGGCGCCAGCTGGCCTTTGATAGAAGGCAGGGGGAGGGGTTTGTAGCAGTAACTTCGTATGACTTTTCATACCAACTTCACAGGGTCCGCGTTTTCTGTAGGGGGTGGATCCAAGGTCACTTTAAATTGTTTTAGTATATACATTTTATAATTCTGCAAATTCCAGGGAGACCTGCCCCCACCTCTAGATCTGCGTATGTTAAAATACATAAGATATGCCAAAAAAGAAGATTAAAATCGCAAGAAAATTCACACGAATTGAACTGTATAAGACGTACAGCATCCGGTTTTATCAGGGGAGGGGGCTGTGTGGTACCGGTCTTGTAGAGTAGGCTTTTCCCTCTAAAATCTCCCTCATCTCGGAAAGTTGGCCCAAAAGTAAGATTTCCTTCGGAAAATAGGTTCTAAAGTAGGATTTCCCCTACGGAAAAATGACTAGAGTCATCCCACACCAGATTCAATTTTCCGAAGGGGGGGGGGGGATCTTACTCTGTGTAGTAGTTATAGAGTGCGATTTCCCCCAGAGCCAATTTTCCCCCAATAACATTTTTTGGATGTACTTATGTTATGAGGGGGAAATGTGCGACACATTGTTATATGTGTCCCTTCTTCAAAAATGGTGACCAGATGTATTGAAACATACTAAGAATGAAAAATGAAAATTTTACATCTCATTTTTCTCAGCAGCTGTCCAACCATTTTTAAAGCATTAAACTATTATTATCTTCTTGTATAATATAACGAGATAACTGCTTACTTGATATGACAAGATAATTAAATCCTTTTAACGAGATAAATATCTGGAGATATACTGAACATTAAGAATATGTGATAAATACAAGTACCCCTGCGCGAATCTGAGGAGTTATACATTTCTTTAGAAAGCTTAATTAATATTATGGTTGAGACTCCATTTTTTGAAAAATATGCTAAGAAAATTCTTGCTATAACTGAACAATTTATGTCAAAAACATTTATTATTCATTTCAAAGTCTGTGTGTCGTTTACCTTTTTTCACAAAAATATTGCGGATGTAGTTTATACTGACTCCATGACGAGGGCGGAAATTCTACTCTGAGAAAAAAGAGGGGGGAATTTGGCTCTGATGTGAGAGTTCCCCTCGGGGGAAAATCGTACTCTAGGGTACAATTTCCGGGGGGAAAGCTGGCTATTGGGGAAATTCTACTCTACAACACCAGTAAAATATCTCACCAGTAAAGATCTTTTAGAAATGAAATATGCTAGAAAGAAAAAAGAATGATAAAAAAATATATATATCAAATATTCACACAGTCAAATAACAATGCATATGAGTCAAGATCCCGGTTTTGGGTAGGGGTGAATTTTTTATTATCATTAAAGGGTGCGACTGCAACGCTTAAAGATATCATACTGTGTATAATTAACCGTCGATTACTATGTAGATCCATTTGTTTGTTTCATTAACGTATTATCATTAGCGGTTGTTCCTCGGCTATCCAAATCCAGCGAATTTTGCATTTATATCATATAATAATATGTCTTCATATAGTCACCTCGACTGCAACATATCTTCAGTTTGATTTTTTTTTTTTGGGGGGGGGGGGGGATTGCAAACAGAAAGAGTGATCAATTATCTCTTCGTATTAATTTCAATATATGTACACTTGACTATACGTTATACTTTTTTCTGGAAAAAAAAAAATCATATAAATTATTTTACATGTACATGTATTTATTTTAAGTACTTTAAGTTAAATTTTATGATAAATACAGTTATTTAAAAAAAATTGACACAGGTAAGGATTCTTGTTGAGTTTAAGTTAAACTTTGCCCTGTGATTCTTCGGGGAGCAATACAATATAAACAAGAAGAATAAGACAATATCACTTTCGTACCAACTGCGGTAGCCTAATGGTATTGTGCTCACTTCCTGAGAGGGTGAACCGGTTCGATTCTCGTTCTGGGTGCCGTGTCAAACCTAAGACGCACAATATAAGTAGTGACTGTTCCTATGGCAAGCGCTCCGCATAAGAAGTGAAAGTCACAGGACTTTCGAATGCAGAACGTGAAGATAACGAACAGTGATCGATCTCAAAGAATCAATAATAAATATACAAATATATAAAGATAATAAAACACGGACTCTTGGAAATCCTAGAGGTGGGATCAGGTGCCAAGGAGGAGTAAACATCCTCTGTTGACCCGTCACACCCGCCCTGAGCCCTATGTATAGATCAGGTAAACGGAACATTCCGTAGTCAAATTCCGTATAAAAAACAAAGGTCTAACAATTGGCAAATTTTTCGCACAATCCTCAAAGAAACACTGTTTTTCTTTGATGATGTGTTTACTGCCAAAACACTGGTCTTTATTACAAGACGTATGAATTATTTTTTCACTCCGGACCCCCAACAAATGGCTCTAATCACTGTGCCACGCGAGTGACCATTTGTGTGCTTTTTCTCGATAAAGGTCAATGCTCTGATTCAAATGTAGGTGATGAACCTTTAACTTACCCTTGCCTGCTTCTGTATGTTTTTCTGTCTTCTTTCTTAAACGTAGATACCAATAACCAATGAAAAGGATAATCAGTATTGCAACAAACGATGCTATAGTAATGCCAGCTATTGACCCAGCAGGAATCTGATTATTGTCTGTGTCCTTGGTTTTATTTGAAAAACCAGATGTTGCAGTAAAGGGGTTGGGTGTCGTACTTGTAGTTGTGGTCACAAATGTAACATTTCTCTCTGCCACTTCTGTATATCTAATTCCAAGGAAATGAAGCAAAAACATAATAGAACTACATCGTATACGATATGCATAGTATATTATATTATTAATGGTTGGTGCCTATGTAAAAATTGTTCTTTATTATTAAAAGTTATGAAAAAGAAAGTAATAGAAATATCAATCCTAATTCTGAAACTCTCTCTCTCTCTCTCTCTCTCTCTCTCTCTCTCTCTCTTACCGTTTATGACATTTCGGATCTGCATAAAAACATTGGTCAATCTTGTTGATTTGATGACATGCTGGATCTATTGAAAAATTGGTATAAAGTAAACGGAAATAGAATTTACATGATAAAAAATGAACTTTTTAATTTGAACGAAAACCTGAAAGAGTCATTTAAAAAAATGGAAAAATAAAATGCCATAATAATTACATGTATATAAAAGCGTTTTAACGACTTGAGAAAGCACTAATCACGAGTTAAGAAAACCCTAATAAGGAGAAAAAAAGTTGAAATAACGAGATAAAAAACGAAAATGAGAGATAAAAATATGTCCATATGTCTTGAAAGTCATCTGAGTATCATGAGTTTCTCAAGCTACGGCCGGCCACTTTGTCCACTTTCTCCTGACAAAGAGCGTGAACTTGACTCATGTACTTAGCCTCATCCGGAGGCCTGAAAGGACAAGGAAGTGGTAAATCCGGTTTTCGACCAATCTTACAGAAAATTTGAAAAAATGCTTCGTTTTTAAAGCTATTGTCGAATTTTAAAGGATATTGATTCTACCTATCCTCTCGCAACATTTTGCTCTCGAAATATTAACTTTGTAGCGTAGCTTTGTGTTATTTTAAGAAACTTAAATTAAGAACCCCTCTCTCTTTTTGTATCACTGAACAAAGCTCACCAGTGCAGCTTGTGTTATGTTTTGTGTGTGAAGGCTGTACTGCTGTATTTTGTTTTGTGTTGAACGTAGCATAATGTGCGACACACTTAACTCTGATAAACCCTATCATATATTAGTGTATATGTGACCAAATGTCGATGACAGACACAGCAAATTTTGGTCAACAAGATGGAAGAAGAAATCAAAACTATCAAAAACGATCACAAAGAATTAGATTTTAATGTGTGTTCTCTAGGAAATATATTTGATGCAGTAAAAGTATCAGTAGAATCTAACACGAAACAGATCACTGAAAACCGAAAGGAGATGGCTGAGTTACGAGAGGGAAAAGATCAACAAGGCCAGAAGATCAAGGAAGATATACAGGCATTGAGTGAGGCAAGTGTCAATTTACAGGAGTCCATGATTGATCTAAAAGTCCCTTCCATGGGGGACAACCTAATTTTCAGTGGAATACGAGAGGAGAAAAATGAAAATACTGAAGCAGTGTCGCAGGACTTTATCCAACGTAGATGGGGAGATGAAATGATTTTGATGAACATCCCAGCAATATAGTGACTAAGTTCACCTTCTTTAAAGATCTCGAGTCCATACGAACACGTGCTCCCCAAAAGCTGAGAGGAAGGCATGTATGGGTCAATAAGCAATATCCCCCCGAAATAGAAGAGAAAAAAGAAGAGAAAAGAAAGAAATTGTATCCCGTCATGCGACAGGCCAGGAAGGATAAGAAAAAAATGAAATCTGTCCGTGATACGCTATACGTTGACGGTGAAGTTTATACTCATATGCCGCCTGATCAGGCTGATCAATGAGTGACCACTCAGACGAATCCGATAAAAAAAACTACAGCGACCGACGATATAGACACCCTAAGAAAGGACCATGCCAAACTTCAACCCAGACCGAGTCGGCTAGGGACGCGAGGGAGAGCAGTCTAAACATCGACATTGATAAAGCTTTGTTTGTTAAAAATTTTAAGATATTGGCATGTTTTCAGTAATAATCTTCTTTTTTATATATACTACTCTTCCTTACTTGACCTGATATTCTGCATAATTGTAAATGTACCTCATGTACCATTGTATGGTTTGAGAGCAATAAACAAACAAACTCCTTGACTCTAGGATATGAATTGAATAATTTTTGTAAATAGCCTTCCATTGTAAACATGCAAATGATTGGCCTGCCTAGTGTTCATGAGTAAAGTAAGATTTTCAAATATGTACATATAATATACGTTAAAAAGATTAACAACATAGCCCCATCCTGATGCGTGAATCATGAGCAAGGGACCATGAATTTCATGCAAAGTGTTTGTCAGATAGATTACCACGAGTCAAGAACAAGTTTTTCAAAGGTCTATATAACTTACAAGCAAGTTTAAAACATGTATATATGACCTACTTTGCCCTATTTGGTACCTAAATAATAGACCTGGAGGCAACGAACTTATCTGTTTTCATAGAGTGTTATTGCACATTTTTATAATTATGAGAATAGTTTGCCTGCTCGTTGATGAACAAGTAGAGAAAAAAATTGAAATTTCAATATCCTAAAATTTCCACAGCCTTAGCATAAAATGTGCAATGGCACAAAACAGAGATTCTGACACCCCCCCCCCCCCCCCAGCGTAGGATATCATTACATATTTAGTATGGATCATAAGAAGAAGTTGCATTCTATCAGTACTTAGAAGTACATAGATCTGCCTTTATTTTGTCTGATTTTATAAATTCTTAGATACGCAACAATCATAGGGGCTTCCTGAAAGCAATGATCCGGATTTTCACGATACCTTTCAAACTTTGGGCGGTATTCATGTAGGTTCTGCTTTTCAGGTACATTGTAGGTACGCAATATGGTTGTCATTAAAAAAGAGAAACCTCAGCAAAATTTGACAAACAAAACGGAAGGAAGAAAGGAGAGAAAAATTGCATCAAAAAGGTAGTCTTTAGCGTCTTCACTGTACTTCTAATTTTAGTGATCCCTGTGCCGTAACCTTGAGACACTGTACAAGTAATATCGATCCCGATGTTTATTCATTAGCAAAAACGTTTTCTTAATGCAGAGTATTTGTTGATCAGTACGAGGGCTGTTCAAAAATTACGCGGACTCTGCTATTATTTACTCTTACAGACGTCATATAGAATTGAAATTTCACAGGAACATATTTCTTAAAAATTCCAATAAATTCTTGGTAAAAATTTTTGATTTTTATTTAATAACTCATAAAATTATTGCTGTTTTGATACTGTTGATGGTGATATACGGAGCACGGCAAAAATGTTGAAAAACTAACATGCGGTATCCAAAATTTTATTCATTTATTTTCCATATTTCACGATATTATTCAACAATTTTCTCAAAAAATTCTTTTTATTGTTTTATTATTAAGTATTTAGATTTCTGGCGTAATATTTGAAGTACTAACAGAAATATTGTAATTTTTCTCCGATGTGACCCCTACGAAATCAACTGCAAAAATGACGTCTCGTGATTTGACGGAGCAGCGCACTTGAATCATGCTGGGAAAACGCCAATAGAGACCCAGAATAATCCTAATGAAACATGTAGTAAACCAGCGGAATATCCGACACATCCCTACAAAATGTAAAAAAGAATTTTAGACTGATAGACCTTAGTCAAAAGGCATACGGGAGGAATGGAAGAAGTTCATCGACAAAACACTGATCTGGGCTGTTAAGAATGTGATTGAGATCGACTGATGTCAAACTTTACTTCAGAAATATCTGCAGTTTTGGGGTTGAACACAAAATAAAACACACAATGATAGTTTTATAGTTTTTAAGCTGAATCGGAAATGGTATATGGATGTTTATTCTGAGTGGATAAGGTAACCAAAACTATACAGTATCAAATACTACCGGAAAATATTGAGAAAATGAAAGCTCCCATTTTTTAAAATGCTCGTGACGTTGAGAGTTTTACTGCGCCGTGACTTCATGAGATGTCCTGTTAAATAACTTGAAATTGATACCAATTTACAATATTTTGATATGAAATTTTGACGATCATATATGAAAAGATTCTTTTATATTATTTATAACTTTTTGCTTGATTATGTTGTCAAATATATTTTCTGTGCAACAAGACCGCGTAATTTTTGAACGGCCCTTGTATATGGCATTTTAACGATCTTTTTCGAACCAGCCTTTATTTTTTAAAATGTAAGGTCTTCGAAAGCTTTCTAAACTTTTGAAAATTACATTCACGATTTTTGTGTATTCCACAGAAAACACTCAATTTTACACATTTATGACCAGATCCACCTTATTTGATCAGAATTTATTTTTTGCCCTATGCTTTCCACAAACTTAGCATAAAATGCGTGATGGCCGAAAACAGAGATTCTGACCTCCTATGCAGGACATCAGAAGAGGATATCATCACATATTTAGTAAGGAAGATAACAGGAATACGTTCTATTTCCATTAGTGAACTCTTCAAAATTAGAGGCGCGTTTGGTCGTTTGATAGGAACAGCATGGCGTTGCGGATAATACAAAACATGCCAATCTCAATCCAATTTTTAATGTTTAATGTATTTGCCATTCCAATTAAAGAATAGAAGAACTAAAAGACATATGTAAGAGAGCGAGAACCCTAAATTTATCATCTATTAATAAAAAATACGACATTTCCGAGGATTGTGTATTGTATTTAGATGTACCATACGATAAATAGATACATACGATCAACAATAGATATAAATTGATATCGTTGTCATTCCTACTCTTGATGTATATAAAGTCCACAACAATAAAGTATTTCATTTGCATTTTCTTAGGATTTGTTCATCGACATTCAACATATTGTTTACATGTTTACGTTATGTTTGTCCCTAATCCCGCGAGATTTGTACATTTTCCGACTTTTTCACAAAAGAGCGCACTAAGAAGTATAACTCTTTCATAGTGGAAATATAACGTATTTGCATTCTATCAGGATTTTTTTTTTTTTTTTTTTTTTTTTTTTTTTTTTTTTTTTTTTTTTTTTTGACGAGTCCACTTAAGGACAGATGATACAAACTTTTGTCAAAAACTAAAAAATAACAACTTAAGTCATGTTCCGAGGAGTACAATGAATATCTTTAACCGCATATATTTTAACTTTTCATTCAAAGTTTCACAATAATTGGATTTAAAGTGACGAAAAGTTGTACAGATTAATAAAGATGGTTGCAGAAAGGTAGAAATTTGAACATCATAAAAAGTTTACAATTTCTTAATATCACGGATATGACTATTTTTTGTTGTTACCCCCTAGGAAAGCAGAGATTACGAAACTCACAATTGTTGTTCAATACCAATATTTGCTGTGAGTTAGAACTGGTTGATATTGGTTCATCTGTTCTATTAGCTGAAATTGTTCAATTTTTTTACGACATACAGTGAACTAGGGACAAACACAGCTGAGTGACAAAATCATATGAGGGTAACTTATCTCGTTATAATGACCTTATTAAGTCATTTTATCGACTTCTGATCTCGATATTGCGACTTTTTACCTCATAATTTCGACTCACTTAGTACTAACTACCTTTAAATGTTATGATTATAACTTATTGGGTTACTTCTACTTTCTACTGTCATAATATGACTTATTTTAACCTCGTTTTTACGACATTTTGTCTCGTTATTTCGACTCTCTTGAGTCATAATAACCTCTTTGTATCTCTTCATTACGACTTTTTCTTTTTCTTATTAAGACATTTTATTTTTTCCATTTTCCTAATTTGTCCTTTCTAGACTTTTGTATCATTCAGTTGAAGGATGGAGCGAAATATTAGGTGTAACAATTCTGAACATTTTTATCGTATTAATAATTTGGTAAACATATAATAATGCACCCACACTGATAAAGATCACAACTTTTAAAGTAATCAGTGGTACATCCCTCTAGGAAACTAGCACAGCTGACGGTATTTACAGTCCCTTCATCGGTTGCTACCAGACAGGAACCTATTGTGGAGAGAGATTTAAATATAGAAAAAAAAACATTATTCACCTTGTCCTTGAAAACAGTAGTGTTTCTAACAAGCTTTATCTAGCTTTGATCTCAAATATGTGAAACATGGGGTGCAAAATTGTATTCAAAACTGTAAAATTAATGTATTTTATTACTCACTTGGTAATAAAAACAATATTTTTTTTTCTTATGCGATATGCCTTACGACGCCACAATGGCCGTATCAGTTGATATTTATCTGTAGAGCTGATACGGATTTATATCACACTCCTTGTAAAGTTAGAATTCTAGAAAAGATTAACCATCATTCTTAATTATAGCCAATCATTGAATGCACCTTTCCATAGAAAACGAGAAGAATAGTGGATTAGAAAAGGAGGCACGGCCTTTCCATATGGCAGCAATGACAATGTCGATAGTGTTGGGAATCTTTCAGGTTTATACTGTAGCAATGTGAATGTGATAGGACTTTTTAACTATATGCACAGAGACGAAAGCGTAGTCATGGACATCGGTCTTACTATAAACCTATTATACATGATGTCTCCTTTGATTCCTTTTTTTTTTTTTTTTTTTTTTTTTTTTTTTTTGAGAAAAAAGAATTAGACTACACGATCAGTATTTGCTGGTCCCAGCTGACAAAGCAGGCGACAACATTGTCTTTGTAAGGCTCATCATTTTGATAGTATTTTAAAGGAACGGGATTTAATTCTACATGCAAGTGGTAAACAAACTTAAACCAATAATTACCTTTCCAAGGAGGACATTCGTCAATCTCATTCGTCAGTTTTAAATATTTTTAATATTCCCATCAATCAAAACTTACAGTGGATGCCTAAATTTCATAAATATCCATACAAACAAAGATACATAGTGGGTTCCAGTAAATGTTCTACCAAGCCTTTTTCTTTACTCCTCACTAAAATATTAACAGCAGTGAAGACGAAACTTCAAGAGTACTCTATAACAAATAAATCTGAAATGTGGTGTAAATGAGATGTGGATACTAAAAAATTCCAAGGAACTTGCAGAAAATTTAAAATCATAAAATTCTACCAAAATAGATAACATCAAAATGTACGACTTTTCAACACTTTATACAGCTATTCCCAACGATAATATAAGTCCACGCTTTTTGATATCATACACAGCTGTATTTTTTAATATAAATGGAACTCGTAAATTTACTTACCTTGTCACTGGTCATTTGCAATATCATTTTGTTGAAAAAATTATCCTGATTGTACACACAAATACTCTGATTAATGACCTGACTTCAACTTCCTATCGCCAACGTAACTACATGTAACTTATGTAGCAATATACCCTTATCACCTGCAAACGGGATTTATATCTCCCAGTTGATTCGATGTGCAAGAACATGCTCTACGTCCGAACAATTTCTAAAAGGAAGCAAGCTATTGACAAACAAGTTGATGAAACAAGGATATCAACAGTATTGTTTAAAGTAAACATTTTGCAAACTCTATAGTCGGTACAATGACCTTTTCAGCATATACAATCTATCATTAAGTCGAATGCTGACGAACATTTTTCATACTATACATGTAATTGTTAGGCCATTATTTAAACACTGAATTGCTTATATGTGCCCGATCATTAAAATGAGCACACAACGCGTGGATTCGAAGACAGGAGATATAAACTCCTCCATGGCCCCTGATCCCACCTCTGATGATTTTAAGAGGTTTGTGTTTGCTCTACTCCCGATTTTATTCTTTCAAAGGACTTTTGAGGTTGATTACTGTTCATTATCTCCATATTTCATTTAGCCTTAAAAAACAGTACTTGTGATAATACACTTAATTTTCGGTTCACATTCTCTTAATTTTGAATGACAAAACTGTTTTAAGATATGATAATTACCTGTAAGTAGTCATGGCAAGATGATTTATTTGCATTTTCCCAAATTGATGTGTGCTGTATTTTATTACTAAGTATGTATTGAACATAATAAAACATACCCTTTTCCTTTAAGGCAGATTTTTAAATATACAAAACAGAAATGGAGTGTGAACAATTAACATTAAATAGGATGAGTTCACTTATGTTACAAAAAAAGTACATAATTTTCTTTATCACTTGGAATCAACTGCATATTTACTTTTTTTGGTTTTTGAATATATCTGTATTACCAAATATTTAATTCAACTTTAAATCTACAGGATTACTGTTTAAAAGTATGATTTCTAAAAAATGAGAATTTTAATTATCCTTTATGTCTCTTGCTTAAAGGTAATGATAATTGTTAGGAAACCTTTCTTATGCAGTCCAACGGTTCCTTTGTAGCAGTATTCCACAATGGCTGTCTTTTTATAATTAGGGATACAGAGATACTGACTATTCCCAAATTTATCCACACCGCATCTCAGCCTGGAAGCTGCTTCTTTCTGTTCTGTTAAGTTTACAGGACAAGAGTCCACTACATATCCAAATTTTTGGTAATTCATACCTAGCAATAAAGATACGAATCTTTAAATAAATTATTTGAACAATTACTCGTAAATACAATTATCAACAACAGAAACAGTTAAAATTGATCTAAATGGTTAATTATTTACACACGTTTTGCCAGTTGCAATTTACAAACGCAACTGAAACATGTATACCAGAAGCACTGATGGCCACACAAATAGCATACAGTGTAAGTGTTTGAATTCAACTTTCAGTTTAAAAAAATCGAGGTGGTAGGGGGAGGGGGTATTGGTAAATGCAATTTATCTAGCAATCTGTCTGTTCTAATCACAAGGCAAACAAACAAAAATTAGTACCTTACCGACACCTGAACATTTACAATTAATATTATCAAATGTGTTATCAGCAATGTCATATTAAACATATTTGATTATTTTATTTTATCAATTATTTATAATGATTACAATTTTTTGTTTTCATGTTAAAGGATAAGCATATATATTTGAAATTGGATCTATTATAGCGATAAAAAATTGAGTTTTGAATATAAATGGGTCAAGTCTCAACTCTTCATAAACGTTCAAATAAAAGAAATAAATATCAAATATATTTATGTTTAAAAAGTTTAATCTTAACCAATCCAATAGGAAAATTATGTTTTCTGGAAAAATGATATATTTATATTTGAACAAACTCTTTTATTTAAGAAACTCTGACACATTTAACTTATTTCAATAAGGCATAGCACTTTTTGTTTTGTTTTTCTTTTTTTCTTTTGGTATTTCTCCACCCTACCTGTCAGCTGTGAAGAGACTATGCCATCAAGTCAAATAAATGGTCCTGGAAGATTTGGAATGATTACTGAATTGCAGAGCTCTGCAATCGAATCACTTTGTAGTAAATTTTCAATCACCTTTTAGTTAATTGAATGGCATATTTTCATCCAGCGAGAGTTCGAATCATGAGAGTCTGTTTATCTTTCCAGATATCTTTTATTTAAGAGTAATAACCTTTTGCTCTAAATTTCACAATTTTTCATTAAAAAAAAATTCCAAACATTGACTTTCATCAAGAGCTATATAGCATTAGACTCAAATGAAAAAAAAAAATTATATGACGTATGGAGTGCTGCTTATTTTTTGTTTCCAAAAATGATTACACAGTTAAACCATGATGAAATTTGAACAGAGGGATAGGAAGAGTAATAGATATTATTACAACATAAAGTATAAAATTTGAGGTGTCTATGGAAATAATATTTAGTGCCATACCTATTAAATTATAGTAATTATAATATAAAGTAAGCGATCCCCCTTAAGTCAGAAAATCACAATGTTATATGTGATTTCAAGAATTGAATTAACTCATTAGCAAGAGTTATATTTCTTACAAATATTTTCTGCTAGAAAAAAAAATATAATACTTTTACAAATTTTATATATTGTACTTGATACAATAAAGCATTTTGAAAAATATAGGCAAAAGAAAATACTGGTAGACGTCAGTGTTTCTATCATATATTGGGCTTGATTAAATCAACTACTCAAAGGTATCAATTATTGAACTCTGGTAAGACAAAATGAGTAATATTAAGATTTTTGACTTGGAAAGTTATCTCTGTTATCAAAGGATCGGTTCCCTTTAAACACGTTTTTCTTTTTTTTTAAATTTTCACCAACTTATTATTTTATGGATTTTAACCGAGTTTCACTTGCTGTGATATGACAATTCATATGACAATTTATGACTCCTTTAGATGCTATTTATGGTCAGCATTCAATAATATATGAAGAGAGAGTTTTTAGGTTTCAGGCATTAAATATAGGGAATTTAATCTATTATGTAACCGCTATATTTTACTGGCATAATACTTAACTACACTACACATTCTTTCGTTTCATGATGAACAACTTAAACTCGTAGAATATAGTTGGGGGAGGGTTGGAGATGGAGGAGAGAGACTGGTTGGTGGAATCGAAGGACTCTGTCGTACACATTGTATTAACTTACTAGGTTTGTTAAATTTTTAATAAATCCAGGAAGTATTTTAAAGCTTTAAGTATTTAAGGGGTATACGAAAGAAAATAAAAAGAGAGACAAATTAAAACAATTAAAACCCTCTCAGCAGCTCACGGTCATAGCAAAAAATGTTCCTAATGTGCTACCTCGTCTTCAAGTATTTTAAAATGTGTCAGATTGGCTAAAAAGAAGATTGTTCTAACATATCTTTTTTCAGATAAGTTCTTTTTAAAATAAAATAAGTTCAGATTTCGTTGTAGTGTGTGTAGGGAAGGAGGTATACATGCTACACATTCTACAACAGGCTCGATTTAAACCTGTCATTTCATGTGATATTTGTTTTATTATTTAACAATTAAAGTAATTTCAGGTTTGTTTTAGTTCTGAAATATCAGCATATGTGAATATTGCTTTGAGAAAACCAATAAAAAGTCCTTTTTGTCGATTTGGTAACGCTTAAAACAGCATAATCAAGTTGTTAAAGTTTTACTTTTAAATTACAAGAATTAATGGCTGAGTGAGTATGGTAACTCCTCGCTGAATCTATACACAACAGGAATAAGAGTAAAAAAAACAAGTTGCATTTGTAATAGTGAGAAAAAAGACAATATCTGTCAACATCGAGTTACCGACATCATATGTCAACATCGTGTAACCTTTGTCATTTGCATCAAAGGAAATCATTACACAGTAATGATCTTGACAGACTAATTATGATTGTATTGATACCAATAAAGTTGTGAAATAAGGTTCCGAAATTTTCATTTTCAACCTAGGGGTCAAAGGGGGTCGAAAAATAAATTTTAAATCTTCACAAAATGAAATATACATTTTATTATGCAGAAAATCTTGTGAATTATCAATACCTTGACCTTATCAAAATGTCGAGGTCAAAAAAGTTTGGTTGCCTTAACCCCACCTCTATACCACCTCTCCATGTTCAAAGTTTGAAGTCTCAATGTCAAAGAGTTGTTATGGCTAGGGCAAAATTTGATTGAAAAAGAAAACTGACAAAAACTATATGTATACTAGTGTAGTCTACTTGTTGCATCAAAACTATAGGAGAAGTAGAGTTATGAAAGAAGAACAAATTTGTTTCTACATTATGTAATAAAAATTTCACATAAGATTCAACTTTTCTTGCCCAGTGGTTTTTGCGAAGCAGATTTTTGAAGACTTTTTTTTCTTATTCAGTAAAGCATGCTTAAAACTCACATGCTTATAATAAATTGACGCTAACATCAGAGCGATTTACATTCCCAATGACTTTAAGATATATTGTAAATTTAATGGATATAAGCAATTACACTTATAACGAAGCAAAATCATCCGTCCCAGGCATTTAGTTATATACGCGTGTTTTACTGTACATTCCCATATTTACAAAACTTTGATCCCACCCTACCTCTGAAGGTCATGATTTGAATAGAGTTGAATCGACACTAAGATTCACAAAAATTTTAAATTTTCTGGCCCAGTGGTTCTTGAGCAGAAGATTTTTGAAATCTATTAAATTTTCTCTCATTCTTATCTCCCCTTAAAAGAAGGTTTGACACTTCACTTGTGAACAATTGTTTTACACAGGAAAGATTATTTACATGAGAAATAAAACTCTTTGTGTTAATTTCTGAATATTTCATCACACTTCTAGTGTGTTTCTTGTTATTTTAACTAAGATAATGATGATTTAATCCTGACTGTTAAATTTTGTACAGGCCTATGTATGGTAATGATACCCTGAAGGGTATGTTTACCTGTCTTCAACAAGTCAGGCGATTGGTCACAGTGAGTACGTTTCAACAATTTAGTCCAAATCTGCCTACTCTAAACATGAGGACTGTCAAGTACTTTAATTCTAATGGACTTAAGACAGGAAATTACATAATCTTGAAAAACAGAAGTTCGATGAGAAATTTGCAACAAACCACGAAAAAAGACTTCTGGCTGTGTCCTTATGTAATAAGATAAAGATCAAAGACAAGATAGTGAGTAAACTTTTTTTTTTACATTTCTGGAAGAGATATTGAATTCTAGATACAGTATGAGTTAATTAGTGTAATAGTCAATCAATTTAAAAAACATCACTTCTAATTCTATTTCAATTTTTGGCTCAAATAGATATCAGGAAGAGAGAAAGAGAAGGAGAGAGATGACCCCTGATATATAACCCCATGCAAAACTTAATAAATTTGAGATCACAAATAATCGGAAGGAGACACATTTTTTAAAAAGCATTTTTTTTCATTTGTTGTTTTCAGAAGAGCTTACAGCTGAAAATTTAGAATTTGTACCATGTCAACATGATATAATTTTTATCCATGTAAATTAAACTGCACATTTTTGAATAAAAAATATGATTAAGTAGCTTATTCAAGGTTTTTTAGTTAGCAAAATCAAGCTTTACTGGTAAAGATAATTCAACTACTATACAGAGCTTAATCAATTTTAAGAGATTGTGCAATACCTGTTTAATCTTTAACTATTCCAAAAATATTTATATCACCATTCCTGATTAAAGGGAGAGCTAGGCATATAGCCAAAAAGTCCACAATCTATTGAATTGATAAATTGTATATTGTAAGGTCAGTAAATGAATATGACAAGTGGGAAAGGGTGTTAATATTCGTAAACTGTAGGGGTTTTCAACATTTTAAACATAACCTCTTCCCCTTTTCCCCTTCCCAGCCCCCGGGTCGTTCATACATACACAATACCTTTTTCTGATATAAACAAATTGTGAATATACGGAAATGTACATACATGTACACAGAGTTTAATGGTCTACGTAATAGAACCTGCTGTGTATTAACAGCTCCAGCTGAGCTGCTACTTACATGTATATATAGAGGCGTGCACGCACGCGAGGGGAGATAGTTAAATTCCAATGTTTTAAGTATGTTGTGTTTGATAAATTGTATATTGTAAGGTCAGTCAATGAATATGACAAGTGGGAAAGGGTGTTAATATTCGTAAACTGTAGGGGTTTTCAACATTTTAGACATAACCCCTTCCCCTTTTCCCCTTCCCAGACCCCGGGTCGTTCATACATACACAATACCTTTTTCTGATATAAACAAATTGTGAATATACGGAAATGTACATACATGTACACAGAGTTTAATGGTCTACGTAATAGAACCTGCTGTGTATTAACAGCTCCAGCTGAGCTGCTACTTACATGTATATATAGAGGCGTGCACGCACGCGAGGGGAGATAGTTAGATGTCCGATGTTTTAAGTATGTTGTGTTTGTGATTATTGAATAAAAACGTGTAATAAACTTGTAAACTGATTACTAGAATTTTTACTTTACGCTACCAAAGGAGGAAAAACATATAGTTATTAAATTCATATGGGATATTGAGGATTTTATTAAAGCCACAGGCTGACTAATTACGTTGGGATGAAATTGCAAGTGCGCTTGAGTAATTTGGAATACTGGGAAAAAGATTTACACGACTTGTTCTAAAGAAACTCATACTATTTGCTCCAACCAGAGGGCGTGCTTCTTCACGCACGCTCTCTTAATCTATTTATAGACTGCATTGTTATTCGTCTTCTCGACGACAAATTTAAGACAAAGATTGTTTTAAGTGGGAAATTTGTACTGTTTTATATGCTACTATAAAAATATTTCAGTGCTTCTTATAAAAGATGAGATGTTTTTGTTCCCCGCTTTCATTGAAAGTGGGGGATATTAATTTGGGTCTGTCTGTCCGTCCGTGCGTTCGTCCTCTGTATTTCTGTCTGTCTGTAACAGTTTTGTTTACGCGTGATATTTCGAGAACCCTTTGAGCTTTGGAAATGAAATTTTGCATAGCAACTCCCTATGGCCTAAAGAAGAAACGTATTGATGATGAGGTCAAAAGGTCAAAGGTCAAGGTCATAATTCATAAATTCTAACACTTTTGTTTCCGCGCTATATCTCGCGAATTCTCTGAGCTTTTGCAATGAAATTTTACTTGACAACTCCCTGTGGCCTAAGGAAGACCCCCCCCTTTTTTTTAGGTCAAAAGGTCAAAGTTCAAGATCGTAAATTTATAAACTCCGTCTGTGTGTAACACTTTCGTTTCCGGATCATATCTCAAGAGGCTTTTGAGCTTTTGCAATGAAATTTTATACCATAACTTCCTATGGCCTCTCTCGCCTCTCTCCAAGTGTTCCGCCCCGTTTTTTTTTAATTTTTGTCCTCCCCCTTTTCACTGAAAGTGGGGGATATTAATTTGAGTCTGTCCGTCCGTCTGTATTTCTGTCTGTCTGTAACACTTTCGTTTACGCGCTATATCTCGAGAACCCTTTGAACTTTCACAATGAAATTTTACATAGCAACTCCCTATGGCCTAAAGAAGAACCCAATTTATTTTAAGGTCAAAAGGTCAAAGGTCAAGGTCATAAATTCATACATTCTGTCTGTTTTAACACTTTCGTTTCCGCGCTGTATCTCGCGAATGCGTTGAGCTTTTCCAATGAAATTTTACACAACAACTCCCTGTGGCCTAAGGAAGCCTATTGATTTTGAGGTCAACAGCTCAAAGTTCAAGATCGTTAATTCATAAATTCCGTCTGTGTGTATTGTATTAAAAGTCGTTTGGCACTATTTTTAGCACAGGGGCAAGTGGAGAGTTATTACGTATAATACAGGTTGTCGGCGGACTTTATATTCTAAGTTACATCTATTAGAACTGTTTAGTAAAGGCTTAATTAGACAACATGTATTGTGTAAAATTTTGACAATATAAACATCATATGTGACCTAATGTTTGCATTTAAACTGCTATATAATCAAATACCTCCGTAGTCTAGGGGTAAGACTCTCGTTTAGCACGTGAGTTCAAATCCCGGACGATCCTATTTTTATTTTTTATTATGATTATTATTATTATTTATTTATTTTTTTTTTTTTTTTTTTTTTTTTTTTTTTGATTTTCTAAATGATATTCAGCATGTGAAATAAAAAAAGTTATGACGTCTGGCTCGTTCAAACTCATAAAAACATTATTACATTGTGATAAATATTCTATATAAAAGGAATCTTCTATACACATATTAAAGAATAAGCAATCAAATTTTTATATCCATAATAGCATTTTTTTTTTATTTGCTTCAATATACATGATGGCGCAGTTGTTAGAGCGTCTGCTCTAGAGTCGCGAAGAAGGGAGTTGATCCTTACGTCGCGGGTTCGAATCCCAGTGTGGGATGTGGAGATCGGTCCATTGGATGAGACCGTATAAACCGAGGTCCCGTGTCGCAGTTGGTGCTGGCACGAAAAAGATCCCTCACTGCTCAATGGCCGTAAGTGCCGAGTATAGGACAAAATTTGCAGCTCTCCACCGGCAAATGGTGGCGTCTCAATATGAGTGAAAAATCCTCGAGAGGGACGTTAAAAAACATACAATCAATCAATCAATATACATGTATACATTTAATAATTCTACAAATCCAGGGGGGGGGGTCCGACACCCCCCCCCCCCTAAACTGCGCATGCTCTTCTTTTTTCTCTAAGCGGGGTATACAAATTCTCTGAATTAGCTTGTTTTTAATAAGTAGAGCACATTTAACACGGATTTGCGTGTATTCCTCTGGATGCCTGATGCAAGAATCCCTTGATCAATACCTTGCATAAGACACGTACTGGTCAGACTTCACACACTAATCCACTTGCCACAAAGGTCCCAGAACAGTGGAAAAAAGAATATCTTCTCACTTTAATGTTGAAAGTTATGAAAACGTCAGAAGAAAACTGTAAGACAGCAAATTCTTATAATTTACATGATGATAGACGTATGAGTGCCGCTTGTACATGCACGTGAACCGCGCCCACAGGTGAGAAATTGGCCACAGTAGAAGTGCAATATCTGAGAGATTCAGGTGTGAAAACTGCAAATTTATATACAGCCCCTCCCACCACTCCAATGAGAAAGAGGAGATGGAATCAAGTATGTATATTATTCTAGTTTTGTTTTGATGGTAGACATCATCAGTTACATTTATGTACTGCATGTATAAAAATATTTTTAACTTCCAGTTCAAATTGTTTTCCATGGCTTTCATTACTTTATTTTGGAAGGAATTCTTTTCTAATAACACTAAAATGGATGCTTAAACTTAGAAATGGATTTGAATATACTTGCAGTATGCACCCCAATATCCCAATCAAACATTGCCTCGAACCTGACGATTAGAACCTTCGTCAAAGATTAAATTATTGATGAGCCTAATATTATCCCTGTCCCAAAGCAAACAGAGTCCAATGCAGAGGACTCCGAGAAATCGCTGGAACCTCAAAGACAAAGTTCAAAGGACACCACTGACAGTGACCGCCATGCAGCTGGAGAAGACCGCGACAGTACGTAGCCAGACACGCGATACCCGAACTCCAGAACGCGGACCAGAGCTGTATGCCTTATAAAAGTGCTGTGTAAACTCAGAGACTGACCATACCCGACTTGGATATTTGACAGTTCAAATGATTTGGTCGCCCGCGTGGCGCAGTGGTTAGAGCGTCTGCTCTAGAGTGGCAGAGTAAGGAGTTGATAATTACGTCGCGGATTCGAATCCCACTGTAAGACGTGGAGACCGGTCCTTCGGATGATACCGTATAAACCGAGGTCCCGTGTCGCAGTAGGTACTGGCACGAAAAAGATCCCTCACTGCTCAATGGCCGTAAGTGCCGAATATAGGACAAAATTTGCAGCTCTCCACCGGCAAGTGGTGGCGTCTCCATATGAGTCAAGAATTCTCGAGGGGGACGTTAAACAACATACAAACAAACAAACAAATTGTGAAACTTGTGGACTAATACTTAAGAATAAAAATCGCTTCAACAACGTATAAAAGAAATTCATTGAGAACGTGAAAGTATATTTCACTGTGATTTTTGTGGAAGACCATTTTACAGAAAATTCAATCTTAAAAAACATTTGAACCGTGTGCATGGAAAACTTGAGCTAACGATGGTGAGTAGTAAGGAATTAACTAGAGAAGATTTAAAGAAAAATAAAAAAAGTAGTGTACGTTCCTTTGTATGAAGATATTTCACCTGACAAGGAGTCATTTGACGTCAAAACAAAAGTCCAATCACAGCCGGTGTATGTACCAGGACTTGAGGACATTTCATCAGACTCAGTTGATGAGCAGCTGAGATAAGCAAGCGAAGGAAGACTGGAAATATTAAGTGTAAATTCGGATGTAATGGAGGAATTACTGACGGAAAATGGATTATGTAATGACCTTGTGGAAGATTTATTACTCGAGGACGCACCAGAACTGGAAGACAGTGAAAGTGAGAACATACCATAAGCAATAGTGAAAGTAGTGATAGTGCCGAGGATGTTCATCCAGTGACAATTACACATTCAAATGGAAAATCCTGAACGCGGACAACTACCGTAATGCCGAAGGGGAATACCGATTGAAAGACAAACCAATATGTGTTTTAGCGAAAATATAGATCGACGTGACGTTCACATGGACTCTCTCATTCGGGACATTCTTATTCGGGATATTTTAACGAGTGATATTTTACTTTTCATGTCAAAGTTAATGTAAATTCTTATTTTCTTGACCCTTGTATGTGAATTTATTTTGTTTTATACTTCTATATAAATTGTTTTCAGTATTTTATTTTGAACCGGTCAAAATCTTAGCCGGGGGAATTGTAAAAGGGAAAAAAAATATTTGTATATATGATGTATATGTATATAGATTACGTAATAGAAGCTGTCCGTAGATTAAGCTGCCGTGTATTAGCAGCTCCAGCTGAGCTGCCACTTACATGTACGAGGGGTGATCAAAAAGTTCGCGAACTATCTCAATATTTACAAAACCACAATTCAGATCAGAATGAAATTTGGCACACATATAGTCATACAAATGTTCTATAAATAACAGGTGTTAAATAATGTTTTGCTCCGTGTTTGTGACGTCACGAAGTGAAAATGACGTCAATATATAGGTGACTTGTGACAAAAAATGGTTTACTCAGTCCTACTCGAGAAACGAAGGGCTGTAAAGTTTAACGTTATATCTTGGAAATTCCTTTGCAGTAGAATATGATAATTTGTACAAGGTTTGTGAAGACAATAGACTTACCAGAAGTCCAATCATTAATTAGATTGATTATTTTAGTGAAGGCAGGGAGTTGGTTAAAAATAATGTTTGTTCTGTTGCCCAGCGAAAGCAAGCTGGGGAAAAGATGTGTCCGTAGTTAAGCAATTTGTTATGAAACATCGCCAAGTTACGATTCGAAAAATAGTTGAATATCTTAACAATAATATAATTATTAAATCCCTAAAATATCGTTTGCTTTAGACTTTGAACATATGAAATATGATAAAGAGAAGGCGTCTATACTTTATCCACACTGGATAAACGAAGCTCCCAAAACAGAGGACTTGGGTTGTGATGGTCACCATGTTAATTCTGGGAAGGGATATCCTTATCCACCTATCCTATTGCCGAGATTTGGCAATTTCTGACAGATCGACTGTTCTTGTTATAAAAAAATAACTTACATGGTAAGAAATATAAGTCTCGGAAAATTTTTAGCTTCTGTGAACAGACCGCTCCGGGGCATGTCACGTGACCGCCTTGATCACGTGATTCGCGCATGGGCAGAACAATGGCAGATATGCATTAAAATCGGAGAGGACCACTTTAAAAAAATAATAAACATTGAAACCTCATTTTTTTTCTTTTAAGGAAGTTATTCAATTAGTTCGCGAACTTTTTGATCACCCCTCGTATATATAGAGGCGTAGATGTCGAGGTTTTAAGTATGTTACATGTATGTTTGTTATTATTCAATAGAAACATGTAATAAACTTGTAAACTGATTAGAATTTTTACTTTGTGCTACTAAAGAAGAAAAACATATAATTCTTAATTTAATAGGGGATATTGAGGATTTTATTAAAGCCTAAAGAAGATTTAAAATAGCAGAAAGGACCGCACGCTCGGTCCCGCTACAGTACTGTTAACTTCATAATATAATCCATTTAAAACACATTACCAAACATGAGAATTCCTATTGGTAATAATGATGTATGTTTACCACGTGCAATCATATTATGATAACGGTAAAAGTAGTGCTCGCAGTGAGACGAAGAAATTTTCCAAAAACGTGTAAAATTTATACCAAAATTACGTATGAAATTTTTTTTTACATAACATTGAGTTATCTATCCTAAATATGACAGGAAAACAGATGAATTGTGAGCGACGGGGGTGGATTTTTGACATACATATATAGTTGATTAAGTGTGGGTTTGGAAAGGGTATTTTCCGACCCATATACTGAAAAAAATTGCACAATTCGATCATTTCACAAAGTGGTCGTTTTGACATCTAATTTTAAAGTTTATCAAAAACGCTATGCACTAACAGAAATAATTAATATTTGTTGTTTCGATAATAAATCCAACAAGTTTCAAATATAAGACAAAAATTACACCCTCCCCCCTTATTATTATTATTTTTTTTTTTTTGTACAAAAAATCTTCTTTCAAAATTCTCTCTTAAACTTAATTTACATCATTAAATTCTGGAATATCAGAGTGTGGTTATGAATTTGGTATATTGTCACATGTTCACTGGAACATTTTATGCTAAATTTAAATTACTGAATTATTGTGGATTCTTCTCTGGTTACCCTATTATGAAGGAGAGTGCATTTAGAGACAAACACCTTAGTACGGGTATAACTAGTACCGTCTAATGACAGCATCTAGTTTTTAGCTCTACTGGTCAGAGACCAGAAGGGCTTATGCGACAGTAAGGCGTCTTTGATTGTTTAAAAATCTTAACTACGTCCATTGTTCAATAGTAATTTTGAGAAGCAGAAAAAAAAAGATATTTTCAAACGCCACCGTTCGCCAAAAATATAGTCCCTGCTAGATTTCAAACTCGGTTTACCATTTCTATTTAAAGTTGTACAATTATGATGAGGAAAGAAAATATTATCTTCTAAATCCCTGTCAGAAACCAGACAAGAATCCCTCTATAATTTAATGCATCGGTTTTTGCTTTTGATGAACGGAGTTGCCATGGTTACTTAAAATAGAAATCTCTGTGAAATTCCTTTAAAACGCTACTCCTCTTACAGTTTTCATTTGATTTCAGTATAACTTGGCACACAAGTAAACTACACTACGATACATAATTTAGTGCATCGGTTTTTGATTCTGATAAACGGTGTTGCCATGGTTACTTAAAATAGAAATTTCTGTAAAATTCCTTTAAAACCCTAGTCCTCTTTCAGTTTTAAAATGATTTCAGTATAACTTGGCACACAAGTAGACTACACTAAAATACATAATTTATGCATCGGTTTTTTTTTTTTTTTTTTATTTTGATGAACTGTGTTGCCATGGTTACTAAAATAGAAGTTCCTGTAAAATTCCTTTAAAACGCTATCCCTTCTACAGTTTTAATTTGATTTCAATATAACTTGGCACACAAGTGGACTACACTATGATACATTATTCAATGCATCGTTTTTTTCTTTATTTTGATGAACAGTGTTGCCATGGTTACTAAAAAATGGAAAATTCCGTAAAATTCCTTTAAAACGCTACTCCTACTGTAGTTTTGGTCTGGTTTCAAAAAGAACTTGGCACACAAGTAGACTGCACTGAGATACATTATTCTGTTTATTGGGTTTTGATTTTGGTGAAGTGTTGCCATGGTTACTAAAAATACAAATTTCTGTGAAACACATTTAAAATGCTGCTCCTTTTATAGTTTTGATTTAGTTTCAATATAACTTGGCATGGAAATAGACTATACTGAGATACACAATTGCATTTATCAGTTTTATGACCGATATGGCTAAAATACGCAGGGTGACGTGTGTACAATTTTGTGTGGAGTATTGGAGTAAATAAATAACCTCTCTGTAAGTGAAAGTAAAATAAACTTCTTGCTTTGAATCGAAATATATATTAAACATATGTTTTCAATGCGTTGAGACAGGATTGTTCTTTAGAAGGGAACCTGACAAATCATTGTATCTACGCGGCAATGTTCAAGATGAACTTTTTTGTGTGTAGAGTCCTGATAGTTTTCTAACAGGAATCAACAAAAGAAAATGAAAAAAAAAATAAGGACTTCTTTGAAAAAAAAGAGATACACATGTTTTTAAAGCCCTGCACGTAATGTTATGCAAAACATAATGATTTCTTGCACGTATAATTTTTTTATCTACATTTTATATGTTACTCATGGCAAACGGATATAATGAAATTCGGTTAATTTGAAATAAATCCCAATGTATTTTAAATTTCAATGTAAACGAGTATGACTGTACATTGTATTGTATGAAGACTAACTGATTCCCCTGATTGTTAACGATGTTAACTTGACTGAATGTAGAAAATATTGCAAGATTAGTGTTAAGCTCATTCCCTTAAGTAATGACCAGTGTGGAGAGATAGTGCGATATCACTACAAACAGGCGGTTATAATTGAAATTCTTCAAATACTTTGCATATTTTTTTTTCTGAAGCCTCAATAAACGATAGCTAGTGAACTTTTTAAAAAATAAAACAAGAGGCCCATGGGCCACATTGCTCACCTTAGCAATGTGGCTAGGAAAAAAGCAGAAATAAGTTTAGTATTGAAGGGTTTAAATCTCTAAGTGGTCCCAACCTACCCATAAGGGGGGGGGGGGGGGGGTTATGATTTGAACAAAGTTGAATCTACACTAACTAAGGATGCTTGCATATTTCTATGACTAACTGTTTAAATTTGAACTTACATTGTGGTCCAACCACCCTATCCCACCCACACCACACCCCCCATCCCACCCAGCCCTGGGAGTCATGATTTGAACAAATCTAAACAAATCTAAATAGATCTACATTACATGCGGATGCGACCAATTATGGTATTATTGCTGTTCTTGAGAAAAAAGATTTTTTTTAAATTTTCCTATATGTTCTATTGTGGCACCAGAAGTCATGATTTGAACAAACTTGAATCTACACTACCTGAGGATACTTCCATATAAATATGACTAATCATGTCTTTGCTGTTCTTGAGAAGAAGATTTTTAAAGGTTTTTCCTATATATTCCTATGTTAAACTTTGATCGTCCTTTGTGGCCCCATCCTACAGCCAGGGGTCATGATTTGAACAAACTTGAATCTACACTAACTGTTGATACTTCCATACAACTAGACGTACAGACGGACTACAGACAAAATGTGATCAGAGAAGCTGAGCTTTCAGCTCAGGTGAGCTAAAAAAAATTGTTTAACTTTATTTCAACACGTGCGCGCATAGACTTATGCGTTCTATATACTTATATTTATAAATCTTTAGTATTTTGATAAGGAATCATATCAAATATAAATTAAATGCGAAGTTACATAAGAGAAAAGACTGATGAGTCATGTGCACCCAACTTCTTTCTAGAATGTGCCAATATTCACCCTTTTATTCAAAGGATATAACACACCAATAAAAGTAAAACATTAATAAAAGTTTGCTCCACCTATGCTAAGCTTCAACAACAAAAGAGAGATAACGGTAACAAAATATAAGATCATTATATGAATTAAATATTTACGAATTTAATTCGTTTAAAATTTCATAAACTTTATATTTCAGTCGATTGTTATGGTTTGATAGAATTATAACAAAGTAAATTTTGACAGAGCCTATTTGACAAGTTGCAGCATCCGACAAATTTCAAAATCACGCAGCTGGCCCAACCGTTGCAGCCATTGTTTGCTAGCGCTCTCGGGCTGAAATATATAATTATACTGAAATGTGCAAGGTAAAGTTCACGATTCCACAAATCATGCGAGTTTCGTATTATTGTCTAAAGACACGTTTTCTCATTTTTGACTAACCTGTGCATACATAGAGGAAAATGATATGAAGGACCTTAAATGCATTTAGTAACCTTAACCGACCCATCCTATTCAGCCCAATACTTATTCATATTCTATGAATTAAACATATGTTTAAAACAATTTTGTGATGTTTTGCGTGAAACACAATACAAAAAAATATATTTATTTGTTATTAAATTCTGTTTTATTACATTTTGGGTTGTCATCAACGCGATATTAAAGTGTGTTTTTACATTTTGCGTTAATCTCGACGCAAAATGTAATAACGTAAAATGTAATAATCTAATACAGGTACTTGTGTTTTTACATTTTGTGTTATATTATATTCTGCGTTGATCTCGACGCAAAGTGTAATAACTCAAAATATAATATATATAATCATGTCTTTTTTTACATTTTGCGTTATTGCATTCCGCGTTGATCTCGACGCAAAATGTAATAATATCAGTTTATAACATTTTGCGTTGTTATTACATAACGCGTTGTAACAGAGCTCCAAACAAATACTTCCCACTTCTTGGTTGCACTCGCTCATCGAAAACCTACAGTTTCTAATGTCGAATATAATGTTCTTGTTTTCAAATACAACTTGGTCATACTTTACTTACTTGTTTTATACCAATCGTTAGGCCCCTGGTTTATATCGGATTATATCGTTAACCTGGCCAATGAAGAGATATCAGGAAGGGTGCGACCGATCAAATAGGGATGTATTTTTCCTCCTATACACCTGATCCAATCTCCTATTTTTCAATCTTCAAATTGATTTCAAGCAATATTAAATGGCAAAATTTTTGGTAAACTTCTGTGATAATCAAATCTTACCTCTTCTTATTAGTACCACACGATAGCCCAGTCGGTAGAGCTGTCGTTCCGTGATCGCCTGATCGGAAGGTTGTGGGTTCAAACCCCGGCTGCGACTGACCTAAATCGATAAAAATAGGTTGCAACTTTTCCTTTGCCAAGCGCTCGGCACTTGGACATGAAAGTTGTGGGTTTCGGATGGGACCTTAAAAATCGAATGCCTGTGTCACTACAGGCGTTGGCACAATAAAATCCCTCACTGCTCATTGACCCTGAGTGTTGAGGAAAGGTCAAAAGAGCAAGAGCCACGAACCATAAAAAATTGGCCCCGTCTCAAAAAGTAACGGTTTTTTTTTTTCAATTGATGGCGTAGCCTTTAAACTTTTCTTTGCTGTTTTTATTTTTTTCGATATTGATTATATTTTTTGAAAAAGAGAGTTTTAAGTATGACGGTGTTTTAATAGAAAATGCTAGTAGAACGTCATTTTGTAACGTAACGTCGTAGGACGGAAATATTACTTGAGCGATTTTACATGTATGAATATATAATTTTGAATTAAAACTAGTATTAATTGGGATAGAGATTTATCTAATGAGCTTCATAATTAATTTAAGACGATTAAGAGCAATTGGGAATTGATTTCCCAACGCAGTCTTTATGGCAACTGCGTGTTTAAATGATTGAATTTTATAGATACATGTACAGGAAAAATAGTCTGTGTGACCTTCTCGGAAAGTTTTCAATCTACCTGGTCCCTATGTTAATATAATTTTAAAGAAGGAACATTCTATTTCTATCCCATGAACACAATTTTGTGCGATGCATCGCTCCTAGTTAGGTATTGAGTATTGAACATCATAAAAGAAAAATACAACTAGCTTCAAATGACGACAGCCTGCCCAACTTAGTTTTCCGGAATTTTTCCTACTGGCCTGGAGATATAAAACTAATCTTTGACATGCGCGTCCAGGCACGTAGTTTGATTTTTCAAAGTGAAGAAGGGGACAGTCAGAATAAAAAAAAATTATCAAGATATCTGAAATGATCTTAAAATGAATGTTTCTAATTGAAGAACTAATTCTATAACTGGAGAGAAGTTTAATTGCAAAAATTTTGTTTAATTTTAAACAGACTTTCAATGCGAAATTCTTAGGTCCTGAACTTGCGAAACATATAATAAAATTCTAATTGATTTGGAAAAAGGGAGGAAATAAAAAGTTTAAAGGATTTGTTTCTAATCCATGTATTCATTTGGAAGAACAATTTGAACGTCGTTTTCGAAAGAGATATATGGAAAAGTATAAATTAATTGAAAAGGGGTGTCGCAACTTATCAAAATGGTTTATTTATTAAACAGAACTCATCAAAACATTGTAGCCCTAAATGTGAGTTTCTTTGGAGTAATATGGAATACATTTAAAAAAAAAAATCCTAAAAAAGATAAATCTGTTAAAAAATCACTAATATAGGCTGAAGCAGAAAATAAATAGTCATGTTCATTATAATATATTTACCGGTATTTGCTAGGCCCTCTTCCCTTCTTCTCTTGCAAAATATTCAAATATTCCTCTCCCAAATATCTTTCCTGCAAGGAATTTGTACAGATAGAAATCTGCGAAAAGTATATGATTATTTTCCATGTAAATGTACAAAAAAATATAAACAAGAGCAAATATTCGTTTTTAGCATACCTAATTATAGTGGGAAATCCACACTTTCGATTTTATTGCACATTAAGGTTTTTATGGTTTATAAAACGAGTGGAACGTTTATATTGCTGTTATATGCGTCACAGTCATAAGTGAAATACAGGTGTACATGTACAGGTGTACAGGTGTTCATTTGTCCTTGTCTTATTGCCCTTCAATCAGCACAAGATTGAATTTGTTCAACAAAAACTTGCTTAAAAAGGTCTTACCCACAGAAACAATAAGAGCTGTCCCTTTATTTATTTTTTCTGTTCTCATTTTTCTTTACGAAATATTTTTTTCGTACACTGTGGCGGTGCCGCACCAGTCTACCCCCCCCCCCCCTTTCTCATTGAGGAAAAAAAAATAAGAGGAGTAGAAAGTCTAAAACAATTTTCAATTTTTACTGATAAACAATAAAGAAAGTTAAATTCAAGACAACTTATGAGATTAACCTTTAATTAAGTACATTAATTGCAATTTTTGCTTTCATTAGTTTTTGACACCCCCCCCCCACTTCTTTCAATCTCAACTGGAAGTCTACCCCTGATAAGCCCTTTCTATACATATCATGATACTAATAATTAATTAATACTGAGAAAGGAGGTACAAATGTACGATACCATAATAACCTGACAAAAGATTTTAAAAAATGTTATTTTTATCAAAATCGACTTCGTTGGGTTTTAAATAACTTGCTATAAACAACTTAAACCCATACGTTTCAAAGAATATATTCCCGGATTATTGTTTTGTTTTTGAAACACAGTCTAAATTTGAAGTCCTTTACCGATGTATGGTGACGTCTCTATATGAGTGAAAAATTCTCGAATGGGTCTTAAAATCAATCGATAGTACCGCATTTTACTAATAGATATTTTGTATGTTAATTTAACTGTATGAAATAACAACAAGCGAAACAAAATATCTGATCAAAATTATTAACTGACAATTTGATATAGATTCAAATAATCTTGATTAATTATATATCCATGGAACGTTGAGCCCTTGACAACAACTTCTTAATTGTTTTTCGGTTGTAGTCGCTCATCGAATACACCCAGATTTTCGTACAAAACATGCTTGATATCAAAATCACAGACATATAAACCTGATCGAGTCCTTCTTTATGCGTATAAGTTGCCTTGCACATGTATAGTTAAGTATCGTTTATTAATGTTCATTTAAGACAACACATTTATCCCGACTGAACCATTGAAAGGTACATGTAAATAATGTAACAAGATTATGAGTAAAATATATACGTGTAGTTAATCAACGGATACAGTGCTTTTTGTATGTACAAAGCATACCTGATATCAAAATCACAGACATGCAAACCTGATCCAGACCTGTGTCTTGCATATAAATGCCTTGCACAAAGTTCAGCTTCGTTTATAAATGTTACTTTAAATATATTTTTGAGCACAACTTACAACAAACACAATCTGATTGAAGCTTTCCCACGCGTTGGAGGTGGACTCAGATATGATAGGCCATGAACCACGTTTCTTATCATACCAGAAGCCTGTTCAACAGAGCGAACGTTCGCGAGCGCTCGCGAACATTTCTGTTGGAAGGATAAGGAATTTTGGCGAGCGCTCGCGAACGTTCGCTCTGTAGAACAGGCCTCAGGTTACTTTAAGCGACTTTTCTACTACACGTATTTTTGTGTTTCATCCGGAACACCCTTTGCGTTGTAGACAATCGGGTTATGGGTCCCTTGACCTTAACATACGGAGAGTATGTTGATATTTTCCTGACAAACTCTCAAGCAAAATTAGCATTCTACATGGATGGAGATGTTTAAATCTCAAAGTACTAGTGTATTGCTGAAGTTTTTGTTCACATGATTAATAATTACATTATAAAAAATTTACCTGACATAGCTCCTCAGCGCGAGCACTCTGAATTTAGTCATGTCATATGACAATCTGATAAAAAAAATCGATATTTAGTTTAGCCCCAAATCTAGATTTGCACTAGATAAACACAGTGCAGTGAATGATATAGTAGGTGTTTAAATGGAATGCATAAAATGCGTCATATATAAAGTAATTGTTCTTCAGAATAACAAAGTAAATCTGTTTGGTTTAGAAAATGTCAAGTGAAGGAAAATAATTCGTGAATGTACTCGAATGTATTTACATATCGAAAATTTTGAACAAAATGGAATCGTTTCCTATTTAATAAAATATTAGATGGACAGAGTTGAGTTGATTTATCGCTTGTCGGAGAGGCTCGAGAAGTGGCGATTGGCCTCCGCTAAGTGCAGGATGACAACTGTGTTGTCTCCCTTCAGATGATGATTAAAAAGAAGCGCAGACGAGCACACAGGGTGACAAATGTGTTGTATATACCTGGTATACATTTATCTCATACGCGTGGAGGATACTACGCACAAGATAAACCTATGCTTTATCCACAGGTATGTGCTTTATCAATAGCACTTCCGGTTTCGGCATAATCCCTTGGCTTCGCTTCAAGATGTAAATTTATCGAAACTTCGTATAGTGAAAGTTTTGTGCTATCAAATAAATGCTAATAAGCAAATATTTTCGTTAAAACAAGAAAAAAACTCATTACACTTCAGTGAAATGTCAAAATTTATCAATGTACTGGCTACAACGACGGATGACCCCCCCCCCCCCCCCACACACACACCCAGGAAACGTTGGACCTAGCAGTTAAGTTTTATTTGGAATATCCCTGTGACGGTACATATTGTCGTTTTGAACATATTGTCGTCGGCGACAATGTGTACCTACCCTCACTGCACATATTGTCGTCCATCGGTACATATTGTCGCCGGCTGAAAAGTAACATATGTACATATTGTCGCTGGCGACATTATGTGCCTCACCCTCACTGTACATATTGTCGCCCCACAGATATTGTTGCTTAAAGACTTCTTTTGTTGTTTTTTGGTAGTTTTGTGAATGAAATTGGGGTGCATATCACAGTGACACTGATGTGTTTCGTATGCTATTTCATGCAGCGTGATTGTGACGGTACATTTTGTCGTCTTGTTCATATTGTCGCCGGCGACAATGTGTACCTTCCCTCACTGTGCATATTGTCGTCCATCAGAACATGTCGCATGACAATGCACGACAATGCTCCATATAAAATATGGCCAGAGAAACTATAAACTTCAAAAATGGTCATATACACGTAATGTTATCGTCGAAATATGGCTGAAATATTGCCAACTCGGTGTTCAACAACAATATACAGTTAAAGCATATCATTGAGAGAGTTAGCAAGATTCCAGTTCCCTAAGGCCAGGACTATTTCCCGAGACTTGCTAACACAAGGGGATTAGTCCATTCACATATCATACCAATGTTAATTTAAAACTTAGAGGATTACGGATAACCGGGAATTAACTTTCGAAGCGGGGATTAGCTCACTTGACTAACATACGGGGATTAGTCCATTCTTAATGATTTCTAGGGAAATAGTCACATCTAACGATCTAATGTTATATAGGGAAAAAATCAGTAGAGGTATAATAATAATCAATCAATCAATAATCCATATAAATATGACTAATCATTGCTTTGTTTTGCTCTGTTGCATTGCCTTGATCTCTTTTTGAGAGGATATTTATTAAAGAAATTTTCCATATATTCCCATGTAAAAATTTGATCGCTTCTTGTGGCCCCAGCCAAGGCCCGGTTTGATTTTAAGATGCTTGAATCTGCGCTACCTGAGAAAACTTCCATATAAGTATCACTACTCACGGGCCTACTGCTGTTCTCAGTGGTGGATCCAGAAATTTCAGACAAAAGAGGGGGGTGGTTCATAATTTTTTTTTTTTTTTTTTTTTTTTTTTTTTTTTGACAAGCTAAAAAATTTTAAAAATTCATTTGCAAGTAAAGATGTGTTACTGTATATGTTAAGTAAATTATTATTCATGAAATATTATCTGTGGCCTAAATTGAGAGTATATACAAGTTAAACAAACAGAATTTACCAAAGCAGACAAAACATTAAACCACGGGGGGGGGGGGGGGGTCCTACATCTGTCTGGTTTTTGAGATTTTTAAAGATTTATATTCCTATGTAAGACTTTAATCACACATTCTGATCCCAAGCTATTCCCTGTGGTCATAATTTGAACAAAAATGATTTTTTCTTTGTTGTTATAATGACCATCTCGAGAATTTTTCATTCGTAGACGTCACCACTTGCCGGTGGAGGGCTGCAAATTTAGACCTATACTTGGCACTCATGGTCATTGAGCAGTGAGGGATTTTTTACGTGCCAGCTACGCAAAGTTGATCGTACGCTATGTAACGAAGATTTCGCATAAGTATCATCTTTTCTGACCCAGCAAAGAAATTGAAGGATTTTTTTTTCCCTAAATATTCTTTTGAAAAAAAATTGATCACCTATTGTAGCCACACCCTTCCCTCGAGGGACATGATCCGAATGTCTCTGCATCTGAGTCCATCGAATCATAGTTGTAGCTGTTGGTTTGAGAGCACTAAACACAGCTTTCAATGTCTGGTAATCTTTGAACCCTGTGTAGAAATTTATCATGTTGTTGTCATTGTGAAATCGTTCTAATCCAAACTTTGCCTCTCTTAGAGCTGCGTTCTCCACCTCGAGTCGCTTAAGTTCTGCTTGAGCCGATTCAAGTTTCGAAGAATCTGATTCCTGTTGCACAACATAGTCATGGTCAAATGTTGCCAGTGGAACTTGTACAGAGTCTGATGCAATAACATTTTCATCCTTACCCTTTTCAATCTTGACTCTGAAAATTAAAATTAAAAAACTACAATTCATCAAGTTGTATTTAAAGATGATTATTAATATATATCAGGCATTTTGAGAGTATATGCACACACAGTACCAAAGTACAGATTTTATGTGCTGATTACATGTTGAGAAAATTTGGACAAAAGAATTTGTCGACTTATTTTTAATTTTCTTTCTAAATTTATTCTGAAAAATCAAATTGAGAAATTTCCTTTTGAATTAATAATATGAAGAAAGGTTTTATCATTTTGTTCTTGTAAATTAAAGAACAAAATTAGGTGCTTGTGCAAACATAACTAATCTACATGTACTTTAAATTATAACACAAGATAATTATATTACATTATAATTAATGAATATAATTTGAAAAGCTCATTACATTTACTACAGAACTGTAGTTCTATTAGAATTAAAATTTCAGTATCTATCGGTTAATTTGAAAAATGCCCTTAGAACTAGTTCTGCAGATATACCTGTCCTTACGGACAGGATATATTTACATAAATTCATTTAAATAAAACTTACATTGATCTGCGCTGTGGTCTCAAGCGCTTTGCGGGTGTCTTTGTCCAGGCAAATTTTGTTGGGACAGCACCAGCGATAAGTTTTCTCTTTCCTGCCAGTGTCCTCTTTATGTCCGCATCTTCAAAGTGTGCAGAGCACACAAGGGCATTATTTGTAATCTGAATATAGAAAACACATTAAGCACACATGCAAACAGCTTAGCCTAACTTGATTTCCATAAAAACTTATTTTTATTACTAAATGTGTGTATTTGACTGTCTAACTACCCCACCCCTCCCAGAGTCAGCTTATAATATGTATATTATCTATATATCTGAACACTGTTATCTCTTTATTTTTGAGAGGCATCATGAGGCATTGTGATGCAATTTTCTTTGATTTATTGATACTCTAAGTGAACTTTAGTTATATTCTTCGCCGTATCGAAGTCAGGTGCGTTTACAATGTATTGTACTCTGTTGTACACGTCCAATAGGAGTGTACACATTATGTGAGATTTCATTTAATATTTAAAATATTAATGCCTTAGCCGCATAGAAATAAATTATTAATTATAACAGAACACATTTCTTCAACGAAAAAATCAAACTCGTTTGTGGTTGTCATGTTTGTATGTGCCACATCATGCATCATAAACATGTACCGATATAGGCCTACACGAGTGCATAGTGATAGTTGCCCTATAGATGCAAATGAAAGCATTACCTGGAAATTATTTCGTCCTATATCACGGCGAATTTTGACGATCCATTCTTTTCTTAATTCGTTGTCACTTGGAAATCGATGGAACGACAAGAGGTTCTTTCGTCATAACGAGAATCATTCGTACAAAGTGGCACACAACAATGATATGCCGACATATTTGTTTGCGCTGAGAGCCTCGTTTTAAAACCGGATGTTGTCATGGGTGAATAAGAAGTATATATCGACGACAATATATGCCGACCTTGACTGTACATATTGTCGCCGACGACAATATGTGCTGGTGCTTGACTGTACATTTTGTCGTCCATTATGCAGGAAGAAAATAAGGTTCGTCTCGGTACATATTGTCGCCGGCGACAATATATTCCGATGGACGACAATACTTGCAGTGGTGGTAGGTATATATTGTCGCCGACGACAATATGTACAAAACGACAATATGTACCGTCACAATCCCTTTCACCATGCAGGAAAGTCTAGCATTCTCTATCCAGAGTTGTCTCCCGCTCCCTCTGTCAACGCTCGTTGTACAAGATTCTTGTACAAATTTTAAACGGTGAAAATTTGAAATTTAAATAGCAATTAATTATTGTAATCGATAAAGGTGATAATTTATCACTTATTTTAAATCTATAATCCCTCAAAACGACTTATTTTCAAAGTTTTAAGGGAGCTATTTTGCGAAGTACATGTAAAAATTAAAATCTTAATTTAAAAATCTTTTAAAGGTGTAATAAATTAAAAATGTTTTCCGATAAGAAATATAATTAAAACGATTATGAATACAGCTTTTAACCATTTTAACCATTTACAATTTTTCCAAGAATTCTGAGGGTCGTAACATAAAGGATACTTAAGTCTAAGACCATGCTTAAGTAGAACTTAAGTACAGTCTTAAACTTTAGACCGTAACTAGAAGCTTGCTAAGATTTGACAATCTTAGCAACACTTAGGCGGCCGATAGAGGTGACTTAAGTATATGTCTTAACTTTTTTAAACGCGTATTTAGAATTATCTAAGGTCGACTTACTATGCTAAAACATTTATCTATCATTATTATGCATTAAAAAAGAATTGTCTGACACTCTCTATTTAATATACTGGTATAAGAATTTTATTTTGTTCGTCGGGGGGGGGGGGGGGGGGGGGCTATGTACATCACTTATTCCAATGTTACTCTCTAAATGACATACATAAATGCAAAATATTTAAAGTAATAATCAAAGTATGCATGACCTTTTATTTATCACCCGAGTCTGCGATGTTTTCAGTTACCTTTTGTTGTTATTCTTTTGTTTTTCACAAATGTTCACTTACTTTGTCATTCTCGTAGACATGGCACGAAAACTGAACGTCTATTTCTACATGTACGGTCAGGAAAGTTGCATGTATAAGATCATTGGCCTTGTCATGATTTGCATTGTGCTCTTTTTAGGAGCGTTTTTTTATTATTATTTTTTTTTAATTATTTGTGCATAAATAATTTTAGAGAGTGTTACTTTTATCTATTTGTTATGGTGTTCTGCAGGTGTCATGCATTTCGCTGGACCCAGTAAATTAACATTAAGTAATTTTCTGTCTAAATATATTATTTCAAAAGAATTTGATGCATTTGCAATGAAATTCAAACAAACAGAAGCATGAAAAGAGGGGAGAGGGAAGGTCTTTTGCCGTGAATTGAAATCGAAACTAACAAACAAAAGTACAAAGCAATCGGGACATTTGGAATTGTATCAGCGAATGTCAGCAGGCAAAGACTGAAGACGTTTTATGACATACTTATTTACATTATAATCCAGGATCGAAAAGGATGCTTTTTCGTATGTCTCCAATTTATCGGCAGTCTCTCTCTCTCTCTCTCTCTCTGACGCTCAATATCTCCCCGACGAAAAACTAAAATTATTATAAAAGTATTAAATAGAGATGTTTATTTTCTTTAATGCATAAAATGAATAGAGGAATGTTTTAAAGTTGAAATTCAACATTTAATAGTCTTAAATATGTGTATAAAAACGTTAAGACATACCTAAGTCACCTCTACCGACAGCCTAAGTTTTGCTAAGATTGGGCCATTCCAAGTTTTTTTCTCTGTTTAGCGTCCACCCATATTTCAAAAATTACTAACCTATTCGCAAAAAAACACACTAAAACACAGATTCTATAATCATAAAAATGGCGTCATTCAAAGGATTTGATTTAATTAATCTTTATTTCTCATAAAAAGATTTATTCTTTAGCAAAATCAAGGTATTTAAATGCTTAAAATATACCTAATATGACATTGTAGACAAATATTTAGAGAAATTGACAGAATTATAAGATTTCGACCTGAATAATCAATTTCATGACTCCTGATTTTGCTTGTTTTTTTCTGACATGTGGTGTCAAAAACCAAGGCGCACGCGGACGCGAAACATAGAAAAAACTTGGAATGGCCTTGTCAAATCTAAGCACGCTTCTAGTTACGGTTTTAAGTTTAAAACCGTACTTAGGTCCCCCTTAAGTATGGTGGTAGACTTAAGTACCCTTTTTGTTACGACCCCCTGTCTTTATGTACAAGACTGTAGAACTTCCAGTCAAAAGTTTGTATGAAATAAATCTCCCACAGATTGTCACACATGTTTTTTAAAGGTTCCAAAATTTCATATTTTGTACAGTCATGATCTACAAATAATTTGCTTTCGGCATGTCACCGGCAACAGTACGACGTCATCAATTTACGCGTCATCGATTTGGGTTGAAACCATTCATAGTTTCACAGGGATTATCTTAAAAATTGTTAAAAACGAAAATTATATGAGATAAATAGAACGTCTATAATTGCGTTTTGATATTTGCTTTATCCAACTCGTCGAAATGGTGTATATTAGCTGCAGAACTGTAGCTCTCCGGAAAAAAAATGACAGACCGCAGAGCTGCAGTGCCATCCATAAAAAAAAACTGTATACTCATTGCTCACAAAACGTGAGCTGTTTCTCGATTTATTTCTCCGTATTTTTAAACAGCAATCACAAAATATTACTGGCCGTGTGTACCTAACACATTTTTTCACTATTCCCACATCAAAAAATGTCCTATAACCGTTGTTAATAGCCCTATTGAACCTGAAATTGAGACCATCCAAACTTTCGCCTATTGATACTGCCATTTTGGGTGGCTAGACAATTCGGCCGAACACAATTCGTAAAGATGTCAACTACAAGAGTAGTTGATAGAGGTCTAAGGAATTTTTTGAAATTGAGCTTTGGTGTAGTTGAGTTAAGAATTTGAAGAAATAAATCCAGAACCGAGCGCAACTTTTTGTGCGCAATAAATATTTACAGTTTTTTCTGTGGGTGGCACTGTAGCTCTTCGGTCTTTCATTTTTTTTCTCGGAGAGCTACAGTTAATATTCGCTCGGCAAGCCTTGCGAATACACACCATCCAACTCGCTGGATAAAGCAAATATCAAAACACACAATTTAGATATCCTCTATTTATTGTTATTGATATCAATCCATGACAGCATAAAAATAAAGTTCTCGCGAATAAAAAGTGATATATACTTTTAAAGTAGAAATTTTCGCTGGGGATTTAATTTCGTTTATTTCGTTGTTAACAATTTTTATATGACTATTTAATGCCCACGAAACCTTCTTACATGTTAATGACAAAACAACGAAATCTTATCCCCAGGAAAATTTGTGCTTCTACAGTATATATATATATGTATATATATATATATATATATATATATATATATATATATATATATATATATATATATATATATATATATATATATATATATATATATATATATATATATGTATGTATGTATGTATGTATGTATGTATGTATGTATATATATATATATATATATATATATATATATATATATATATATATATATATATATATATATATATATATATATATATATATATATATATATATATATATATGCAGGGTAAACGTTTAAAGAACAAGTTACCAACAGCTACACGTTGGCTGTACATCGCCAAAAGATCTCCCAGCGATCGCAACGTGTGCAGGGGATGTTAATTAAGAGCCATTTAATTTCCTTACTCCAAATCCTACACTGTACGACACGCGGGTGACCTTTATGTATATGAGCATACTTAAGAATACCCCGTGCCTATTTTTAAAAATTAATATAAGTATTGAGGTCGATACCCCGAGATCAATAGGCCGAAGGGATGAATGTGTAAAATTACATTATGGAGAGTTTGTAGCGTTACGTTATGGAGAGAGTTATAAAAGATATAAGCATTTACAGTACCTGCAGCGTTATTCTTTACAGGATAAACGATACGATAGGATACACTCTCGATACGATAGGATAAACGCACGATACAATAGGATACACGCACGATACGATAGGATACATGCACGATATGATAAACGCAATACACGATAAACGCAAAATACGATAAACGCAAAACACGATAGACCTGATAAACGATCTTCACGATAGGATAAACGCAAAACCTTTATAGGATTGTTTCAAAACGCGGAAAGTTTTTTGACAAGAATAAATTCTTTTGTTTGATAACCTGCACTACGTTGATTTTAAATACTCGCAAAGCTTCAAAAGTCACTATGCTCAGTTTACAAAACCTGTTTATTTATTCATTTTTTTTGTCAATAATTTAGTGGATGGTAGTGAAATGCAGATTCTGATTAACTTTTATTATGTCTACATAACGTTAGACTTACATTTATTTCGATTATTTATGTAAATGTCGAAATACTCTTAAAATTTGAATTATAGATCGTGTAATTACAGAGATTCTAACATCAGGATGATGATTGCTCAAAAACTTTGTAGACAAGTGTTGTCTCTCACAAATACAATAAATATATGAAACTCTATAAATAGATTTATTATTTTTACAAGGTATGTGTACAAAATAAATTTATCTACAAATACTGAGTAGTTTCACTGAAGAAATAAATGAAATAAATCAAGCATTTGTATTCAATGTCTGATATTCAAAGTCTGCGATGTGTCCAAAAATCCAAAAATCGCAATTAATTCGAAAAGAATAGGAGACCGGTCAAAAGAAAGGGTCAAAGAATTTTACATAATTAATAAACTTGTCATTATAGATCTATCATCAACTACCCACCACCCCCTGAAAATAATGTCCAGATTAGATCGAAATAAATGCTAATATAATAGCGCTCTAAATTAATACATGTAAATTATGTCATGAATTTTTGTTTGCTTGTTCAGACATTTCTTTGTAGATCCCCACAAATGAAATAACTTCCTATGTTTGACCATGTTACATGTAGCCTATAAATATTTTCAGTCAACAGAATTTGTATCTGCTACACATTTACAACTACATGTACGTGTATACTAAGCTGTCATTTATGTGAACATTTATGTATCAGATACTTAAAACCTCGTATATATTTGCAAACATTGAATGATTACATCCTCTTTTGTTAATAATATACAAGAACTTAAAAATAAATAAATCAAAAAAAAAAAAAAAAAAAAAAAAAAAAAAAAAAGTGGATTGAGACTTTTCGGACTAAATAATTATAATTAATATGTAAACTGTTATCAAAAAAAAAAGAAAAAAAAAACTTATTTAATATATGTCTATATCGGCAATTATTTAAAACCTTGTAAATTATGATAGTCTTAATCCCAAATGAGGCATATTCGCCGGGTGGGGGTAGGGGGTGGGGTGGGTATGGGAGGTTCATAACCGATTAAAAATGAGAAAAACAAGATCCGACTAAAAAGCAGAAAATAATATTGACCTCTTAAATATAGTGAAGTATCGATAAAATACAATAAATCAAATCTAGTGTTTTTACTCGTCTTGCGTAATCACGGCAGAACTAGACAATTTTTCTTGATTTCTTTAATAATAGCGAGAAAAAATAATGCGAGGTGAATTTCGTAGTTAAGAATGTTAGAAATATTTCACCCTATTCTTTGATCAATAAAATTTATCTGAGAATTATTTTCCGATGATACAAAAGTTCATGTACCATAAGCGCAGTACATGTATTTTTTTTAAAGTTTTTTAAGGACTAAGTTATATAAACATAATATATACATTATACAAATGAATCAACGTATCTGATTTATGGACAGTATTTCATTAAATATATTTATATAAATTTTGATTTATAATTTATGCCTGGATAGAACTTTTAAAAAATCCATAAATTGTACAATTATCTAATTTTCTTAGAATTTTAAGTGTTGTTTTTTCAAGTTATGAACTAAGTACCGAAAATAAGTAGATGCATTTCATTGAAACCAGGGGATGGTAAATTGAAGGTAAATACTTGACACCAGGTGCGAGAGTAGTGCAGTTATGTTAACGATGAATACACACATGCTGAGGTGTCATTTAGAGGGAAAAAGGGATGGGGGTCTTGATCGGACAGGAAGACAGTGTTCTGATTACAGAGGTACATACCGTATTGGTGTCAGTTTTCTGGTAAGGAAAGCTCTTCAATTTTTCACTTAGATACAGTATATATTCGACGCCGAATTAGTTAAGCTGTTGAAAGTAATCATGTTTTTTTTTCTGTACATATTTTTTTCTGTATTTTATAATGCCAGTAAGAAATGTAAATGAACAGCTTCTATATTATAGAAAATATAATGGTATCATAATGATGAAAAGGGTAGAACATTTTCAAGCATTTTTTATATAGACAACTCGGGAAATTAAATTAAATAAACAGTGATAAAATAAAAATAGGAAATACAAAACTTGCGCGTACGGACAAAATCTATGTAAATATTATCATGATCATTATCTGATGCTTTATTAATCATTTGGTATCAAGACTAAAAATACATGTAAATGTTCATACATGCATATGGAACGCCATGGCTGCCTTGTGTTAGATAATTTTATTATCTGCTATGGGTCATTTATTATATGCTGTGAGTTCATAATTACATTTTGTGGGTCTATTATCATATGCTGTGGGTTCATAATTATATAATTATATATGCTGTGGTTCTTTTATTATATACTGTGTTTTCATTCTTATATGCTGTGGGTTCATATTATGATGTGGGTTTATTAATTGTATGCTGTGGGTTCATTAATTATCAAATGCTGTGGGTTCACAATTATATGCTGTGGGTTTATAATAAGATGCTGTGGGTCTATTGTTATATTTTGTGGGTTCATAATAAGTAGTAGAAAAGTGACTCCCATCAAGCCACGAGATCCTACATTAATTTAGTGTTTCGGTGATATGAATACAAGCCAAGCAATAAATAAATTTTCCAATTAACTAATTATGATTAGTTATATAAGTGCACCAGTATCAGGGATTCACATATATATATACTATTATAATATTGTATATTCATTTTATTTGTTTTATTATATACCAGTAAATTTAAACCCTCCAATACCTTTTCAATCAACCTTGAAAAATCTGCCGACATTTCGTTTTAGGAACATTTATAATAAGAACCACTGCATATCATTAAAATATACCACAGCATATAATTATGAAACCACAACATATAATTATGAAACCACATCATATAATAATAGAACCACAACATATAATTATGAAACCACAGCATATAATATTGAACACAGCATATAATTATAAACCCACAGCATATAATAATAGAACCACGACATATAATTGTGAACCCACAGCATATAATAATAGACCCACAGCATATAATTGTGAACCCACAGCATATATTAAAAGTAACACAGCATATAATTATGAAGCCAAGACATATAATTATGAACTCACAGCATATAATTACATGTATGAACTCACAGCATATAATAAAAGGCCCACAGCATATAATTGTGAACCCACATCATATACTTATAGACCCACACCATAAAATTATTATCTCACAGCATATAATAATAGGCCTACAGCATATAATTGTGAACCGACAGCGTATAATAATAGACCTACAGCATATAATTGTGAACCGACAGCATATAATTATAAACCCACAGCATATAATAATAGACCCATAGCATATAATAGTGAACCCATAGCATATAATTGTGAACCCACAGCATATAATTTTGAACCCACAGCATATAATAAAACACCTAACATAAGGCAGCCATGGCGTTCCATACATGCAGATCAGAGGTATAAACACATTTATATATTATCAGACAATGCCTCGAAAGAAAATAATGAATAACTTTTATATAATTGATTTCGCAATTGAAATAAAAATACATTAGACCCGTGCTTATTATTATTTTTTCGTACATATACTGTACCTGCTGACTTTTCAAAATCTTCCTCTAATGACTCTGACTATTTAAAGAAAATTATATTATTTCTCTTCTTTACAATTCGATAAATTAAAATAAAGACCAAGTGATCGTTTATTTGGTTTCCAAAAAAGGGTTTAACTTTCGATTTACGCTTTCTGACTGATCATGATATTTTTTTAAATTAACTAATTTGTTTATTTATTTATTTTATTCTTTTCTCCCTAAGCTTATTTCTTCGATAATAGACGAAAACTAAGATATAAACTTTCTTTTCCTCTTCTACTTTAAAGTAATCGTAAGTAGGTTAAAAAAACGAAAAATAAACTCGGGGTATCTCGGGTGTTTCTTCCCATAGTAAAGGTAAAAAGCGAAGGTTTTCGAAAGTACACGATTAACGCAAAACACGAAACATGATAGATCCTAATAAACGCAAAACACGCGCACGATAAACGCAAAACCTGATAAACGAGAAACACGATACGATAGGATACACGCACGATATGACGGGATACACGCATGATACGATAGGATAAACGCAAGATAAGACACGATACAATTGTAACGAATAACGTTGCGGGTACTGTATCTCTGGCCAAAGTGTTGCCTTATTAAAATGAGATATTTTACAGCCACTCGTAATTTTCTAATTTACTTCTTATGATTTTTTTTATATTAATAGCAATAAAAGTTAAATAGCTTTTAAACTAGTTAGAATTTTTTTAAATCCATCTATAATTCGAAATACATGTATAGAAGTGTTCATCATCCATGACCAGCGGAGCAGTTTTTCTTTGCAAAAACAACCCGACGCGTTGTTTCCAATGCTCTGCTTGACTTTTGCGAATTGCCCTGTTCTGACACAATACTGATATGACGAACCTCCAGGTCTACTGGTTTGTTCTTAGAATCTTAAAAAAAAACGCCTTGGCTTGAAACTTTGACAAAACACCTTAAAAAAGAACAATGAGAGTTAATTTTGGTCTATTGTGGGACTTTTTTTATTTGTCTAAACTGAAGGATTCATAACCTATGAAAAGAATTTCAGCTCAGAAATTTCTATGTCTAGTAAGTAAGTCAATACCCTTCATCTAAATTGAGAGTTATGTACATGTTTCTTAATCTAAGTGTAGTCTACTTGTCTACAAGTATTACTATTTATTGAAATCAGACGAAGATTGTAGGAGGAGTAGCATTTTGAAAGAATTATACACAAATATCTATTATAAGTAACCATGGCAACGACGCTCATCAAAATCAATAACACATGGGTACATAAAATTATGTATCTTTGTGACTGTATTCTTCTCGTATGCTAGGCTTTATCAAAATCAACTAAAACTTGAGGAAAAGTAACATTTAAAGGATTTTATACAAAATTTAATATTTTATGAAGCCATGGCAGCACTTTTAATCCCTATCAAAAGCTGACGCACAGCATGGCATATTTGTAAATCATATAGTGTACTTATTTTGATGCACTAGATGCGCATTTTGACAAATAATTTCTCTTCAGTGATGCTCATGCGAAAACATTGGAAATTCAAAATATTTGAATTAAAAAAAAATTGGAGAGCTGAAAAAAGGGTGCTTAAGAATAGAGCCAAATACATCGAAGGATCAGAGCAATGCATGGGGGAGATAATCCCTAATTTGGAAATAGATTCTGAATTTCACCACAGCAAATAAATATACATGTTTATCCGTATTTTCAAGCTAGTACCGAAGTACTTTGCTAATGAGGTGTAAAGACCCTCGGGGACAAACAGTCTACCAGCAGAGGCTTTTATGTCTCTTACTCTAGTCTACTTGTGTTAAAAGTTTTGTTGAATTTGAAAAAAAAAAATCTGTAAAAACAGCATTTTTTTTTGGGGGGGGGGGGGTCAAGAAAAATTGTATTTTTAGTAACTATGGAAACACTGTTCATTAAAAAACAGAACTGTCGATGGGTTTGAATGTAAATGTACAGTGTATTACAGAGATTTTAAATGACTACTACAGCTTTGTAACCAGATTGATTCATTATGTTTTCATGAGTGCTTTAAAGAGTCAACTTATTTTTTGTGTCATTTGTAGTACAGTAAATACATGTATGCACAAAAAAGTAACGTTTGCAAAGGAAATTAAAACACACAATAATAACACACATAATAATGTTTTCAATATAATGTTAGCTCTGTTTACCGCGGTATATAGTCTCTCCATATAAACTATTAAAAGATACTGCTATCTACACTCTTTCAAGGTACATAATGTATATTTGTGAAGAGGTTTTATTCAAAACACGTAAGAAACCATTCTTTTTAAATACAAAAAGAAACATTTCAAATACTAGTAAATAAGCGAAGAAAACCACTATGATTTGATATTAGCAAAATTATAGTCATGATACAACATTTTACAAAAAGCCATTAAAATTCCGGTGTAGTGGTTTACGTATGAAGGTATAGTTTCTGAAATTGTGCAGATCATTTTATAGCCGCTATCAGGGTGATTTAAAATAATCTTTAGGCACAATCAAGTTCATTCCAAAACTGCTCCATCAGCTCACTAGTTTCTGGCCATCTTATACTTACAATGGACCTCCATATATATTTCAAGTCTTTTGGCATCCTTTTTATGGGAATATCATCTTTAATTAATACTATGATAGAATGTCTTCGATTGTTATGAAACGAAAGCGTAACCGCCATCTGCACAGCATAACCACTGGCAAGAAAGTTTTCAGTGACAATCAACACAACTTTCCTACTTCTGTCTATAAACCGAAACAGTTCGTCAGCCTTAGATATTCCAGGAATGAAGTCTTTATCTGGAAAACTTATTTGAAATTCTCTCTTTGTTAGTGTTTGATATAATATAGTGCTTACAATTCTGTAGTCAATCTCATCGTAGGATATAAAAGCATCAAACTGAAAGTCCACACTTTCGACGATATGTAAACCTTTCCACCTGCTACGTAAACTCAAAATAATATAGTCCACATGAACACGATATTTTTTCACAAGGAAAACGACAGTGATTGCAGCAGTTAAAATTATGAACATAGAAAAAGAAAGTGCTAACCATGTGTTTGACTGACAGTTTTTCTCGAACTCTGCAAATGCTTTTTCTTGCAGAAGTTCTAACACTGTTAATTTTTTTTCAGTACAGAAAGTTTTATTTAGATCCACGAACAAGTGCTGAATTTCCCTCATCCATCTGAGTGATTGAACGTGTAAACAATCACAGTTTATAGGATTTCCATGAACAAAAATCTGTGCTCGTTTTAATCTCTTAAGTATGATAAAATCAGATTCTGCGATAGATGTTATTTTGTTTAGACGGACGTAGAGCTGTTTTAAATTCTGTACATAAGTCAATGTATTTGGAAAGGATGCAAACATGTTGTAATCTAAATTCAGAGACAATAAGGATGTTTGGTATTTTAATAATGTAGGTGGAAAGTGGTGTAAATTATAACCTTGCAGGTCTATTTCTTCGAGCCTTTTAAGATTATAGAATATTTTGTCCAGTCCATCAAAATTTAAATTTATATTTCCTGCAATTATTCTCTTTAGCTGTGTTGCTTTTTCAAACAGGTGTTCGTACAGCGTTGGACATCTGTTATGAGAAATATCAAGAACTTCTAAATTTGGTGTGTCAAGCTCAAAAATGTATCTTAAAGGAAAATTTGTATTAGATAAAACAAATTCTTCCAAACTTTTACCGGATATATTTAAGCGTAACAAAGACGGGTCTTGCAATTGAACATTATGAAAATAAATGTTGGCTAATCTTAAAACCTGTAATTTCTTCGAAATAGGAAAAGTTATCGTCCGATTTCTTTTCCATCTGTAGTGCATTCGAGGTAATTTGTTTGAAATGTCCAATACCCTCATATTGATATTTCTAGAAAAATCAAGAAATTTAAGTTTTGGTAAATTTTGCAGAAGGTCTAAGCCTATGGCCGGGTCTATAACTTCTACTCTATTCCAGGCAATATTGAATATTTCAATACAGTTTCCCAAATTAGTTCCTTGAGGATTTGCAAGAATGCCTGAAATTCGGTCATTGATGAAACTTACATTTTTGACACAGGTGCTGAAAAGATATTTGGTATTTCTTTCATTCAAATAGAAATTTTTTACGAAATGTGAGTGAAGAAAATGATTAAAGGCAACAATGTATTCCATTGTTCGATTTTCTAAGCATTTTATACTTTTCAGAACTGCGTTCATGTCACAGCCTCCAAGGTGAATTGTTACACCCTGTAGGTAAGGAAAAGAACAGAAAATTTCTTCACTAATGTCGCAATCCACATGGCTTCTGAAATCCATTGTCAGGTATTGAATGGGGGATGCAGATAACCCACTAAAGCTATTGTTGTATACATGGGAAGGTGATGTTGAGAATAGAGTAATTTCCTTTAATTTTTTAAACGTTTGAAAGATTTTTTGAATCTAAATGAGCCGAACACATCAATATACAACACCTCTAAAAAGAAAAGACTTGATATTTCAACATCAGGATAGCTTGTCAATGAATTATTATAAACTTTTAGAATTCTCAATTTTTTAAGATTAGAGAATGCATCAACTTTGAAAGACAATTGTGAGAGATTACACGATGAAATATCCAGAAAACACAAATTTTGCAGTTGTTTAAAGGAATCTTTTTGTATGGATTTCAGCTTGTTATTATTAAAATACAAGGCCGTTACCATGCTTGGAATTAAATGGATGCCTGTGAATATTTTGGGAGATATCAATGTAAAATTATTGTGAGAGAAGTCAATCATAAGCGTTTTGTTTTTTAGTTGGTCTGGAAATTCATAGGGTATTTTTCCTAAGTTAAGCCGACTACAGTCCCACAACCAGCCTTGATTGCCACATTCATCTTTGTACGATATAACTCTGCACTGCCTCTCCACTGTACATTCTATAAATAGAAATAAATAATGCTTAAAAATATGAATCCAACCCATTGCAGAATTTTTCCTTCATGCTTACAATAATAAAAAGAACTGGACACTTGTTGCCATGGCAACACGAAGGTCGTCCGTCCCTTCTCTGTCATTGGACTTCATCAGAGAATTTATTTCTCACTCAGAACACCATACATATTACCGTTGTGAAATCCCTGTAACTCCTTCATACACACAATATTGAAAAAAAAAATTAAAAATGTGAGAATATCCAATATTCGAATGGAAAAGAATACTGAACATCATTTTAAAGATAAAAATATATATAAACTGAAAAAAGTCAGAAAAAAGGACTTTTGGGGGGTTGAACCCGGGTCGCCAGTGTGAAAATCCAACATGCTAACCAATATCCTAGCGAGAACCATCTATTGAAAGTGACAAATGAGGAATTTCTAGAATATGAGATAATCAATGATGAAACAATTTATATATTATGCATTCTGATAAGACTTTCTAATAACCTTACTAATGTCATAAAAATATTTTGAAAAAGCAAAAAAATCAAAAAATCGATTTTTTAAATTCACTTCCTGTGACGAAGTACTGACGAAAAAGATGGCTCCGTGATCGGGAGGTCTTGAGTTCGAATCTCGGCCGCGACTGACCTAAGTCGATAAAAAAAATGGGTAGTAACTGTTCCTTCGCCATGCGCTCAGCACTTTGAAGTGAAAGTTGCGGGTCCTTCGAATGAGACCTTAAAAACCGAGGCCCCGTGTCACGACAGGCGTTGGCACGATAAAGATCCCTAACTGCTCAATGGCCCAGAGTGCCGAGTAAAGGTCAAAATTTGAAGCCCTTCACCAGTATATGGTGACGTCTCTATATGAGTGAAAAATTCTCGAATGGGACATAAAACAACATACAATCAATCAATCCTGTGACGACTGGAAGTACTGACGAAAAAGATCGTTCCATACATCTACAACTCTGCTTTTTTATCTTTGACATGTCTCCAGTTCCTATCTTTAGCCACTCATTAGAAATGCACAGACAAAATTCTATTTTAAAATCATTGCACACTTGAAACTTTAATCTTGAAACCAGAAGGGATGGAGATTTTCCAAATGTTCTTGGCCATGCCATAGATCATATCATTGCTCACAAATCCTGAAAGTTTCACAGAAAATCACTGAATAGTCTTTGAGATATCGCGTGCACAAATTTTTGTCTAAATAATACCAGATACTTATTACCTATCAATAACAGGTCTTCCGTTTTCTTGACTCCTTTGCAAGAAAAAAATAATCTTATCAATTAGAGAAGTTTAAATGATTATAAAAGTCATCTCAAAGCTTCCAAAGCCATATAAAAAAAATGAAATGACTTTTTTTCCAAATTACTTTCCTGTTTTCTTTATTTACTTCCAAACATGACCGGAAGTAGTCCAAACGAATAAAAAGTTCATTCTACACCTTAATTATTCACAACTAATGACCCCTAAAAGTTTCCATGAAAACATATATGCATGTTTGACACAACTTCCAGTTTTTGGCCGGCACTTCCGACGGAAATAGTTTCAGTAAATCATCTATCTAACGTCGTATCAGTCTTGAATATCTGTAAAAGCAAAAGAAACTTGAAAAAATCACTTTTGTGCATCGCTTCTTGTCACGACTGGAAGAGACAGAAGCGTACGATTTTGATATGGTGCAGATCAACTAATGACTGACTAACATTCCTGAAAGTTTTAGACTTCAGTCGTGTACTGTTGCTGAGCTGTTGCATGAACAAAATCTCATTTTGAGAACATTTTGAGCGACCAGAACAAAATTTTACAAAGATATTTGACGTTACTCTATACATTTGCAGTTTTAATAACATATAAAAACCATTTCAATTATTTTAGTTACAAGCGATATTTATGGAAAGTTAAATACCCAAATTACGTTTTTTTTTCTTATAACCGGGAGTAGTCATTTTTATTTCCAGTGGGACTAACATATATCGAAACAGCAGAAACAGCTGCAGCAAAGTGATATAAGTTTTGGTTGAAAAAAAAATGAGATTTTTGATTTCTTTCTTCACTTCCGGTGACGACCGGAAGTATCGGCTGACAAAGAACTATATGCGGTATATGCATATTTTTGCCCCACAGAAGTCATATTTTGAAAACATCTTGAAATGTGCTGAATTGTATATATTGTATGAGAAATCTAAATTAGCAACAAATATTATAGTTTCAAAGTAGGTTATTTGCAATTTTTGTTTCTATGACATCACAAACTATTCTGATTTTGTGTTCTTTTTCAGAAAGAGGAAAAAATGGACAAAATTTGTTCAATTTTTACTATAAAATTTATAAAGCGCATGCCTGCTCCAGGACAATATTTACATATTTCATTGATATTATCATTCTACACATTATAGCAAAATATTGAGTTGGAGCAGACCTGCGCTCGGTGACTTTTACTCAAAACATTGACGTAATATACACCTTTTTCTATAAAAATCATAGAAATTTTGAATTTACGTCATTTTTCTGACGTCATATCTAACATATGGCGTCATGGATTATGAAAATATTCAGTGTTTTGAAGTCTGCAGAAATTCCCCTGTTTTAGAACATAATTATGTATTTCTTCGTCAAAGTTGGATTTTGGGGGCAAATATTGGTCATTACCGAATATAGTCCTTTAAACATATTCAGCAAACCTTCTTGTCATGATATATTATTCCTGAAAGTTTGGTGTCTTTTAGCCTTTCTGGGATATCTTTCGGAGATGATCTCTAAAAAAAAACGGAAATTGGACATATCTGACGACCGGAAGTGAATTTTGCAAAACCCTTCAACATATTCCGGGATTACTTCATTTGTCATAATCCCTGAATGTTTCAAGAAAATCCATCTCTGAGAAATCGCTTGGACAAAAAAATGAGAAAAAAAATAATGATAACAATCACTATAAGGTCTTCTGATGAAATGTATGGAAATAATGAACAACGTATTCAGGCTCAAAAGTCCATTAAACGATACAAATTTTGGAGCAGAGCAAACATGGACCTCTACACAGCAAAATGTGTCATGTATGTATCACGTACGTTAAACGTATGTGATACGTACGTGACTACACCTACGTATCATATGAAAAAAGCACCACTTACGTTAAACATACGTTTTCACACGTATGAATATCATACGTGACACGTACATTAAACATACGTATTGACTACCATACGTTACACACACGTTGCACACGTACGTTATTCATACGGTTCACGTATGAATAACGTACGTGTGCAACGTGTGTGTAACGTATGTTTTGAGAAACATGCGTTTAACATGTTTGTTAATGCACTGCTCTTACGATTAATGTAGAAATACTATACATGTGTCAAACCATAGTTAAACATATGTTTTGAACATTTTTTTTTTTTCACATATTGTAAACATAAGTGAAACAAAAATGATGTGTAATTAAAATATTCAATTCATGTATTTGATATCATTTTCTTCAAAGGCTTATATTCTTTTCATCTGTTGAATGATCCACATTTTGAAGGTACATATCTGGATATCCTTCACCCTCAAATTTCCTGATCCTAATTGCTCTTAAGGCAATCACAACAAAAGACATATTCAAATTGAAGCCAAATTTAATGTTGAAATTGACATCAATTCATTCTTCTGCAAATCCCTTTCATCTGTAAAGAAAAAGAAAATATTAAATGAATTTACATATGGAAAAACAAATAGTTTTTTTTCTGAACATTGTTATTTTCCACATATAACTCCTGGTTGATTCCCTTTAGAACTGAACTAGAACTGTCCAAAATGGACAAGTACCCCCACTGGGTTTTTCAGAGAAGATGCCAGATCACTAATACTAGTATTTGAGGATCTAAGAGGTGTTCACAATTTGTTTCTACATTTAGAGTGAAAATTCACCGGTAATTGCTCATGATATTTTTTAATGAATGAAACTATGGCGTAGCCTAATAAAACAGTAATACTAATAATAACATTATTTTATATTACATTGAAAAAATAAATAACAATTTTTCAATTATTTCTCTGTTGGAAAGTATTGATGCATTATTTATCCTTTTTTTCTACAGTGACTATTGGTCAAGATCATGACACACCCTAAGGTAATAAGCAGTCTTTGGAAACTCCCAACATCCAAACATTATTCTCCATAGGAAAGATACGGACCGGACACGAATTATGAACTTTTTCTGTCAGTGACCTTGAACTTGCCCAAATGACCTTGGGTCAGGTCATGACACACCCTCAGGCCATAAGCAATCTTTGTGTAAAATGGGGACTCACCATGTTTATCCATAAGAAAAATATGGACCATACACAAATTATGAACTTTTTCTTTCAATGACCTTGAACTTGCCCAAATGACCTTGCATCAGGTTCATGACACACTCTCAGGTCATGAATGATCTTTGTGTGAAGTAGTAGATTCTAACGTTCCTCCGCAAGAAATATATAAACCAGACATGTTTGCACAGACAGACAGACTAACGGACAGACGAACAAGGTGATTCCTATATATCCCCCAAACTTTGTTTGCGGGGGGTAAAGTGTCCAATAACAACAGTTTTTTTTAGTATTAATAACCTTGATCTTTTAAACTAGTCTTTTCATTATCATCAAGTATCTACCTTATAATTCTCTACATGACAAATTTAAAATAGAAGTATTGTGAGTGAACTCAGAAAACATAACTTGTTCATCTTAGTCATGAACTTAGTTTGTTTGCTTTATACTCAGGAGCATTATATAGATTTTCAATGAATCAATGCACTTTATGATCAATAAAGCCCTGAATCAATTACCCTGGGGCCATGTTTCATAATTTTAGTAGAAGACTCAATGCTCATTACAATCATTCTAATAGTTTGTTTGATGTCCAGGTTTAAAGAATGCATTAATTTTGATGGTTTTAGCTCCATCCCTTAGACCCCAGGGGGAGCAGGGACCACAAAATTCACTATTTTTGTTCCCTTTCACCCACAGATGCTGCATTAATTTATGCCAAAATTGGTCGAAATTAGTTCAGCAGGTTTAGAGAAACTGAAAATGTTCAAATGTTACCAGACAATGCACAGTGAATGACAATGGACAAAAACAGATAGCAATAGGTCATGACTGACTCAGGTTACTTTTAAATTAGTTAAAACAATTTTTTGTGATTATATCAGCTCAGGTGAGCTAATAAAAAATATTCCTTATCACTGATATATACAACAGTAAAATTTTAGACATAACCATGTGTCTGACAAATTCTATATAATAATAGAACTTACCCTCAGCATAAATCTTTTAAAGCTGGGCATGCGCGGCTAGGATAAGGCTGTCCGAAGAATGTCACAGTGTACCAGCCGCAGTAACTTCTCTGAACTACCTAGATATGACGTCATAATGGCATATGACGTCAAGTCACTGCAAATTTGAGCAGACATGACGGGAAAAGTGTAATAACTTTTACATTTCTTTCACATCACATGTAGAATTTTTTTTACGTTGATGTTTAATTCATGTGTCTGAATTGTTGTTTTAAGGCTGTTATGATGGTGAATATTTGCAGTATAATATCGTTATTTCTTTTTCTTGTCTAACATGCAAGTTTTCAAACAATTACAAAAAAAAAAAAATGTGAATCGCTCCCCCTTACGCGTCTGTAGTCTGTAGAGTGAGAATTTATAAATCGTGTATATATTAGACTGGCACAAGTGAATAATAAGAATTAATTGAAGATATTCTTTGTGAATCTACTAGAGAAATATGTCCTCTAACTGAATGTTGCTGGGGGATTGTATGTAATTTATCCCATTTTGTATAAATTGCGATGAAGAGTAGAAAATGACCCCTTGTATGTGGGTAAGTTGAATTTCTCGTGAAATATTTTCTGAAGAAATAAAATTCAGACTTGCCCCCAGCACTTTATATATACCTAAGAATACGTTTAATTGATTTGTGTAACAGGCCATTCACAATAATTTTGTTTTTCACTTGTGCCCATGCGATTTTTGTGCAAGATTTAAGAAAATTTATAACTGTCCGTCACGTGATCAGCACAGTCATGTGACATCACAGAAATGCTTTTTTATAACACCTTATTCAACTCTCTTTACAACTTAACTGTGTATGTATATATAGATCACAAAATTAAATCAAAACATAGCTTAAAATAAAATAGTATATATCTAATGCAAACTAAGCCTTCGGACAGCCTTAACATAGCTGCGTGGACCTATTTGTTTTTTTGTCTGTTCGAAGTATATACTTTTTGTCTTTGAGGTAAAAATAAAATATATGTCAAAAAAAAACTTGCATTTCAGACTTGTAAAGCAAAACCAACAAGATGAAAAATTACTTATTTTACTGATAACATTTAACATTTTCTTCTCTTGTGATTGAAATGTATAATGCACATCATAACATATGATATGTCATTGCAAGTCTAAAAGCAGTGAGATCAGAAAATATGATTTCTTTCTGAAGAATATTACCATGCTGGTTAAACTTTCAGAATCTGTTTTTGAAGTCCAGACTTTTAGGTGTTTACATAGGAGATGAGCTTCTGCCTTCAGCCACCATCCTGTAGTGTACATTTAAAATCACATAAAAAAATCACAATCTCAAAATAAATTATTTAAAGTCATAAGGATGAAAAAGGCAAAGACATCTGAAAAATAAGTGTTACACCCTAATTGCCCTAAAAGACATTAATTTCTTCTACATGCTCTAGGCCCTATAAAGAAATACAGGGGGGGGGTGCTTTTCCATCAAGGGTTTATTTGCATCTTATTGGTAGGCTAAAAAATATTTACAATAATTACTTTTTATAACAGTATGTTTTAAACCTCACCTGCATTTTGATATAATGTGCCAGTGTTTATTCACACCTGGGCTGGGATACTGACCAAGATAGTTGACTTGGTCAATATTTTCTTAAAGTTACTTATTTGGTAACCTAAGTCTACATTATGTTATACACTGAAATAAAAGAAACATACCCGTTAGTTTACATGCAACACAGTCTAAAATATAAAGTAATCAAATAACTGTTGATGTTGGTACTCCTCACCATTATCCTGGTCTAGCTCCAGACACTTGCAGACGTCAGACTTCTTTCCAGTGACGTCACCCGTAACAAAAAAAAAATGGAGGCTTGAAAATTCCGGAATTTATATTTTTCATGTTATACGGACGCTACCTACTGTGTATCTAATGTCAGTTTAGGTGAATTCCATTTGAGTTTTGTTGTGAAATTATCGTGATTTTCTTTCTTTCTTTTTTTTTTTTAAAGTTCTGTTTGCTAAAATGTAGCTCTTGAATTCGGAATGATTATATCTACCGAGGATCGAGTTCAATTTTATGTGCGTCTACAGATATCCGATATACATTATTGGAGTACTTGACAGTTGTCTTCTATGGAAACTATGTTTCATTACTTTAAGAATAAATTATATACAAATGCGAACTGATTACTCCATGTCAGACATGCAAGTGGACGTACGGTAAAACATGTGAAATAAATTGAAACATTAAAGAACATTAAAGACGCACAAAAAAGCAACAGCACACACACCTGTGAGTTTTCAGAGGTGATTGGGTTTTAATTATTAAAAAAAAAACAAGTTAAATATTTACAATATATTACGATGATAGGCAAAATTTCGGATACACAACATTCGGATTAGACAAGTTTCACTGTAATTAAAATAGAAATACTCACCGTAAATAGCACCAATCATTAATATATAGCGGAAACAGAAGTTACTTGTTGTCATGATATTGTGTCCTGTAGCTTTCCCTCAAAGAATTACATCTGGAATTTATTAATAGAAGAGAAATAGACAAAAACAATAACAAACTGTACACGTAATACTGTTCTCTTAATGATATTTATAGATAACATATTTCAAATTGTTGTTATTTTTTTTAATTCAACTTTAAAGTAAGTGCTAACTCTTGGGCTGGCGGTTGCATGTTTCAAGATAATATATTGTTGTCAATTTGAAAGATCAATTTACTTACTCAGTATTCATTGAATAGTAGTGCCTGGTGCTTGGAGAGAATACAGGTTTCGAGAGAAAGCTGCTCTGGTCAGATTGAAAGACTGTAAGATAAAATGAATGAACATTTCTGTTATGTATAGATCAAACATCTAAGTATGAAGTTTAAATAAAGAAGACCGTTCACGGTAGCTCAGTCAGTGGAACGCTCGTGATCGGGAGGTCGATAAAAAATGGGTAGCAACTGTTCCTTCGCCATGCGCTCGGCACTTAAAAAAGAAATTGTGGGTCCTTCGGATGAGACCTTAAAAACCGATGTTCCGTGTCACGACAGGCGTTGGCACGATAAAGAACCATCATTGCTCAATGGCCGAGAGTGGCGAGTAAAGTTCCAAATTTGAAGCCCTTCACCGGTATATGGTGACGTCTCTATATGCGTGAAAAATTCTCGAATGAGACGTTAAACAACAATCAATCAATCAAATAAAGAATGGTAAACTTTTTTTAAACAAAGAAAAAGATGTGTATACCGAGAGACCTACACAGCATTAATTATATTATAATTATACAAGAAACAAAGCCAAATCAAGAGACGTAAAACATGTCTCTTTTCCCCTATTTTTTAGAAATCAAAAAAAAAAAAAACAACACAGTTGTATGAAATAAATTCTAACATGAAAAACATTAACAACCTAATTTTTATTGCAATATCGTACAGTTTCCCTCCACATCTTATTTCTCCAAACAACAAGCATCTAGAGTTGAAGCAGATAAATATAAAAGAAAAATATATTTATGAAACTTAAAGTTTTTTTTTAATATTTGCAATAACCAATTAAATGATATGATCAGATCATTTGTTTCCGACTATAAATTTGAGAGGACAGGAAGGAAAACTGCTACAAAAGTCAAGAAACACATACAAAAAAAAAATTAATTAAAATTAAATTATTCAAGGAAGAAGGACCCAAGGCGCCTGGAAATAGTTCTAAACTTGATGTGTTACTATGTTTCGTATTGATTTTTTTTTTTTTTCATTTCAACCATAGTATTTCCCCAAGTTATGCTCCTTTTGATATCAAATTTAATTGACCTTCACATTCATATATTTACATTTGCTGTCTTTTTATACTGAGTCAACTTTGAAACTAATTTTCGAGTATAAATATGCACGTAGAAACTCGCACTAAAGTGATGTCACAGTAAGCTACAGAAGCGTTAATACAAATTTAACGATATAAGGCAGCGAATAATTCAAACATTGAGGATATTTTTTGGTATTTTTGAGCATGAAAAATGTAAACATAAAAAGCGCACTTCATGAAATATGCCTACGTGACAAGTCTGTGTGATTTACACATCAATAACTCGCACAAAACTTAAAAACATTCCTTAATTAAATTTTCTTTAAGAACATCATTTAAAGATCATCAACTTACAGAATAAACCCACTATAATGAGTGGATATTCTCATACACTTACCCTGACAAACTTTGATGAAAATCTTAAAAGAGATTATCATTTCTAGTGACAAGTAAATGGTCTAAATTTATCATATCATTAAGCTACGTTATAGTATGATTTAAATATCCCCTTCTTTATGTGTTTTTATTTTCTGTTTGTGTAACAACGCCAAATTTCTACACGCTGTTTGTCTAAACTTTCACAATACTTTTAAAAAATCTGTGAATTCCAACTTGATATCAGCTTTTAAATCACCACTTTCGCGATAACTGTGTTACTACTCTTTTGCCAGGCAAAGGTTGGGGAAGTTTTTGGTGGAAGATAACTAAGTAGCCATTATGAAACAATTGCTGTTACGTTTGCAGATTTCGCTAAACTATATCAATTTTGCAAAAGAGCAGACCGCAATTATCGTGTATTAATCTATACTACAAAAAATTTAAAAAGAACAAACCAAAGAAAAAAGATTATATTAAAATATAAAAATAAAACAAAAAAAAAAATTATTAATAAAACAACAAAACAAAACGAAAAACGAAGGGAGAAAAACAACTAGTACTTTCATTTTCTTTCTTTTTTTATTTACAGAACCTCCATTGTATTACATATACGTAAGCCATTGAATTCATTGTTTACTAACAAAAGAATAACACTGAATCTTATATTGAACACTAATTAAAAAGAATCTGTAGTCATAAAGCTTCTTCGTTAAAGCCTGAACTTCTAAACGAATGACCGTTCACGGTAGCTCAGTCGGTAGAGCGCTCGCTCCGTGATCGGGAGGTCATGAGTTCGAATCTCGGCCGCGACAGACCTAAGTCGATAAAAAATAGGTAGCAACTGTTCCTTCGCCATGCGCTCGGCACTTTGAAGTGAAAGTTGCGGGTCCTTCGGATGAGACCTTAAAAACCGTGGCCCCGTGTCACGGCAGGCATTGGCACGATAAAGATCCCTCACTGCTCAATGGCCCTGAGTGCCGAGTAAAGGTCAAAATTTGAAGCCCTTCACCGGTATATGGTGACGTCTCTATAGGAGTGAAAAATTCTCGAATGGGACGTAAAACAATATACAATCAATCAATCAATCTAAACGAATGTTTGCAGAGATGTGAGCAGGTGCGACAAGGTTGTGACCTTTGAACTTCTATGAATTTTAGTCCAATAGAAGCCTTCAAGTTCTTTATGATCTTTTTCTAGTGAAAGTTATATAATTATCAAGTTACCTTAATTACTTTCAACTTAACCTCATTCTCAGCGCAATAGTCATGTAGAATATTTCTACCAGACCAGACCTTGACGTTGTCCCTCAAATTGTCTTGCATTGCTCTTGGCAATTGTCAGGGTCCTGAGTCCACTCGTGGTCCCCTGACTTATTTCATTCGATTTTGTCGGGTCACCTTCTCTCATTGAGAAACACCAATCAATTTTGGGTTTGCGTAAGTTATACAAAAAGAAAAAAGTAAGCAGTTGACACATCTATGCACCAATTGCAAATTCTCGGACCTTTCCTGCAGATGTGCTATGTAGGCGTCCCTGACAACCCCCTTTTATAACCTCTGAAATAAATGTAGTGTCTGGAGCTTAATTTCATTGAATGTAAAGATACTACCTAAATATATTACAAAAGGGGCACTAAACTCTGTCTATCCAATGCTTTAAAAAATAGGAAGGACTCCACTTTGTATAAGATTTTATCATCCGGTGATATAAATACATTCGATGTGTTTTTCCAAGCTTCCCGGAAAGGCCCCAGAAGATCATTGTACAATTCATGTGTTACTGGTTATTTGTTGTTAATTGTGACTGGTTGCGAGTGGACTCGGGACCCCTGACATGTGAGGATGCCCTCCTTGGGAAGATAAGTGATTAGCGTTAATTGCGCTTTTATCGAGTTTACCCAAAAGCTGGACCGAACAGAATTTCTTGGCATGATATAAAGGAGAAAAGAAAGGCAAACCAAATGACAAACAGTGAATTTATTTTAAAAATAAAAAGTTTCCGAAGCTTCTGAAATATTCTGGGGTCAATGACTCTAAATAAATCAATTCTTGCATATGTAATGCAATATTCATTCAAATTTAAGAGTGTTGTTTTGTGCTGTGAATCATATTTTCTATATCGCGCCCCATCGTTGTAAAAGACTAACTCAGCTTATCCAGATATTTGTTAATAAAATGTATTATCAGTCATATAGCTTATATTTTGACGGTTTAACGAAAACAAACGCTAATCATATGTAATGAAGTTTGCTATTGAAAATGACACCTAGTACACCTTTTTCATGTTTGGAGTTGGTCCCTTTCAACTATAAAAAGTCGGTCGTCGATTGTAAAAGCAAGCATCGTCGTAAAACTTCACTTTTGACACATATTTATATTTACGATCATCATACATGTAGAAGTATTTAGAAAGTTTAAAAATTATTATATCAGTCCATCATGATTAAGAAAGAAAATTAATACAATATGAAAATAATTCTGTCGTGAAATAAAATAAAAACTTACTTTAAAACTGACACAATTTTCGATTTCTTACGAAGTCTTTCCATCTTTGAACGATTTGTTGACAGATACTAGATTGAAAGATGAATGAAACTTTTTCGGATATTTATATGCTATCTGTCCATTAAGCAATGTCATCTTCCTGTTTTGTCTCAGCCCATGTAGAAGACAAAAAAGAAACTCCCAGAAAGACTTCCTTGACAAAACATTCTGACTCTTGATGGACAGTCGAAATGTATTATATATTAATCTTAATTTAATTATATTTACTATTAATATCAAATCAAAGTATCAACAACACAATCCAAATCAAAAAGAGAAAATCAAAATTCCTTTTTTTTACCCAGTTTTTACAATCTGAAGTCATTTTGGTCTGAAAAACCTTATATGTGTCTCCACAAGTTCACTTTTTGGTGATTTTTTAAGTTTTTGAGGAACATTCCTCTTTATACATTTCAAATTATTTGTTACAATAAGGCATTTGAGGAACGTTCCTCTCTCTTATAAACTCATATTTTTAAATACCATATGAATCTTACCACATCAGGCAGAGAGATGAACGTTCCTCTCTCTTATAAAATTTTTAAATACCTCATGAATCTAAACACATCCGGCATTTGAGGAACGTTCCTCTCTTAAGTTCACATATCTGTATACACCTCATGAATGATCAAACATAAGGCATTCGAGGAACGTTCCTCTCTGAAATTTACCTATATCTAAACATCTTATAGACATTCACATGCGAGGAACGTTCCTCTCTCAGATTTCTATCTGTTGATACTTTATTCATAAAGTTTATTACAGCAGGCATTTGAGGAACGTTCCTCTCACAAATGGTTGCATTGCTGTTGAGTACTATATTTTGTGAAGCTTAAGACTTGCATTTGAGGAACGTTCCTCTCTCAAATTCACATATCTGTAGACAACTCATGCATGATCAAACATAAGGCATTTGAGGAACGTTCCTCTCTCAAATTTTCCTATATCTTTAAATATTTTACACTGCATGTTTACGTATGACACATTGGAGGAACGTTCCTATCTATGCATGCATAAAGCATTGAAGGAACGTTCCTCTTTAGTACATGAAATCCAGTACATATTTGTAGAAACTTTTTTTGTTTTTTATCCGTAAACACTAAAAAATATATATATGAAAAGTCATTTTGACATTTTTAAAAAGTATATTTTAATAAAGCTATGTTAAAGCATAATATCAATCATGCACAAAGAAATATTTGACTTAAGTACAAGTATGTGCAATGTACAGTATATATGTACATGTATCAACATGAATTCAAGGGACTTGGATGACATATGATGCATTTGAGATTAGTTCTAGGAAAATTAATTGCAGAACAAATGAAAGGGCTTCCATATTTAATATATTATAACTCCAATATCCCCAAAACAATCTTCCTTTCTGAAGAATTGTTCTGTCATTGCACACATTTTCAAGAACATTTAAAATTCAACATGATATTAAAACTTATTACAAGAATTCCAGGGTTTTTTTTTTGTACTTGATTTTATTGTATGTTTAAACTATTCAATGTTGTAACAAAAACTCTTGCCTAGTACATACTAGTATATTAGGAAGTTTAAAGTGCCATAGTTACAAAATACAATTCAGGAACTTCAGAATTTTCATTACTACAATGTACTTCTAGAAAGCATTTCAAACAATATGCTACCCTTTTCACTGAATGGCATTCACATTACTTTCTACAATGTCTACCTGGGTTAACACCCATGGTTTTTTGATTTTGATTTTCACCATGGTTCTTTCTCAGTTACATCTTCCTTTATACCGGTAATAGGGAGAAAACCTGTATCCAATTCCTTGGTCTCCAAAGGTTCATAACTGCTTTTTTCATCAACAAATTCTTTAGTTTAATCATCTGTTGGAAAAATGTCACATTCAGTATCAAATTTTAAAATTAAATAAAGTAATAAATTAAGGGCCCTCCAGATTTTCAAAATTGTGATTTAAAGATAAAGTAGCAGAGATAGAATATTAGAAAATATTTGTATAGTCACTGTGGTAAGAAGATTATGTATGATGTCTCATCTAAAATGAGATTTAAAAAAAAACAGTGAAAAATGGAGAACTTGGATTAAAATTTTGAAATTTTATTTGCTATGAATTATGAAAATACATGTATAATCTTGAAAAACAAAAGGTAATGTTCTCAGAGAAGTGTTTATTTTGTGACGTCATAATAGAGGCCCATACTCCTCACATAAATTATCTTTACTCATCCTTTCTTTGAAATAGATATTGTATCTTAGACATCACATTAGAATCTCTCTCACAAGTTTTAATTTGTTATCTGTTCTATATGATAATAATTATAAGGTCATAATTTGAAAAAGTTTCATTTATCCTTTTCCAAAGAAAAGTGCTGCTGTCAAATTTATTTCACGAGTTTTATATATGTATTCACCTTTAATCTACAAGAGCTTACTTTAATTCTGATTCTCATTTTTACTTTGCAGTGGTAACCTTTCAGATAAACTTCAAAAACTGAAATCTGTGTCTTTATAAAAATGAAGTATTGACTCTATAGTGATTTGTCTATTAACACCCTCCCCCCTCTCCAGATTATTCTTTATACAACTGACTTTGACATATTGCTGGTGACCTGTTCACAGATTACTTGATATCAATCACTGCCAATCATATATGCTAGGGAAACATTATGAGATTTGCCTTAAATCAGCTCTTGCAACTAATATCCCCTATCTATCCCTTGAGACTGCAGGGGGACAGGCTTCATGGACAGTGAAGACCAGTGCTGATGATATGATGATATCTGATTACTTGCTGAAAGTTTATATCAGTCAGGGTCTAATAATAGATACAGATCTGCAGTTAGAAGATCAAAGCAATTAATTAAGAGAAATTAACATTCTGTAATTGAACTGATTAGACAATTTCGATTCAAACTCCTTAAAAATTAGGATAATGTCAATATATTTAAAAAGACAAAAGGAATGTAGGTAATGTAGCTTACAAATGCAAGTCGTTAAGACAGAATTTAATTGTTTTTAACTAAGAGGGTTTTTTTTGAAAATTATTTTTCCCACTTAAATTCTTAATCAGAAACTATATTTCCATACTGCTGTTTTAATTGTCCTTTGACACGAAGCAATCATAGTATACTATATTGTATCGCTAGTAAAACTTATTTTAAAAAATAACCTGCTGAGCACAGATAATATATATTAAGTCCCATAGGTGGTTATTCTAAAACACAAAATCAAATTGCCAACTGGTGACAGCACTGCAGCTATTCTTAGCTATGCTTAGCACTTTAAAAAATTGAAGTATTTCTAGATAGCAAATCAAACAGCATTCTATGGTCAATGTATAGAAGTATATATTCCCAGTCCTTTAGGTTAATAATGCTCTTATTGGTAAAACATTACACACTTCAGAGCAATCTTTAAAAATAAAATAGATATAAAATTCATAGATAGCATAAGAATACTTATCATTTGGCCTCAAAAAAGTGTTTTACATTTTACATTATCTTAACCTTGTAAGTGTGGTAGATGTAACTGTTAATGACTACAATGATCTCATTAGATAATAAGGTCTTGACCGCAAATCAAGTTGGCTGGATTGGGAGAGGGTATCAAGTTTTGACATTGATTGCTGAGTTTCAGAACATGATAAATATGGAATAAATTGACAATGTTCACTGCCAGTTATTATAAGTCAGCAAGATGGGCAATTCCAATACTGAGTGCAGAATTTTATGTTCAATGAATTGTTTCTAAGTCATGTCCTTTATGTAAACTGTTACATGGTAATACAAAATTAAACTTTGTAAGAAACTTTGGACATCATTATTGTGTTGCCTGCAGAGCAGAGTGGTACTTAGGGATCACTTTACCCGGCGTCTGTTTGTCTGTCTGTCCATCTGTCACACCTTATATCTCGAGAACTGTAAAAGGTATGGATTTCATATTTTGAACATGTATAGCTTTGCACAATGGCTTTTGTATTTTACAATGATTACCGAACTCCTGACCCTTGAACTTGACCTTTGAATTACTTTTTAAAATAGTTCACAGTGCCGATATTCAACTTATTTCTGACATTTAAAAGCTGAGTCTAGGCTATTTAGCATAAGCACTGTTTGTAATAAAATATTTTGAAAAAAAATACCAGCGTAACAGTCCACTTGACCTTGACCTTTGACTTTCTTTGCAAAATATACTGCAGACGGTTTAAATTAACTTATGTCTTTTGAATTTAGAGAGGCAGGGATTTGATAATTAGCATTTATACATGTTGACAATGTACTTTGACACTCTATGATATACATTAACCACAAAAACTGAAATTTTTAAAGTACTATGAAAATATATTGGGATCGGTATTCCAAAATGGATGATGTAGACTGACAATTGCGGAAATGACAGACTGAAGTCTCTTTTGAAGGACACGGTGTTGTTTGAAATAACTGATGATAAATAATTATTTCCAATAATTTAATTTTTTCTAATATTCATTTTAGCTTTGAGGGGTTGGAGATTTAAATTTCTATTTGATTGTTAGACTCCATGGCAATCCGGCTTACTATCCATGGATTTTTTTTCTTTGCCGCTAAATGCATGAACTATAATCGCGGCTATAGTAGCAAATGAATAGCTGACCAGTCTTACATTTATTAACATCTTCAATGAAGCTAAAAGCAGGCGACACATGCGTTCCTTAGAACACTCTAGTCTAAAAAAACCAAAAAAAAAAAAAACAAAAAAAACAAAAAAAAAAAAAAAAAAAAAAAAAAAAAAACAACCCAAAAACAAAAACAAAAAAATTAAAAAAAAAAAAAAAAAAAACCAAACCATAAACATATGTATATCAGTCATTTGTATATGACTAAATAATGATTATTTAAAAAAAAAAAATAAGGGCCATTTAAGTAACTTTAGATGTAACATATATACTAACTATCATCACTAAAATCATCACACAAAAAAAAATAACTAGAGGAGAATGATATATGGTCTACATGTTTGTTTGTTTGTATGTTGTTTAACGTCCCTCTCAATAAGTTTCACGCATATAAGAATGCCTGTACTAAATATACATGCAAAGCAACATGAGAAATTAATATTTGTAAAACGTGAAAACAACATCGCCTGATCCAGAGAAAAAATCCATATTTCCTCTGGACACTTTAAAAAATATACATGTATTGATTTAGAAGATTCTATAAAATTAACATTTAAAGAATATTTTGTACTGAGTAGTACAATCATTCTCTTTTATATCGATCTAGCCCCCCCCCCCCATTTCCCCTTTTCCAAATTGCTAGATCCGATTCTGTCTCTGTGATTTATTGGCAAGTTTGCGGAAACAAGCAAAATCAGAATTTCACAGATACACTGTATCTAGGATTGCAGAGTGGGTCATTTGGGATTGATAATCTAGTGATCAGCTACAGCAAGATTAACAGCCCATGTCATCTGTAAAATTACAGGTCAATTTCTATAGCCTCTGTCTTATCAGCTTTCATTATGGAGAAATAATATAGGAAGATTTTCTTTAACTCTTTTACATCATCAAGAAATCTCTTTATGGCTTGACAAGTGCTAAAGGAATAAATTAAGATTTTTAATCAATGGTCATAAGAACCTTTGTATGTATATCAAGCATGTGATGTAAGCATGCATGAGTCTCTTCAATTTTTTTTTTACTCCGTTTTTACATAATGAATAAATAAATACAAAATCGTGGTTAAGCATCGAATGATGTGAGTATCGATTAGTGAAACTGTTACTCAGAATTGAGTATTCAATTAAAAACAACATTATTATTATCAGGTACTGGTAACAAGTATTTAATTTTTTTAAATTTTTCAATTGTGATTTTTTAGCATTTATGATGTCTCTCAAACATATAGTATACTTAGTTGAGAATTATGATGTTGTTAGTGTGAGTGATGAAAACAATTATTTTACACAATCTTGTGAATTAGTATCCCTTATGTATGCTACCTGCATGCAGCAGACTTTTTTCAAAGAGTACATTATTGAAGATTTAATTGGATTTGTCTTTTTTCCAAAACATTTCAAGTTGACAATTAGCAAAACTATCAAGAACAAGTTTCTATATGGCTGAGTATGATTTTTGACAAGGTCGCTGTTGCTGGTAATTAAAGAACAACACTTGATTCCAATCTAAGTACTAATTCATACACAGATAACCTTAATTAACGAAATACAAAATAGCAGAGTTATATGTAATGATATCTTGGGAAAGTTATAAACAATTGACCAGTGAACACTATGTGAAGCTGTGAAGCCGTTTAGTATCGGGAATGTATAAACAAACTACAGGGTTCTGTTTAGTTTAAACACATTACTTCTGTGACATTATTCCCCTGAGCCTGGGTGAATTGGCATGCTCTGCTCTCTAACGCCATTGAAATTAACAGTGCTGAGCACCTAGTGAAGCAGGGATGATATATGGATGGAACTGGGTGAATCAGAGCTTTAGGATTTTCTTTATCAAATCAATGTTTGATAAAAGAAAGCAAATACAGCTTTACATAAAAAATACTGGGTCTTTCCAAATAATTCAAAATGCAAGAAAAAAAACTTGAAAAATCTTTTGGAAATAATGTACCTCTTCAATACATGTACATGTCAAGTCATTCCATTTTACAAAAATATTATATGAAAAAAAAACTCTACTATGTATATTATAAATATTATTAAAATGTTATATAGGAGTTCAGTGTTTTTGATGGGAGATGGGCGAATTTTTTAAGGAGAAAAATATCAATAAGAATTATTATCAATTTTACTTTTGGGAAACAAATGTCAAAAGTGCAGGTGTTCCAACACAAAAAACTCCTACCAATTTACATGGATTAGGTATTTTGACTGCATAACATTATCATGAACAACATGAACAAGGAATGTTATTTCCCAAAAACTTTTATTGTTTAGGCATCAGTTTTCTTATTAAAAATATTTGTGTGTGTGATGTCTTTTTTACGTGTACGTGTTTTTTAGGGCTGTATCAATATATTGAATAATCAATGCGTATCAATATTAAGAATATATCGTATCGAAAAAAGAACGTCCAATACGTATCGGACAGGCAGATTTTCTTTTAATTCTATGAAAAAGTTGGGAATTTCAATCACCAAAGGTTATATTTTTCACTGTTTTGAATTAAAATTGATCAATAATGATATAATCATTAAGGAGATAGCACATCTTAAATAAATATATTACAAAATACATAGACAACTTTATTTAACATGTTTTTTTCACATTCATTAAAAGTTTGAATTTGAAGTATAATTTGTTATGACAGTGAGACAAGAACTTCGAAATGGGATATAAAACAATTAGTTTTTTTTTTTTTTTTTTTTTTATAAAATTCATGCATTAAATGAATTATAAGACTTTTTTATAGACTTGTTAAAGAATCCAATATATCGGATATCGCATAATAAAATATCGCATCGTATCAATTTTTTTTTTTTTGCTCAATACACAGCCCTAGTGTTTTTCTTAAATCATGGACATGGACCCTCCCTCCATCCCAACAAAATAAATAAATAAACTAAAAACAAGCTGTCTCATTGCTGCTACATGTATGCACAACATTTGAAAACATACATGTACACTGTATGTCATAGAATTTCTAATTTTCTCAATGATAATTATGACTACATACTTGATTTGTTTAGGATCCTTCTCTCAGTAATGAACTGCTGCTGCAACAGGTGTCATGACCGGATAGATTACACTGAAACCAAAGGCACATTAGTTTATTTATCAAAACAATAAATTTCTCATTCATAAATTACTGTTATTTAGACGTGTCTAATCTAGCATTTCAATAGGCTATAATAACTTTGACAAAGTTATTGATTAAATCTTTTATTTCCATATTTTATGCAAACAATACATGGTATACATAAAGATTTATCATACATTTAAATAAATAGTTGCATATGTACCTTGATACATCCTTAATAGTGAGGGACTGCAACATCCTTTTTTTTATCCAGCAAAGTGATTTTTCTGTTTCATGACTATACTCTAAGTTGACATCGAGATCATGGGTTTGCTATGTTTGAGAGATCCACATGCCCAAAGTCTGATAACACACCCACAATCATTTCAGTGTGGAGTGTCTTGATTGACATTTCTTCAAATAGTGGCACCGTGTTTCCATTCAGTAGGTCAATTGCACATGAAGAGCTTGCTTTAATTGACTAGCAGGAATAGTATTCATCAGAAGACAATGTACTGTAGTTTGATTAAATGGGGAATTAAGAAATGGAGAAATTGATATACATGTACCTGTGTATTATACTGTGATACGGTAAAGTAATTATTTTTGTTCAAGCACTTGATGTATGCGATGAAGATTTGTATGAACAAACCGGGCCGGGATACATATCAGTAGAGATGCATCTCTGTAATATTATTTGATTTTCCATTAAATGAGTGGATGTTCAACCGAATAGGATAGGTTGGTCATTTACATTTGAATCTCGGATGAAATAAACTAGAGAAGCTAAGGGTAAGGATACTAATAGTTTCAATTTTTATCATTTCATATAGGTATTAAATACAATTTTAAATATTTAAGAAAATTGTCATTGTTACATTTCTTTAATTTCTACGTGTATGTTTTATACGGCAGCTTTATATCAAATCGGTGGTAAATTTATATGTGTTCAGGAGAATACAGTATAACTTTTTGATTGATTGATTGTTGTAGTTCTGTATGTCTCTTGGAGGAAAATGTCACTTGTATGAGAGGTCACCTGATGCTGGTGAAGGCTTCAAATTTAGACCTTTACTTATTCGCACGATACTCAGGGCAATTGAGCAGTGAAGGTTCTTTGGCGTGCAAACACCTCAGACATGGTGCGCCCGTTCGAGGTCTCATTTGAAAGACCTGCAACTTAAACTTCAAAGTACCAAACATTTTGTGAAGGAACAGTTTCTACCTATTATATTCCTTTTATCATTTTTGCAACCAGGGCACGAACCCGAGATCACAGAGAGACTTATCGGGCTACATGACTACTTTACACACACTGTATTCTCTCCCAGTTCCCTTTACCATATGAAATTAAGGCTTATAAATCATGACCGCATTTTGCTTTACTTAAGTTGCATGTTTGCATCTTTAAAATAATAATTAAATGATATTTATATTTACAAGCAATATGTGCAAATCCAGGATTTTTTTTTTAAAAGGGGGGGGGGGGGTTGTTCCACATCTTTACACAAGAATGTACATGTAGGCCTAAACATAGCTCTTTTTCATTGTTCCCTTTCCTAAAAGAAAATATCTATTAATTCATAAGTTAACGGGAATCTTTAGTGATAGATGGAAACGAATCATATGATTGACACATCACTCAAATAATGGTATACATTTAAAATATTTCTTTATACTTGATCCAGAAGAATTACCAAATGAATGGTGAACCATGAAAGAAACATGTCATGCTGTACAGGAAATGCAAATTGATTATGAATCTTTGCACTCTGTTGCTTAAAAATTATTATGGTTAAAATGCATAAAAACCACCACATTTACAAAAAGGGTTACAAATTTGACCAACATCTTTTTCTCAGTTTCCTACAAACTATATATATTTTTTTTTTAATAAATTTTAAGCAGACAATGTCTTTCTTGTCCAGAGAATTTTCATCCTTGATGTGTGATCTTGTGATCTTAAAAGCAACAGGAGTCATCTACTCCTTAGGGGATACCAGCGTACTTTCCTCAAATCCTCTGTTTTCATGATAAAGAGTTAAAATTTAAAATGGGAAGAGGAACGTTTCTCAGATATGTTATGTGTTCAGGCTTATGAAGCCAGTGTCTACAGATAGGAGAGGAACGTTCCTCTTATGAAGCCAGTGTGACCAAATAGGAGAGGAACGTTCCTCTTATGAAGCCAGTGTGACCAAATAGGAGAGGAACGTTCCTCGTATGAAGCCAGTGTCAACAGATACAACAGATAGGAGAGGAACGTTCCTCTTGTGAAGCCAGTGTCAACAAATAGGAGAGGAACGTCCCTCTATGAAACCAGTGCCAACAAATAGGAGAGGAACGTTCCTCTTATAAAGCCTGTGTCAATAGGAGAGGAACGTTCCTCTTATGAAGCCAGTGCTAACAAATTAGAGAGGAACGTTCCTCTTATGAAGCCAGTGCCAACATTTAGGAGAGGAACGTTCCTCAGATTCATTGGGTTCAGATTCATGTATATATTGTTAATATTTTAAAATGGGAAGAGGAACGTTCCTCAAATGTTCAGTGTATTTAGATTGATGTTTGTTGTATCATTGATTAGAATTGGTAGAGGAACGTTCCTCAAATATAATCTGTATTAGGGTTCATGGATATAGTATGTATTATCAATTGAAATTGATAGAGGAACGTTCCTCGTATAGCATTGTATATACAAACACACATATTTATTATAAGCAATCTGAAATAAAAGAGGAACGTTCCTCAAATACAGTTTTTGTGCATAGAACTAAGGAGACAACGAGGAAAATTCTGATGAAGAGGAACGTTCCTCTCTTAAATTGCGCTTAAAGTGGCGAATTTCTCAAAAAGCTCCCTTGTAGAGGCTCACTTATTGACTTTTAGACCATTTTCGACTTCAGATTTGAAAAATCAGGTTTAAAAAAGGAATTTTGATTTTCTCTTTTTGATTTGGATTGTGTTCAACGTTTCCACTAAAGTAAATCAAATTATCAAAATTTTAATTGCAGTTAATTACAGTATATCACTTCTAGGCATAGTTACTCGAACTATGTTTTCTATGAAATCAAAATTGTTTTACATTGCATTTCATTAATCTCAATTTGCAGATTTTGGTTATTAAGTCGAAAGACTCAGAGATATTTAAATAGTAATTACAAAATACCATCATTGTTATGGAATACGTAAAACATTAATGCTGTAAATTGAAGAAAACTATTGTAGAGAATTTTTCATAGCAAATTAAAATTCTATGAAAATTTTTAAAGTGTCATAGTAAATTGAAGTATAAAAGTATTTAGTATAGTAATTCTAAGTATTGTTTGCAATACTAAACTAAAGTTAATTATAGTAAATTATTATCAGAGAGATGTGGTATACTTTTTGATATATTTTATCTCGGGTTAACTGGAAACTATCTAGTCGACATTGGTAATTGTCAATTGTTATTGATTAATTGATAAAGTCATCAAGAAAATTTAATGTAGAATTGAATGGCACATCAAGAGAGTTCTTCTCTAACATTGTGCAACAATATATTCATGAAGTGGTGTAAATCAGATGTGGATACTTAAAATTCCAAGGAACTTTTGGAAAATTTTGAATTACAAAATTTTACCAAAATCAATAACATACAAACGTACGACTTTTCAACTCAGTGTACAACCATTCCCTATGTTAAATTAAAGTCCAGGCTTTTTGACATCATTGCTTCTTTTTCAATAAAATTGGAACTCGTAAATTAAGTAACCTTGTCTTTGGTTATTTGCAAAATTATTTTGTTAAAAACATTCTGATTGTGCACACAAGTACTCTGAGGTTGATACTAATAAGATGCTTGAGTTTCTGATTGACAATATCTATGTGGTTTTTTGAGACCAGGTCTTCCAACAATCTCTTGGAAATCCCATGGGTACCAATTGCGACCCGTTGTTAGCAGACCTTTTTTGTATTCACATGAAGCAGATTTTATTCCAAATCATATGCATGAGAAAAAGAAATATCTTGCTGTGGCCTTCAACTCAACATTTAGAGATATCAACGGCGGATTATCAATTAACAATAGTTATTTCCATTCATATGTCGACACAATATATCCCAGTGAGCTTGAAATAAAAGATACCACAGAGTCTGACTCATCTGTTTCATATTTGGAATTTTATTAGAAAAAGACGTTAATGGTAATCTAACAACTAAGCTTTATGATAAAAGTGATGACTTCAACTTTTCAATCGTCAACTTCCCTCACTTATGCAGCAATATACCCTTATCACCTGCATATGGGGGTGTATATCTCCCAGTTTATTCGATACGCAAGAGCATGCTCTAGGTATGAACCATTTCTAAAACGAGATAAGTTATTGACAAACAAGTTGATGAAACATTGCTTGATTGATTGTATGTTTTTTTACGTCCCATTTGAGAATTTTTCACTCATATAGAGACGTCACCATATACCGATGAAGGGCTTCAAATTTTGACCTTTACTCGGCACTCAGGGTCCATGAGCAGTGAGGGATATTTTACGTGCCAACGCCTGCCGCGACACGGGGCCTCGGTTTTTAAGGTCTCATTCGAAGGACCCGCAACTTTCACTTAAAAGTGTCGAGCGCATGGCGAAAAAACAGTTGCTACCCATTTTATATCGACTTAGGTCAGTCGCGGCCAAGATTCGAACTCACGACCTCCCGATCACGAAGTGAGCGCTCTGCCGACTGAGCTACGGTGAACGGTAGTTGGTGAAACAAGAATATCAACAGTCTCCTTTAAAGTCATCATTTCGTAAGTTCTATGGTCGATACAATGACCTTATCAACAAATACAATCTATCATTAAGTCATATACTGACTGACTTTTTCTTACTAATTGTTAGGCCATTATTTTCACACTGAGTTGTAGACGGATTTTTCCTTTATTTCCCCATCATGACAAGGAACACACGGCGAGTGTGACCGTTCGGTAGGGGATTCTCACTCCTTCATGGCACATAATTCAACCTCTGATGTTTTAGAGGTCTGTGTTTGCTCTGCTCCCGATTTGTATTGTTTTAATGTTTTAATGGACTTTGAGCTTGAATACTGTTCGTTATCTCCATTTTTCATTGTAATAATCTTTTTTTTTTTTTTTTTAATAAAGTCTTCTTCATGAGAATATATAAACATATCTGCAAATAAAGGACACGATCGGCGTCCGCTGGCGTTCCAACAGATTAATTGAAGACATGATCTAAAATAAAACAACCACCATACCTTCCATTGTTTGTCAGTTTGCTTGCTGTTTATTTTAATTTGGTATTTTGTCAAATAATGCTGAATTGTTGCAAGACTTGAATTTACGATTGTCCGTCTCTTTTGTAATATTAAGTCCTAAATGTTAAACGTGTAAAGATTTTGAGGGAAATTAATTATTTATTACTCAATCGACTCTTCCTTCAAGGAAATATTATAGAAAAACGTCAATACATCATTGACAATTAAAGGTCAATATAGCATTGACAATTCGATATCAATGAACAGCAATTTTTGCTTGTCTTACCCAATCAAATGATTACCATGCGGTGCATTTTTTAATCAGAGAAATGCATTATTTCCCTATTATATCTAAATTACACAATTTTTAAATGACATAAGAAAATTCATATAAAACATTATTGAGATATCTTGTGATCTCTGCTTATATCAAAAGAATTCTCTGGGAAAATTTCTTTGCTAATAAATTGTTGCTATAATTAGTATCCTGCTTAATTTGTTAGTTTATGTTGGAAAGAAACCAGAAGAAGTCTGAATAAATGTACAAAGTTTATTAATCTACACTACAACATTCCAGAACACATCTATTAAACATATACAATAAAATGTAACACAAATCACACGTTACTTTGGCATCAGTAGGGGCAGACTCAGCCATTAATTCCAATAGCTAACAACCAGTTCAAGACAGCAGTCCAGTCGCAGGAGCCGAAAGAAAGGTACAGCTCAATTGTACCAGTCAACTCGGTGTAACTAGTGAGTCTTGAGACTAGCTCTACTTCCAGTGGATCTCAACTCGATGTAGCAGCTGTGGAAGGCTGTGAGAAACCAGTTCCGGGCTACAAGAGTCGGAAGAGAACCATGGAAGGATGTTGATACCTTATTAACTCGGTGTAACTTCCTATGCAGTATTAGCATATTAAGAAATCGTCGTGTTGCGTTGGATATCTACATGGGGAAGTCACAAGAGCCGGAAAATAAGATATTAGTGTCAAAATAAAACAGAATTTTGGGGGAAAATTTAATTAATTGTTACAGCATTCGTAAAATTTATTAAATGGTGGCCAAAAGTCAGTTGAATAGATATAAATGTAAATACTTATGTACATTATAGATATGAGACTGAGTGCCCCAAAATGATGCCAAATTGTGTATGATAAACCAGTAATATATATAAGGCTAACATTATAACATCTATAGGTAAAGTTACAAGCTTAATTGTTTTTTACAAGTCTGTAGTGAGATAGGAAGTAGTGTGATCAGCCTATGAATCTACAGTACTAAGGAACGCTGAGCATCTCGTAACACAGATACTGGAGTTCTAATATATCTACAATAGGCATCGGAGGCCCATCTTCCTAATGTTTTAATAATATGGTCCTCCACATGGACAGAAGCTGCAGTCGTAGCCGCACCGATTCGGAAAGAATGTCCATTATACACATCCGCATCACAACCAATACAAGTTAACACATGCTTAAAAGCTGAAATAAATTCAACTCTTGTCAAAGGAGCACCATTTTGATTTACAAACAATGGACTTTGTGGAGAACATGACAATTTGTACCTTGCCTTTAAATATTTACAACATACAGCGAAAGGACAAATAATATTGTCTGTAGAAAACAGTTTAATGATGACTCCTTTCCTGAATGGGTCAGTTTTAGAAAGTTTGAGTTGTAAATGTACATAATCCTCAAAGATAGATAAATCACTTATACAAATATGTATAGAAGGATCAAATACTTCTTTACATGTAAATTCTCCACATCTCAAAAAGCCAAAAAATGCAACAGTACATACAGTTTCTAACATCAAATTGTAAAAATTGTCTATCTTTCTTAAATAAAGACAAGCCCTTTTCAAAATGTCGAACGTGACTGGATACCTTAAACTGCGAGATGGTGATTGTACACGTTTAACACCATTCATAAGAGCCTTAAGTCTACATAACTGAGTATTGTCAGGATATGCAATGTTATCTTGCAAACACATAAATTTAACTCCACACAAATACAACTTGATAGTTGAGTAGCTTATCTGAAGTTTGCTAACACAGTATGCTACGAATGCAATTAAGTAATCTTCAGATACAGGAACCTCAGACATACATGCATTTGTAATAATATTTGACAACAAAAGGAATTTTACATATACATGAAAGGCTGTTTGGTATGTGCACCTAGTGCTTGGTGCCACTACATTGGTCCATAACATTTTCACGGTGTCGTTGAGATCCATAACACTTCCCTCGGATGAGGAACACTGCATGGTTGATCTTGTGCTTGAGGAGCGAGGCTGCGGAATTTGAAAATCTGCAAACGTGATAGAGCATCTGCTATTAAATTTGTTCGACCCGGTACATGTACGGAAGAAAAAATGAAGTTATATTTTGCTGCTATTAGAGTAAGGCGTCTCATCAGGGGAATAATATGATGGGATTTAGATCTACCCTTGTTAAGGATAGCAACTGTTGCTAAATTGTCACACATAAAAATTATCCTTTGTTTTTTCCACATTTCCCCCCATAGAATTGAAGCAACAACTATAGGGTATAGTTCATAGAAGGCTATGGATACGCCATCTTCGTCTTGCATCCAGGTTTTTAATAAAGGTACTAGTTCATCTGACCAAGATGAAGAAAACCATAGTCCTCTGAAGTATCCACCATATCCCAAGGTAGCTGAAGCATCTGTAAACAGATTAAGTTCTTCTGATGTGATCTGCGACACATTGTAGAACAAATTAATGCCATTCCAACCATTCAGAAATCTTAGCCACATCCTTATGTCTTCCCTGCAGGCTGCATTAATTGTGATGTGATAGTGCAGTTCTTTGACTGTTGTAGACAGTCGGATGAGATGAGACACAAAGGATCTTCCCGAAGGTATAACTCTGCTTGCAAAATTAAGGTGGCCTAATAACTGTAAGAGTTCCCTTTTAGTGCAGCTTTTCCGTGAATAAAAAGAGGTAAGAAACTCCTTAATTCTGGACAGCTTGTCACCTGGTAATCTGGCTTCCATAGCTTCAGAATCTAGAATTATACCTAGGTATTCTAAACATGTTGTGGGGCCTACAGTTTTATGCAGCGCCATGGGTATGTTGAGTGATGTAAATATATGAAACAAATGTTTCATATTAGTATCTCCGTCTTCCTCTGGACGTTCGAAAGTGATGAAATCGTCTAACAAGTGGAGTATATGCTTTACACCATAGTTATTGGTGGCAATCCAACATACTGCTTGGGATAGATTGTCAAAGATTTTAGGGCTAGAACGACATCCAAAAGATAATTTGTTGTAATAATAATAGTTTGACTTCCATTTGATACAGAACAAATGCCACTGAGAGGGTAAGATTGGTACCAATTTAAAAGCGTCTGATATATCGGTTTTGCACATGGTTGTTCTCTTCCCCAGGCTTTGAATTGTTTTGATGGCATCATCTATCTTCACATACGATAGGGAGCATTCTTCTTTGTTGATCAGAGAGTTAACACTTGCATGTTCACTGTCATGTGGTGAAGATAAGTCAACTATTAACCTAGGTTTTTTAGAGTACTTTCCCATTGTAATACCGATTGGACTCACTCTATAGTTGGTAAATGGAGGTTCTTCGAAAGGTCCAGTCAAGAAACCTTTCTCAAGTTCACTTTCCACAAGTTTATCTACAACTTCAGGTTGCTTTCTTGCTGATAATAAGTTTTTACATTCTAGTGTTTCTATTCTGGTGTTTGAAATCATAGTATCCAAGCCAAAAATGAATCCTTCGCACAAATATTGGACAAAATTTTTATCCGGATGATTACAGAGTTCTGATCTTAAGTTGTTCACATTTACAGGCGTTGAGACTTGAGAAGAAGTTCTTTCACAGTTCACTAGTCACTTTTTACTCGGTATGGATGCCATGGAACTTCTTTGGCTTCTCTTACACAGGGAGGCTCCGTGGTCGTTTTCGTGACACACTGTACATATGTGCTCAAACTGACAGTTCGTTTTCCTACATCTATTATCATTGAAATTGTTGCACACCTCCTTGTTGTTCACCATGGTGCGTGTTCGACCGTATTTGTCAGTTGTTTGGTTTTTGTTGGTCGGATAACTTCGCATGGACTGGCCGATAACCGGAATGATGTTCTGTTGTACTTGAGGACAGAACGCTGAGAGGTGCATGCTTGATGAACAAGTGGAGCATTTGTTTGCAGTAGCATTACCCACTACCATCATGAGAAGGCCAAGATCTTTCACCGACCAGTCAATTTTAACATTATCCCTGAGGGCAGTTGCAGCTCTTGATGAGAATTGGCAGTGGTAGTCGTAAAATTTTCCACCATAGACGTTGTGTATATCTACTATGATAGCTTCATATCTATCAAACTCAACCCGTCTCTCTGGAAATCGTTGGCACATAACTCTCTTATATCTACCGAAAGCTGTAATAAATTCAGCGATAGAGAGTTGCTTATGTAGTCTATGGTCTTCTTGTTTCATCAGGTTGATGGTGATGTTGTTGGGTTTGTCTGAATCATATTTGGGGATTAGCAATTCGGCCATGTTAACGTCTTTCCCCTCCCAAATCTTTTTTCTTAACTTTTCAGTGACTACGTCTATGTGTGAGAGAGAGTCTGACGGGACGCCAAATTCAGTTCTAGGTAATGTGTACCTGCATTGCCGGTTGTTGACGAATCGCCGCCATTGCTGTGTCCAATGAGTGGTCATCTGTTTTGCTGTTCTTCTTTTCGGCCACCAAACTCATGACTGTGTTTTGAAGCCCGAGTACTGTCTGTTGCATGCTCTGCATGGTGTTCAGCATGCTGCAGACTATGTCACTGTTCGAGGAGGCCGCCATATTGGAAAAATTGGCTCTCGATCCCGATGCAACATTGGTTGATGCGCTAGATCTCGATCCTTCCCCCGATGGTGTTTCGCTTGAAATTGTTGTTCTGGTTGTTTCAATTCTGTTAGTATTCTCTGGAGTTGGTTCCGTACTCGGAGGCACAATCACGGCATTTGCGACGTCCTCTTCCCTTGATTCAACGCTTATCCGGGCATCTGCGTTCGCGGGGGGTATTCCTCGATTCTCCAGATATAGTTTCTTCATTACGACTTTCCCAATGTTGGCAGGGACACGAATACCCAGCTTAGCCAGTTCCTCGATATATCGTTGGGTTGTCCAATTGTTTGTGTTGCTCTCATCCCAGCGATTAGATGGGGTAGGACGTCTACGACTTCGAGCGCGGTCAGCCATGATTTGAGACTTGATCCTCAGCGTCCGAAATGTACAGTGTCCACAATCTTATTGATTTGTAGCTGTTTCACGATCACAAATTCACAAAAAACACATATCACGACATCTTGGTAGCGTACGGTGATTATTAGATATAATAATTGAAAGTCCGTGAAACGGGTCAAATAAATTACGATACAATTTTCTTTACAAACTTAGCGCACTGCTTGCAGCTGAATCCCCACTATAAAAAACAACCAATCAAATTGTAGCAACATAATATTAGAAACAATAATGGCGGATAGGTCAAATCCGAATAAACCCGTCTTTCCAACATAAACCTGGCTTATAATACCATAAGCCTCCATTTGAAAGACATTTAACAAATGAATAATTCACAACTAGATGCTGATATTACAATATTTCTTTAGTTTTAGACTGCTAATAAATTTTAAAATTAGAAATGCTATAATAGTAGGTCCATGGGCCACATGCTCACCTGAGCATTTAATCCTTAATTTGATATATGTATATTCATGTAAATATATATATATATAAAAAAAAAGCTGTGGCTTTTTTCACGAAATTAAAGTAACCCAGGTATGAAGTAGAGTTTATTTATAAGCACCACTAATAGTTTTTTGACGTATTCATTTGCAAAAAATAAAAATTGCTTTACTTTAACTACATTTTATTTCAATAAGTATGGTTTACATCTCGTCGGATAACCACATAGTCTTTCACATCTATTTCACATTTCGATATTTAAATAATGAAAGACATTGATGACAAACTAACAACTTTACTTTATGATAAACCTGATGCTTTCAAATAGTCTATGATCAACTTTCGTTATTTATGTAGCAATATACCGTTGTCACCTGCATACGGAGTTGATTCAAACCGAAAACATAGCTTTGCTTATATTATCTTGGATTAAATCACGTTATTTTGTGCTATATATATAAGTTACAAGATGATTGATTCGACATGCAGGAGCATGTACGAACATTTTTTTTAAACAAGTCAAATTACTGACAAATAAATTGTTATTACAGGGATATCGTTTAAAACTAATATTTCGCAAATTCTATGGTCGATACAAAGACCTTGTTAGCCAATAAAATCTATCGTTAAGCTAAACGTTGACTGATGGTTTGCATGCATATTTTTAGGATATTATTTTACATACTGAATTTTCCACAAATTTTCCCGTTTACTTTAGCATGACAAGGACAACATGGCGAGTGTGACCGGTTGACAGGAGATGCTTCCTTTTCCTTGGCACTTGATCCACCTCTGTTTTCAGAGGTCCGTGTTGCCTTTGCATTCAATTTGTATTGTTTGAATGGACCTTTGAACATGATCACTCTTCATGCATTTAACACAATCCGTAATTAAGACGCTCTCCTCATTGTAAGACTTCATTTTCTTACTAATTTATATTTTGGTAAACCAACAATTAGATGTATAATTTTTCCCATTGAATATGTCTTGCATGTTTGCTTTTATTTGAGACTTACCAAATATCAGTTCAGTCGGCACTTTCTGAATACATGCATGGTTAAAAAATTCCGTATACAGCAATTCTGTAACATTAATATTAGGATTGATTGAATGATTGTATGTTGTTTTACGTCCCATTCGAGAATTTTTCACTCATATAGAGACGTCACCATATACCGGTGAAGGGCTTCAAATTTAATTTTGACCTTTACTCGGCACTCTGGGCCATTGAGCAGTGAGGGATCTTTATCGTGCCAACGCCTGCCGTGACACGGGGCCTCGGTTTTTAAGGTCTCATTTGAAGGACCCGCAACTTTCACTTCAAAGTTCCGAGCGCATAGCGAAGGAACAGTTGCTACCTATTTTTTATCGACTTAGGCCTGTCGCGGCCGAGATTCGAACTCAAGACCTCCCGATCACGGAGCGAGCGCTCTACCGACTGAGCTACCGTGAACGGTTTAATATTAGGAAATATGGCATCCGTTAACAGCACTATGTTGATTGATAAAAAAGAAATGTGACAATATTTCTTAAGTCTAAATTTTAACAAGAAAGTAACGTTATTCTCAGGAAGTAAAAAAACCGTTTTATGCAATAATAATTCTGACTATTAACGTGGAACATTATAACTGAATTTTTGTATAGCTTTTATCTGAGACCTTTCTCGCTGGAAATAGTAATATCTATTCTCATAAATGTTGCATATTTTATTGGAAATCAACTCCCCTTTTGGTAGATTGTTTAAAGAAAATACATTCTTTAATTCTTGATGCCTAAATGGTACTTTTTTTATTATTGTGTTTTCATTTCGAACACTTCAGATGCATCTGTATACACAACTTATACTAAAAGTGTTTTTTCTTCTTTTTGTGTATATTTGAAAAGAGGAAAGAAAATGTTTAGTTACTGCTGAATTCAGAAAGATTTTTGACTAAAAAATATGAATTAAGATGAAAATGTGTTCTCTACAACATAAGCCCTTAGCTTTAATGACATTTGTTTTAAATATCAGAAACATAAATTATTATTATACTGAAAAGATCAGATCAAATAACCTTTTCTTAAAATTTTCTACACACTGATAACAAAATAAGCAAAGAACGTAAGATCAAAGCTGTGTCTATGACTTTCTTTTGATTAACATTTGTCTTCTACATGAATTGTAACATGAAATAATTTGCTCAAACTGTGTATATGAGAATTAAGACTTTCAAAAGTGCGACAGTTGCCATGGACACATAGCATAATGATAATTAAGATTTCATTATTTTCAGTACTGTCCTGTGAACTGGTAACCCCGATCTTATATAGGTCTTGGTCTCTCGATATAAGGTTGTAAAATTCTAAACCAGATATGTCTCTAGAGTGTCAACAGATGGAAAGTGTAATATTTTAAACGATATAGTTTATTAATAATTCCAATCATGCTGCAACCTTTTTAAAAGTAGAGTGGCAACTATTACAGTTTGAGAAAATAATATCTAAGTCTAGAACATTGCTAGGCTATCATTCCTGAGTCTCTTGTCTACATGTAGGTCAGTCGGTGGAAACCGGATAGCTGAAGTTTTAAACAACCCCCTTAAGACACGAATGGGTCAATGCACGGAGTACTTTGACATGTCTTGGAATAAAATTGAGTTTATTAAGCCTGTCATTCTTTCGGATTTTCTTAACAGAGATCCGAGACGTCAGGTATTAAACTACAGCTTAAATACACACAACTTTACCGGTCATTAAACATTTCACCACAGTGATTTCTATTATTTTCCTTTCAGGAAGAGACCGGATTTTGCTATAAATCTGTCTAAACATTTAAAAGTATTTCAATTTTCTAGAAATTACATGTATATGCATCTTTTAGGTCCGTCGTTTCCTTTGACATAGTTATAGATGGCGAAGGTTTGGAAGAATTATATTTTTCGTACACAAACTTCCAATGCAGATATGTAACTCCATTGCAGATGACTTCTTTGAAAATTCTTGACATATCTTTTAATCAGTGTGGTAAAATGGAATATCCAATGTTCTAATTCACCACAAAACTGGACAAAAATTTGGGCAAGAAATTCCCAGCTTTTCCCAATCAAAAAATTTAGAATGAAAATTTTTTTCATTGGACTTAAAGGATTGAAACTGAAATTTTTTTATCCACTTCCTAACCCTTTATAGATATCTCTTTAGACCAAAAACTCGTTATGCCATCCGACAACAATTTCACAACAAGAGAGTTTGTTGGTCTGTAGAGAAGTCTATAAGGGTTAGGAGGTGGATAAAATATACAGGTTGGTTACAGAATATGTCTAAAATTAAGGGATGAAAGGTCATTGATTGACCAATGCTGGAAACTGGCGAAATACATCCCCAAAGTGCGCAGAAAATCTTGCACCGTAAATTGTCCTTTTTTTACATTACGGGATCTGTAGCGTTATGGTCAAAGACTAAAATATAAAACCATATCGCTAAGATCTGCAGCTACAGTGCATCGATGATAGCCGGAAAGTTATAATTGTCGTTACTGAAAACTTCCTAGAGAGTTGGTGGGATTCCTATGTCGCTCAGATGGTGGTAACTCATGCCTTTCACAATCACAGAAAAAAAAATCAATAACAGTGATTATTAAAAATGATATCTCTGTACAGAAAATGCCAAATGACATAAGATACATAAGATACATATGGTGGTCTATCATAAGCGTTTGATGGCCAGAAACTAAAGAAAATATGATGGCAATATGGCATTTTTTATATCTGTCATAACGTATTATGCATATAGTGATTTTTATTTAAATCTAATTTTGCTTAAGGGACTTTAGTGCCTAATACCAGCTTTTTCTTTCCGGCCCATTTCCAAATTATTGTAATTTATGTAACTTCTTTTTTCGTTGCACACAATACGCTGAAGGAGTTCGTTCCCTTTTTTCACAAAAACAATGGATGGTTCCCTGTTGAATGAAGATTAAAGGTGTTGATTCATATTCTGTGGCGTTTGACAAGGTAATCCTGTTCGCTTCGCTAAAAAAATATTTTTTTACTCACAATTTAGTGTATCTTTTCTATATTTCACAGAATTACTTATTATTAAAGGTATGTGTAATCATGAAATGTGAAGATAAGGAACAGTAAGCATGTCCAAGTTCAAGTATACAATACAAATTTTGAAATTGTGAGCAGAACAAAGACAGACTTCTGAAGACAGAAGTGGTATCAGCATCATTCTCTCACCAGCTTCATGATTCATAGAATAATCTAAAAAAAAATATGTATCTTTATACTTAAAAACTGCTAAAATTGTAAATCATTTAAGTATATGAATGTTGAAATCAGACTTAAAAGGGTTACGATATTGGTTTCCATTATAAGCATACTAGACTTGCACTCCTTTGATAATAATGTTATTTTATCCTCCAAAACATGTATATATAGAGGAATATAATCACACTATTAACTGTGCCTTATTTATTGCTTGCGTGTGTGACAGATATTACTAGTGTTCGTACGGAAAAACAGAAATTTTAAATTCGATGGTTCCCCAACATTAAGTTTATATAGCATTGTTACGAATGGTCAGACACTATTTTTTGTTGATGTTAATTCTTTAAATGAAATAACAAGAAGCAACTCTGCATTCATGATTTTTTTTTCGGTTAAGAAAATAAGAAGAATTTACACTTTGAGAGAGTAAATCAACAATTATTTTAGCTTCTCCACTATATCATACAAAGACAAAATTTAGATATATGATCGCCCGGAATTTATATACATCATTCAAATTTTGGATTCTAGGGATTTTAATTAAGTCATGAGTGAATGTTTCTGTAAGTCTTGTGCGCAGATACGTGCTTAATTATCTATAGTCAACGAATAATACGAGGTATTTTGACCAAATTATAACATTTTATTTCATCTTACTACAAATACATTTTAATAATTAACATATGTAAAAAAGTATCATTAAACCATATTGACAATTTTCTTTGCCAGTTTTGCCGAACGCGTAAGACTTTTCTTACGTTAACAGAAAGATAATTATCAATTCATTGTGTAGCCCGCATGGCGCTCTACAGTCGCGGAGTAAGGAGTTACGAATAAACACGGGGCTTCCGAGATACTTTTATGCTTTCCTTTTTTTCTAGAAATAAAGAGAATATTAAGTTTCACTATGATATGAAATTATGATAAACCTCTGAAATGAAAATTATATTATACAGATTTAGAATTATTTTAGTGCATGTAATGATTGTTTAAGTTTTACCTCCAAATAATACGCCAAAAGATGCTATTTACGGGCTTTGAATTTATACCATTAATCGGCTCTGAGGGCCATTGAGCATTAAGAGTTCGTAAGCTTGACAACGCCTGCTGCCGTGACATATATTTCATTCTAGATACCGAACATGTATCTCTGCTGGTGGACAGTCTGTCCCCGAGGATACTTGTCGTTCGGTACCTATTCATTCCTGAATACACAGAATAACGAAATGATACTGGCAGACGCGTCGGCCAGTATAAAAAGGCGTCACTCTTTTGAGTCTATAAGGGACACAGACTCAAGGAGTTCATTCGATGCCTCTCGGAGAATCCTCAGGGATATTAAACATATGTCATATGCACAGGTTTCAGATTCCCAGTTTTGGTATAAAACCAATAGTTCATACAAATAAATTGAAAGAATTAGAAATACATTTTTCAGATTCCTTTTCCGATCCCGTATCTTCTATTTCAAAATGTTCTGCGAGAAACATAAAAACCTGTGACATTTTGATAACTAACACTTCTTTCACTAGTAATCTCACTGGAAAGAGCTTCTACACCAAAACTTGTGAAAATCTGAACTGCAAATCTCCAAATGTTGTCTACGGAATAGAATGTAATCTTTGTGGACTTGTTTATGTGGGTGAAACCAAGGGATCACTTAATAAAAGAATATCGGGTCATAGATTTCAAATAAATTTAATAGGGGTCAGCAGCTTTTATACAGACATTTTAATTTACCTGATCATTCTATTTTGTCAATGAAAGTTAGAATTTAGAAAAGATTAACCACCACACAAACAGTCCATCACTGAGTATACCTTTCCGTAGACAACGAGAAGAATGTTAGATTAGAAATCTAGGGACAGCCTTTACCTATGGATATCATGACAATGTCGATAGTGTTGGAAATCTTTCCAGTCCACAGTGTAACAATGTAAATGGAATGGACTTTTTAACCATACACAGAAACGTAAGCGTAGTCATGGGAATCAGTCTTACAATAAACCTTTAATGCACGATGTCTCTTTTGATTCATTACTACCTTACGTAAATCAACAGTTAGGTCTACATCATATTCGCACCAAACTTTACTCTGTCCCTTTGAAACCTTTAAATAGTCTTCTTGAAAAGGTTAATGAAAGTCATTTTTTGATTCCTCTACACCAGGATATAGGCTCGGATCTGTGATTATGGATATTGCAAATGATAGGGTTTGTAAACTCTAACGTTTTACTGAAGAAAATGCAGCTAAATTAATTCGTTTTTTCCTTAAACTTTAATATGCCAACAAAAGAAATTGACGCGTTTAATATAAGTAAATTCTTAATCACAAAAGGGTCCAGTCTTGTATTCTACCATAATACAAGTAAAAGACTACAACTTGTATTTCCTACAAATATACATCGACTATTACTTCCAAACTTTTTAATTAAAGAAAACTTTACATGGCCTGGATGTCGAATATCTGAAACATAATCATCCTTCCTGTTCATGTTCTTCCTCACCCTATCGCTATAGTCCTCCTGGACACGTTATTACTGGTGACGTAAATATAGTTAATAATGAAGACCTTAGACCACTAATTTAAAAGGTCCTAAATATAGGGAACCCCGATCCTTTAACTGGCGTCGGAATTTCGCGAATATGATGGATTCTGTAGAGGATTACGCCAGGTGATGGGCCAGACATAAAATGAAGACCATGACACTTTGTCGGAATGGATTAAATGTATCAGATGTATGTTAAAATCGCGTATTCAAAGATTGAAGGGCAAAATGTGAACCATATATCCTTTAGTATTCAATAATCCAGAAGTGAAAAAAAGAATTAGATAGATCAGTACGTACCCGTCCCTGCTGACAAAGCAGGTAACAACATTGATTTGTTTGTAAGGCTTATTATATTAAATGTATTTAAGAGGAATTGGAATTAATTCTACAAGTGGTAATCTAACTTGCACTCATAGTTCCCTTTCTAAGGAAGAAATTCTTTTTTTATTCCCGTCAATTACGTCCAAAACGAAAGTAGATAGGTAACAGAAGCGTCGCATACGCAACAACAAAATGTTGATAACTTCCATCATCTATCATTCTTGAAACTGAAATGCAGAAATATAACAGTATCAATAATGATAAAAAAAAAATCATATGTCAGTTTTGAATATTTTTGATATTCCAAACAACTAAAATGAATTTGAATTAAAATATCTATATGGGATTCCGAAACGTCATAAAAATCCTTACAAACAAAGAGACATAGCAGGTTCCAGTAAATGTTCAACCAAGCCTCTTTCTTTACTCCTCACTAAGATATTAACAGTGGTGAAGAAAAAACTTCAAGAGTACTGTGCAACGATACATTCGAGAAGTGGTGTAAATCCAAGGAACTTTTTGGAAAATTTGAAATCACAAGATTTTACCAAAATCAACAGATAAAAAACTTACGACTATTCAACTTTATACACAACCATTCCCCACGATAAATTAAAGTCCAGGCTTTTTGATATCATTGAAAGCTGCTTTTTCAATGAAAAAAGGATCTCGAAAATTTAATTACCTTGTCATTGGTCATTTGCAAAAAAATTTTTATTAAAAACATTGTGAATGTACACACAAGTACTCTGAAGTTGACATTAAAAAGATGTTGAGTTTCTGATTGACAATATCTATGTGGTTTTTGGAGACCAGGTCTTCAAGCAATCTATTGGAATTGCCATGGGTACCAATTGCGCCCCGCTATCAGCAGACCTTTCTTTGTATTCATATGAAGCAAAATTTGTCCAAAATCTTATACATGTACGTGATAAGAAGAAAACAATTGTTGTGCCTTCAACTCGACATTTAGATATATCGATGACGTGTTGTCAATTAAGAATGGTTATTTCCATTCTTATGTCGATACGATATATCCCAGTGAGCTTGAGATAAAAGATACTACAGATTATGACACATCTGTTTCATATTTAGATATTTTACTTGAAAAAGACGTCAATGGCTATCTAACAACCAAGCTTTATGATAAACGTGATGACCTTAAATTAACTTTTTAATCGTCAACTTCCATTACTTATGCAGCAATATATCTTCACCTACATACGGGGTTTATCTCTTAGTTGATTCTATACGCAAGAGCATGCTCTATGTATGTACAATCTCTAAAACGAGATAAATTATTGACAGACAAGTTGATGAAACAAGAATTGCAACAGTCTCGTTTAAAGTCATCATTTCGTAAGTTCTATGGTCAATACAATGACCTTGTCAGCAAATACAATTTATCATTGAGTCAAATGCTGACTGACATTTTTTAAACTTATTGTTGGGTCATTGTTTACACACTGAATTGTCGACGGATTTTTCCTCACTCCTCCATGGCACCTGATCCCACCTCTGATATTTTGGAGGTCCGTGTTTGGTCTGCTCCTATTTTGTATTGTTTAATGGACTTTTTAGCTTGAATACTGTTCGTTATCTCCATGTATTTCATACATATAGGTAAATATTGTAAAACTGTTCTTTTTATCTATATACATGTGTATTGTCGTGTTGTAAATTTTATCATATATTTCATTTTACTTTCTTATTTTTCCGCATTCTGTACAGAAAAATTACAATTTCCCGCGGCTTTCTTCAAACAACTGTTAAACATCAGAACTGTTGATACTAAAACAAGTCCTGTAGAAAAAATGAGTCCCACATAAGTATTACATGAGTCCCACAGCAAAATAATTTAGAAATATATACAATAGGATCTTCTATGATAGAGAATGTTACTATATTACCATTTATAAAACAAAACTCTATTACAAAGTACCTTGACGTGATATATAGACGTGTTTTACGCCAGCCTGTCACGACAGACGTCGTGGTCTGTTCAGTCAGACACAACAAGATTTTTTTTTCTATTTACAATTTCTTTTTATATATAAATAAAATCAGTATTAACAATATTTACACCATATTTATACAGTTATAATTTACAGTATGTATATATTAAAAGTCTCTTTCAATCCACGTCATCCTGGTGTTCGCTCACAACCACGTCCAGACACGCCCCGTTTCACGACGGACTCCCGCCAGCTGGCTCCCAGTGGGTCTCCGGTCTGATGAACGTCATTGCCAACACACACATGACTAGATATTATCAGGATTATATCAGGAACCTTTAAATTAAATAACATTTTTTAGTCACAAGTTACGTATACCTTAAAAAAGACTAGCCACCCTTGACTATTATTGCACAAATGGCACACCATACAAACAGTAAATTTAACCAAACACTGTTATATATGTAGACAGCGTTTAGAATATACAATTTCTTAACACAAGTGGTTTTAACAACTAAACCCACGACACCGACTGTATAAGCGACAAAAAAAAAAAAAAAAAAAAAAAAATACACTGCGTGCGTACATAACTTAGCACATACACAAAACCAGAACATTACACGCATGAGTAACTCTACTCAGCAAAACATGTATGCGTAATAAGTAACAAAAACATTACTTAACCCATTTTCTTACAAAGTTAACAAATTTTAATGCAATATCAAAATACTAAATAATAAGAAAATTTAACTTACCCCTCATGGAGAAATGGTTACCGTTGTAAAAAAACTACCTTTTTACACATTTGGATTGTACGTCAAGCATGTAAAAAGTATGAAAACGTGGACCCCGGCTACGTGGTCAGCAATGCAGCGATTTAAATACTCCAAATACAATAGGCCGTAACTGACCAATGCCTGCAATTTCTAAATTTGAGGTTCATTACAGGTAACAGAATAAAGAGGTCCCGTAAAGGAAAAAAATAGTAAAAATCATAAACATAAATAAAACAATAATCGGGATTAAATTTTGAATTTAAATGAATTTAAATTAAATTATGACACAGACCATCATTTAGACTCTCTAACGTACAGTCATACTAAAAAGGTCTGGCGGAGGAAATTGAAAAGATTTAGATGGCAGAGTGTAGGAAATAATTTATAGTAATGTTGTGAAATTGGCTTCGATTAAAAATAGTAATTGATACTTTACGTTAGGAGACCATGTAGATAACATTTTACTATTACTTTCTTTTAATTTAATCTGTTCTTGAAAAAAAAATATAGCACGCATACCCAAGACAAAATACGCCTGAGTTTATATATATATATATATATATACAGTATATATATATATATATATATATATATATATATATATATATATATATATATATATATATATATATATATATATATATATATATATATATATATATATATATATATATATATATATATATATATATATTGTATAATATAAAAATTGAAGAAAAAAAAAAGCTTAAATATTAAATAAAGTCATTAAAAAATTCTATCAAATTTAACCTAATGGTCTACCATTTCACAGCCATAATATCTCGAAAATATTTTTTTTAACAGAAATACATTATTTATGTCTCAACTGGATACATGTATCCTGTCTATTTGACAGATGTTCTGTATCCCTCAATGGTTATGATTGCCGAGTATAGGTCTAAATTTTAAGCCCTTCACAGGTATATGGTAACATTTCTGTTTGAGTTAAAATTATCGAATATGAAGTAAAACGACATACAATCAATCAATCAATCCAGACTAATAACAAATAATATGATTAAGAAATGTACATCTTCTATCAGTGATGCAAAAATTTTATACGTTAATTCCAAATATCATCAATATTCATTGATCTAAATTCTTATTTTCATTTTTTTCTGTTAAGGATTTACTTAAAAATTCATGTTTGTCATGCTACATCTTGGAAGAGGCAGCAGAAAAATTCCGCACAACTTACAAAAGATGATTGTCTGCATTAAAGCATGGACATTATTGACGGTTTGCTTACAAAACAAAGGATTAAAGGACCAAATACCACTAGGATGATGTGAAATATCTAGCAGAATGTACGATATAAAAAGTATTATCTAGTGGTAATATGATAGTAATCCTACAGCTCTCACTAAAAATAATATTCTTTGAAGGAGAATAAAAATTGTTTATTTCTTTTCTTTAAAAATGCAAAACAAACTGAATTTGATAATGTGAATCTTTTTTGTTTCAACATTAGATAGTGACAGGAGTCTGAATCCAAACCGCCCACGCCTGTTTCAGCAACCAAGAGCCAGGATGGTATTTATTATAGTAACATTGCAGTTGTTCATGGACATTTTATGCAAATTATAAGTAATATATCTGGATTATTCTATTTACAGAAACCATTGAACTGTTTGTAAAACTTTTTCACTCTCTGTACATGCAGCAATGGTCTGTTCCAGCTAGTTGAGGTTTTTGAAGCTTTTAGGAATAATACATGTACAACAAAATATTGAGCCCAAATGATGACTCAAGGACATTCTCAAAATTTCATAAAAAATTAGCCTATTTCAACAGATTCGCAACAGCTTCTAGGCCCATTTCAAGCTTCAATTCATCTGATTTCAAAGGAAATCACGGATGAGTGATTTTTGGCTTTAATTTTGTATTTGTAATATACAATAAAACTTGCTGAATCCGGATGTTGTGCATTCCGGCATGTTGTTTAGTCCGGCGTAATATTTTAGTCCCTTGAATTTTCTTTAGAATTTATGTTTAATAAATGCTGTTCAATCCGGATCTTGCCTATTCTGTAAACAGGCCGCTATTTAAAGAACTAACTGCTCATAATTAGTACAAATTATCTCCTCTAATCCGGCCACTTATTTTTACCTGTGCCCGCTGGTCATTAGAGAAGTCTCGCGTGGGGTAATTATATTGTCCGTTAATGATCTATTCTGTATCGACAGTTTAGATTTTAACAAACTGATAAAAAAATAATCAATGGCTCAAGTAAGGCGAGGAAACTCACAAAAGAACGAGTGATAGTGATGTTGCGTGTAGTATGCCTGTAGAAAAACTTGGGAGATTTATTCATGACATCCTTTCTACTTTCGTTTTGCGATCACGACGTGCAATTCGAATTACTTCTCTTTGTGTCGCTAGTTTACAACGACCATAACGACAGAAGATTTTGGTCCAATATTCATTAAAACATTTGAAATAAACAAATACTGTGTATAAATATTCAATTTTAAAAGGGAATCTGTCCCTACCAAAATAATATTTAAAGCTACGATGAGGTTTTTGAGCGTGTCTGAAACATTTAACGATTTTCAAATTTAATGAATGACCAAGAGATATAAAACTTAAACAGAAATGAAAATTCTGAAGAACAAACAAAGTTCAAAACAAACGAAATAGACGATTTTTCAAGTCAAACGTAAAAAATGACACATTTGATCAGTCAAGTATTTATTTACATGTACCACTCTTTGTTTATATCTATGTAATTTTTACTAGCTATAACGGTTCAATTTTCTCCAATCCGGAAGTTGTCTAATCCGTCGAAAAATTTTGGAACCACTGGTCGCCGGATTAGACAAGTTTTACTGTATATCCTATAAATGGTAGCACTGACACTAACCTATCATATCTCAATAAAATATATATGGCCACTTCTTTTCTCCAAATGCACATATAAAATATTCTAGCGATAAAAACACCTAGAATATACATTAAAACCTTGGGTTCCTCTATTTTTCTAATTTTGACCGGTACTTTATTTAAAACTATCCTCTGCCGCCATTAAGGATGAATTTTTCTGAGAAAAGGTTTCCCCGTCAGTCTTTCTCATTAATCCGAAAATTCTCGCTCTGCATACCGAAAGCTGATTTCCACTACAAACCGTAATATTTCACTTAAAAATAACTGCAGGTGACTCTCGATCTCTCGAAGTTCAAGGGACAGTAAGAAAAGTTCGAGAGATCGAGGGGTTCGAGAGATAGAAAGTGAATAAAATCCAGAATTTTCAGTTCCGATCATCATTGTTCAACTATTATAAATACCTGAAGTATATGTTGATAATATCATTGCACGTTTTCATTCGTATTTTACAGGTAATTCACTCGATTTCAACAACAATGATCGTATTTTGAATAAATAAAACGATCTCTTTAAGTTTCAATGTTTATTTGTTCTCATTTCATGATTACATAAAGCCTGAATAGCAATCCTCGGTGTGGCTACCCCCCGGGCTTGATCGGGTCCTTTACCAGATTTCTCGTATTAAATCGGTATTTAATTCTTGAGATAGGATTTCTTGTGCAATGTTTGTCATGCTGGGTTATGTACACTCTAATAAAACTTCAAAATCTATGGAAAATTATTGACATGCATCTTAAATTATTTTCTAAAAATTTTCGTCTTGCTGTTAAGTCAAAATAAGTTGTGAAGCAATTCGTTTATAATGTACCAATTATAACCAATTAATTATTTATATCAACACTCAGAAGTTCACAGGTATAGTGTCATCTATAACACCTCCATGCCAGCCCCAGGCAGTCACTGTTATCAAGGTAAAGCTGCATTAATTTTACGCTTGATTGGCGTGTACACACGCGCAATCAAAACTTCGAGAGATAGAGAGTAAAAAACAATGAAATATGTGTAACGGGACCCAGGTCTTGGTTCGAGAGATAGAGATTGGAAGTTCGAGAGATCAGAAGTAAATTTGCTTAGTTATATAGAGGGAAAAAACGGGACCGGAGGTTCACTTCGAGAGATCGGAGTTCGAGCCATCGAGAGTCACCTGTATAACAAAGTAAATCGGACGATAATGTTTCAAAGATCGATTATTTCACACCTTTCATGCTTTACTGATAATTGTTTAATAAACATTAGATTTATACGCAGTCTGTTAAAAGGCAGTGTCTGTAGCCCGCATACAACAGTGTCTATAACTAGCATGTGTCTACCTCATGGATTATTTGCCCACAGTTTACGTGTCTATCATTAAGCTCGAAAGATGTTTGTTTCTACTGTGCAATAATTGGATAAGAATTTGTTCATAATCACTGCAAACAGTATATAAAATGGACAATAAATCAATATATAATATACTTTTGAAACATTTTATTGACAATCAAGTTAGTAAAGGCGGAGCAAAAAAATAATTTTACATATACTTAACAAAAATAAGTATTTCTTTGCAACAATAACCAGACTAGCAAAAGTGGTGATACAAATAATTGAGAAACACACGTCAAAGTATTTCGATATATAAATATACTTGATACTGTTAAATAATTTATCCTCATTGAACGATAAACCATTTCATTTTCCTTGTGAAGAAAATATTAAGTCTTTCATTTATATGCAATAGGATAGGCAAATTTTTATAAATGAGCCGAGTTAAAAGAAATTAAGATGAAGTTCTTTGTATTTCAGGTGGAAATTGATTTAAATGAAAGTTTTATTTCATATACAATCAACAACAAGATATGCAAAAATTAAATATGAATAAACAAATTTATTTTCCCCGATTAATTCGATTTTAAAGCAGTAGATAATTCTTCCCAAAATGAAACCATCTTTCTTCCGTTTCTGGCCAATGAATGCTTATGATTGACCACCAAATGTATCGTAGGTCCTTTGGCATTCTTTCTACAGGAATACCTCCCTTAATGATCACTATTATTGATTTTTTTTTCTGTGATTGTGAAAGGCATGAGTCACTACCATCTGAACGGCGTAGGATTCCCATCCACTCTCCAGGAAATTCTCCGTAGCGACAATTATAACTTTTCTGCTGTTGTCAATAGCTTGCAGGAGTTGTTCCGCTTTTGCGATGCCAGGTATAAAGTCGATGTCTGGTAAGCTCAGTAAGAAACCTAAACGGATCAATTCTTGATATACAGTTGCACAGACTAATTGATAGTCCTCTTCTGCGTATGACACAAAAGCATCGTATCTGAATGTTTCTGTATTTGCAACATGCATGACACCTTTCCATCGTCCACGAAGGCGGAGAATTACATAATCAACATGGACATGATATTTTTTCAAAAGTGCTGCAGTCAGTATTGTGGTCAGTAGAAGTACCAACAAAATGGAAGAACATGTCAACCATATGTTTGTTTGACAAATCAATTCAAATTCTTTAAATGTTTTTTCGTGCAAAAATTCTGCTACTGAAACTAATTTTCCTATGCACATAGTGATTTTCAAATCTCCGAATCGGTGTTGATTTTCTCTCATCCACTTGAGAGAAGAAATATGCGCACACTCACAGCTTATTGGGTTCCCATAGATATAAACTTTATATTCTGATCCAAAGTTAATAAGTTTTCGATGTCAGATTTTGCTAAAAATGATATCTTATTATAGCGCATGTATAGATGATCAAGCTTTCGTAAATGTGATACAGGAATTTCTGACAATTCGTTGTCATCAAGATGCAAAGTTGAAAGGGAAAGTCTTTGATCTTTAAACATACTATGCGGCAAATAAGATATATAATTCTGATTTAAATCAACTTTTTTTATTCTTTTAAGCCCGAGGAAAAGATTTTCCATCTCAAAATCATGGAGATAGCCAAAAAGTACATTTTTTGCCAAAAATATTTCCAGTTTTGTGCGATTTGTAATATTTGAACGTTTATTTTGAAAATATAGTTATCGGATATGTCAAGAATTTCTAAAGAAGGTGTCTGGATTGGATTTAAATATTCCCAGGGAAGGTTTGTTTTTGCTACATCCAACTCTTTCAAAAACTCTCCTGATAAAGTAATATAAACGGATGTCAGACCCAAAAAAGAAAATTTGTTCCAAGCAACCTTTAATACCTCTAATTTTTTTGACAGAGTTAAAGTTCCATTCGGTCCGATTTTGATAAGAATTACTGTTGTTAGATGTTGTACCAGCATCAGCACGATGATTATTAAAGCTGACGTCTAGTACCTGTAGTTTCGGATATCGTGTAAGAAAATCAAATATGAAAGAAAGCTTCACAGAATCAATTCGGTTTCCAGATATATCAAAGAACTCCATGCATTGACCCATACGTGTCTCTAGGAGGTTTTCTGAAATTCCAGCTATCCGGTTTTTACTAAGGATGACAATCTTTGTGCACATCGTGAACAAATATTTACAATTGTTCTTGTTCAGAAAAACTGTTTTTTCTACATTTCGTGGTATATTTCCATATGCATTAATGTAATCCATTGTCCGATTCTGAAGACACTTTAAGGATAGTAATGCAACGTTTAAATCACACAATCCACCAAACATAATATCCACACTTTTCAAAACAGGAAATGAGCAAAAGATTTCTTCATTTACATCACAAAAGACCATGTTCATGAGTTGTAATCGCAGATGATTTATAGGAGAGCTGGACAAACCCTCAAATGTTGTGTTTTTTATGTGAAATTTTGAATTTTCTCCAAACAAGTAAACCCGTCTTAATTGTGTTAGTTTTCGAAATGGATCATTAAAATGAAACCCTTTGAATGTTCCTATTCTCAATTCTTGCAATGTCAAAAGTCTGGATATCTCTATATCTGGATATCCCAGGTGTTGAAATTCATTTTTAAGTATACGTAAAATTTTTAACTTAGTTAGATTAGCAAATGATTGATTGGCCAAAGAAAATTTTCCTAAATTGCAGAGACTAAGGTCAAGAGAACACAAATTCTTTAATAAACTGAAAGCAAACTTTTTAATAATTCTAAGTTTATTGGCCACTAGACTGAGAGCTTTTATATTTAGCAATAATTTCATATTGACTTCTGAAAACGTTTCAAAGGATATCGTGGTGAAGTTATTGTAGGAAAGATCTAAAGCAATTGACTTATCTCGATATTTATCAGGAATATTTTGAGGAATTCTATCAATATTAAGTGCATGACAATCCCATAACCATCCATGATTATTACAATCATCTTTATGAGGCTTGAAGGTACACAGCTTAGGCCTGGATTGTTCTGCGATCTCTAAATCAATATAAAAATTCAAAATTTGATTTTTTTTTCAAGCATGCAAGTTATATATTGCGTACATGAAATTGTAAAACATCATATGGGTGTTTTACCTCAATTAGAAATGAACATAAGATCAAATATGCCGTTTGAATTATGTGTAGCGTTAAATAAATGTAGAATAATTCCAAATAATAGGAAAAAACTCACTCAAAACGTAAACTATAAAAAGACAGTTGATGATTTTAAGATGAGCCATAGGGACAAACACAAGCTAAAATCTCTTTGTTCTTGTAGGGATTTTTTTTCTTTCGTCTCTCATCAAATGCAACTTGCAAATCTTGGAAATAAATTTTAAGAATAGTATAAACACGTTTATTATTTTACTATTTTTCTCTATTGTTCCCATGTAGGGTGAATTCAAATATAATGACCGACAAATTGATTTTTTTAACAAATTCAAATTACCATAACATTTTTTTTTCAATTATAACATCATAATGTACATTCATTCTAGACAAATGTATAAAAAATTTCAGAATATTTATTAGTAGAACTTTATCTGAAAAAAGAAAATATTACTACATCCTAAAAGACTTTCTAAAATATAGAGTAAAAAAAAAATCAAAGTTTTTTATCCTTTGGGATATAAATGATGAGATCTAAACCTCGCTTAAGTTTCTTCTCTTGTTTATGTGAAATTAAAGAAATTGGAGTTTTGATTGTTATTTTACATTCATTTTTTTAATTCTGAAACGATGAAAACTATTCTGAGAATTGACTGTAAAATGTCTAAAAATATCTGTGATTTGTTGATATACATAATGATTTCAGCTACAACAAAGCTTTATAATACACTTTTCAATCGTCAAGTTCCCTTACTTATGCAGCAATATACCCTTATCACCTGCATACGGGGTTGACATCTCTCAGTTGATTCGATATGCCAGAGAATTCTCTCTGTATGAACAATTTCTAAATCGAAGTAAGTAATTGACAGAAAGTTGATGAGACAAGAATATCAGCAGTCTCGAATAAATTCATTATTTCGTAAGTTCTATGGTTGATACAATGACCTTGTCAGCAAATACAATCTATCATTAAGTCAAATGCTGGCTTTTTCATACTTATTGTTAGGCCATTATTCACACACTGAATTGCCAATGGATTCCCGATCAGGACAAGGAGCACACGGCGAGTGTGACCGGTCGGCAGGGGATGCTCACTCCTCCATGGCACCTGATACCACCTCTGATGTCTTAGAGGTCCATGTTTGCTCCGCTCCTATTTTGTATTGTTTAATGGACTTTTGCAAATTATTTTTAGCAAAGTTAGATGACGTTCAATGGTCATTATAAAACAATTTTATTGCACTCCTAGCTGTAGTATAATTAAAAATTAAAACCATAGAACACAAAAATCCATAAAGCAACATCAAGTTTTAACGATATTGTGGAGTATTTATAGTCCAATACTTCATTGTTAAAACACATAATAGTATTTAAATTTGGCTTTATATTTTGAATTATTCACCATTAATGTAAAAGAAAAACTAGCTAAAATATATTTAGAAGATAAAAGTATATTTTAGTGTACATTTTCCTTCACAGGACAAACACCGTAAGCGATTGAGGTCAGCCAGAATCATTCTACTCCTCGATTTTTTCTTTATATTTATTCATATTTTATGAGCAATAGCTCTTGCATTTTTGTTGCACTCCTGACCAAGAGCATGTGAGTCTTTAAAATAGAATTGTGAAGAATAGACTAATCATAAAAAAATCTTGAGAGGCAAACGGCGTCAACCAAATGTTATGATTACCAAATACAACCCATGTATTTAGGGTTTAAAAAACGCATTCTCAAACACTGGAACATTTTGCAAACACACACAATTTTCAGAGATATTTATCGATGAACCAATTATCGCCTATAGTTAACACAAAAACATAGCCGAAATAATAATTAAGTCACGCTTACAATATTTTAAGACACATATAAAAGGTGGACTCCTGATGATGGAAAAAAAAAAAATCACATTTCTCTTTTAAAACCACAAATTTACAACAAGCTTGGTTGATTGATGTCCTTTTTTGAAACTAGTGGCTCGTTGTTTCAGTGACGTTGTGATGGAATTTCTTGAAGTTTTTAACAATTTTTAATGTTTTTTGTACATTCATAACAAATTAAAAGAAAAGATAAAAACACATCTGGATTGATAAAATTGAAAAAGAGTCAGCTGCAGATTTCAGTAATAACACTTCCAATAATTTAGTATTAAATTATTCAGATAGATCATTATTTATTTAAAAATACTTATTAGTATGATAAGATGCTTTTTTTATTATGATTGAACTTGAAACTTTCAAAAAATGTGATGCACTCCTGACCATAGAAATATAAATTTGAAACAAAGATAGATCCAGTAATTGATAGATATATTTCGTAAAAAATGTTCTTTGTGTCTTTATTGTCCAAAATAGAAAGCAGAGAGACATAAAATGATTAAAGTATTTCCATGTTGGGGAGCAAAACATCAAATGTTGCACTCTCACATATTGTGTATGCACAGATACTTGCCTCCCATAAATGCTGCTTGTGATTCATATAACAATTTTAAGTTTGAAATGGTAAAAAATTAGCTATTGTCTTAGACTTCGAAAATTATTTTTTGACTTAATTTTCATACAGTTTTTTAAAATCAATGTTTTTTCGCTGACACTACATTTTTTTCTACACTACCGACATGGTATTAATTTTTTCCGCATCAGCCCTGACCATAACTTGGTCAAAAAAGGGTTACTACAGTCTACATTTAAAGCTCAATATATTGAATATTATCAGGAAAGTCTTTAGGTCCAACATCAATTCAGTCCACTTCCAACAACAATGAAAAAAATATTAATTTTTAAAATGTCACGAAAAGGTGTTGCACTCCTGACATTTTTAGCATCATATTTGGGCATAATTATCTTGTGACTTGAGATATCAATGAGATATTTGGTAGGTATTTAAAAAAAATATCAAAAGACATAGTCTGAGTCATAGAAATTTATTTCCATTGCCTGTATTTTAGTGCAGCTTGATGAAGATGTGTGAGGTCATTTTTTTTACTCACCTTTCTCTGATTGACTCAAACTAGATTAAATGATCAAGTACAAAACATCTTTTAAAGAGGGTGCTTCTATTTCAAGTTTTTAAAAAATCTTGTAAACCTTGTGTTTCTAAAAGTGGAAACAATCTTACATGAAACAACGATAGTGATGATGTCACAATAGCTAATACATACTGAATGCTTTTAAAAACGAATGCTTCTACTGTTAAGTTTGTAATTCTGACGTCATAATGAGAATAACAAGACAATGCCTAACATGAGAAACTATTGAGTATTTGAAACATGGATTTCTAAGATATCTCTGATTAACTGATACTAAAAATAATACAACAAATATAGCCTTTCGGTGCAATCCCCAAATATATAGACTTTAGAGAAAGCATATCGAATCGCACTTCGTGCTCGTTCTATATATATATAGGGATTGACCTCATCAAAAGGTTATATTTGTATATCATTAGGTCCTGTTGGTTTTCACGATTGTTCCCATTCTTATTATAAAGTAGGTGCTGAAAGACGTCAATGCCACAATTTTCAGAAAAGTGATGTTTGTCTACAAAATAGAGTTTTAGACAATCATATAAAAAGAACTTTAGGCAATCAACTCCCTGATTTTAATTAAGTATATTTTAATCATTCAGTAATATGAACTTTCAAAGGCAAATTTGATCATTAAAATTCCTTTTAGTACAGAAAGAAATTAGATTTCGTAATGTCAATTTACATTGATGTCGATAGAGGGTGCTTAATCCTCCCCATGGTGTCATATTATTAAATACTCAATTGGAACTATTCGACGTTTTCTATGATACTATAATAGATAGAATTACTTTAACAATAAATGGCAGACTACTATTACTAATAGATTATAATATGTGTATACACTTCACCTATATTCGAATCCACTGCGGGACGTGGAGGCTGGTCCTTCGGATGAGACCATATAAATCGAGGTCCTGTATCGCAGTAGATGCTGGCACGAAAAAGATCCCTCACTGCTCAATGGCCCTAAGTGCCAAGTATAGATAAAAAATTTGCAGCCCTCAGCCGGCAAGTAGTGGCGTCTCCATAAGAGTGAAAAATTCTCGAGATAAACGTTAAACAACAAACATACAAACACTCCAATTATATGAATAAACTAGATGAGATCTCGTTGCGAGCTTCCGGTGGAAATAATATGACTCGAAACAGTATATTTGCCCCTACTATAAACATTTCAAAAAGAAAAAAAATAAGAATTTGCATATTTTTAAACTACTTCCGGTGGACAACGGACGTCACGGCAACATAAACGAAACAGGTTTCTCAATTCTACGAGTCACAATCTATCATCACTGAACGTTTCAAGACTCAATCTCAAACCGTTTTTGAGAACACTCGCGGACAAAGTGCCACTTAAAAAATGGAAAATTGGCCATATCTCGCGACCAGAAGTGATGACGGCAAATTAAAAAAAGCATATAGTTCAGATGACTTGCCATCATTCCTGAAAATTTCATGAAAATCTATCCAGGCGTTCTCGAGAAATCGTCTGCACAAAATCGGTAAGAAAATCGGTAAGAAAAAAAATTATAATAACTAGAAACTCATTGCGAGTAATGAGAGGTCTTCCGTCCGATTCTGAAAATAAAAACGAAAATTCAAGCTGAAAAAGAGATAAAAGAATTTCAGACACTCTGGCGATTCAACCCTGGTCGTAAGCGTGAAAATCCAACGTGCTAACCATTAACCATTCACTTTTTTACATCACTTACGGAAGTATCGGAAGTAACGGCGATACAAGATTTTCTCACGATTCAAATAAACTGATGACTGACCATCAGTCCTGAAAGTTTTAGACTTCAGTCGTTTACTGTTGCCGAGCAATATTGTGAGATCAAATTCTAATTTTGAGGACAGGTAAGCACGAGACCGGAAGTGAATTTATAAAAATCTCTGACTTTTCTCTAGACATTTGCAGTATATACAACATACATAAAGTCATTTCAAGTACTTTATCGATGAGCAATATTTATGAGAAAGTTAAATATCAAAATAAAGTAGTTTATCTCCTAAAACCGGAAGTTGAGGTTTTTGTTTCAGGTGGAATCTAACATATTTCAAAACAGCGAAAGAGATGCAATAAAGTGATGGAAGCATTAATTTAAAAAAGAAAAGTTAATTCTTTTTAGATTTCTTTGATCACTTCCTGTGACAAGCGGAAGTGACTACTGACGCGTTTAACCGAAATGGTTTCGCCTACTCCTCAAGGTCTATTACTCATAAAAGTTTGGTGTTTTAATCTTTTACCTGGTTTTGAGATCTCGCTCAGACAACTTCTCATTTTGAGGACAGGAAAACATGCGACCGGAAGTGAATTATTAAAAGATATTGAAGATTACTCTAGACATTTGCAGTCTGAATAACATATTTAAAATCCATTTCAAATACTTAACCTAGAAAAAATATTGATGGGAAAGTAAAAAACTCAAATTATGTAGTTTTTCTCTTATAACCGGAAGTTGTCATTTTTGTTTCCGGTGGGACCAACATCTTTCGAATCTGCAAAAAAGATGCAATAAAGTGATGCAATTTTTAATTAAAAAAAGAAAAGTTGAGATTTTCGATTTCTTTGATCACTTCCTGTGACGACCGGAGGTGACGGCTGACTCTCTGATCCCAAATGGTTTTGCCTTCATCTTAAGGTCTGTTGCTCATATAAGGTTGGTGTCTTAATCTCTCACCGTTTCCGAGATCTTGCTCAGACAACTTCTCATTTTGAGGACAGGAAAACACGCGACCGGAAGTGAATTTTACAAAGATATTTGACGTTACTCTAGATATTTGCAGTCTAAATAACATATTTAAAATTCATTTTAAATACTTCATCTACAAAGGATATTAATGGGAAAGAAAAATACTCAAATTATGTAGTTTTCTCTTATATCCGGAAGTTGACGTTTTTGTTTCCGGTGGGACCAACATATTTCGAAACTTCAAAAGAAATGCAATAATGTGATATAAGTATTGACTTAGAAAAGCAAAGTTAAAATTTTACGATTAATTTAATCACTTCCTGTGACGACCGGAAGTGCCGATGACGAACGAAAAGTAGCGACCCGGCTTGTACCTATCACGATCTATAATCCCTGAAAGTTTCACATTGATATCTTTTACCGTTCCTGAGATTTTCCGCGGACAAAATGTCATTTTGAATTCAGAAAATCGTCCTTAACTTGGCACTGGAAGCGAATTTCCAAATTTTCTTTCAGATAGATCAAGTTCATGTTACGACACATCTTTCCTGAAAAGTTCATGTAAATCCATCCAATAGTCTTCGAGAAATCGCGTGCACAAAATTAGAAAGTCAAAAAAATTATAAAAATAATAACTAGAAACTCATTGCGAGCAATGAGAGGTCTTCCGTCCGAATTTGAAAATCAAAACGTACATTCAAGCTGAAAAAGTGATAAAAGAAATTTAGACGCTCTGGAGATTTCACCCTGGTTGTCAGCGTGAAAATCCAACGTGCTAACCATTAACCATTCACTTCCTGTCACTACCGGAAGTAACAGCGATACAAGATTTCCTCGCGATTCAAATAAACTGATGACTGACAATCAGTTCTGAAAGTTTTAGACTTCAGTCGTTTACTGTTGCCGAGCAATATTGTGAGAACAAATTCTAATTCTGAGGACAGGTAAACACGCGACCTGAAGTGAATTTTATAAAAAATCTCTGACGTTTCTCTATACATTTGCAGTATCTACAAAATGCATAAAAACATTTCAAGTACTTTATCGATAAGCAATATTTATGAGAAAGTTAAATATCGAAATAACGTAGTTTATCACCTAAAACCGGAAGTTGACGTTTTTGTTTCAGGTGGAATCTAACATATTTCAAAACAGCGAAAGAGATACAATAAAGTGATGCAAGCTTTAATTTAAAAAAGAAAAGTTAATTTTTTTTATTTCTTTGATCACTTCCTGTGACGACCGGAAGTTACGACGGACGCGTTTAACCAAAATGGTTTTGCCTACTCCTCAAGGTCTGCTACTCATAAAAATTTGGTGTTTTAATCTTTTACTTGTTTTTGAGATCTCGCTCAGACAATTTTTCATTTTGAGGACAGAAAAACAGGCGACCGGAAGTGAATTTTTGAAAGATATTTGAGGTTACTCTAGACCTTTGCAGTCTGAATAACATATTTAAAATTCATTTCAAATACATTATCTATAAAGAATATTTATTGGAAAGTAAAAAACTCAAATTATGTAGTTTTTCTCTTATAACCGGAAGTTGTCGTTTTTGTTTCCGGTGGGACCAACATCTTTCGAATCTGCGAAAAAGATGCAATAAAGTGATGCAATTTTAGATTAAAAAAAGAAAAGTTGAGATTTTCGATTTCTTTGATCACTTCCTATGACGACCGGAAGTGACGGCTGACTCTCTGAACCCAAGTAGTTTTGCCTACATCTTAAGGTCTGTTGCTCATATAAGGTTGGTGTCTAAGTCTCTTAACGTTTCCGAGATCTTGCTCAGACAACTTCTCATTTTGAGGACAGGAAAACACGCAACCGGAAGTGAATTTTACAAAGATATTTGACGTTACTCTAGACATTTGCAGTCTGAATAACATATTTAAAATTCATTTCAAATACTTTATCTACAAAAGACATTAATGGGAAAGATTGATTGATTGATTGTATGTTGTTTTACGTCCCATTCGAGAATTTTTCACTCATATAGAGACGTCACCATATACCGGTGAAGGGCTTCAAATTTTGACCTTTACTCGGCACTCAGGGCCATTGAGCAGTGAGGGATCTTTATCGTGCCAGCGCCTGCCGTGACACGGGGCCTCGGTTTTTAAGGTCTCATCCGAAAGACCCGCAACTTTCACTTCAATTGCCGAGCGCATGGCGAAGGAACAGTTGCTACCCATTTTATCGACTTGGGTCTGTCGCGGCCGAGATTCGAACTCACGACCTCCCGATCACGGAGCGAGCGCTCTACCGACTGAGCTACCGTGAACGGTTAATGGGAAAGAAAAATACTCAAATTATGTAGTTTTTCTCTTATAACCGGAAGTTGATGTTTTTGTTTCCGGTGGGACCAACATATTTCGAAACTACAAAACAGATGCAATAATGTGATATAAGTACTGATTTAAATAAGGAAAGTTGAAATTTTACGATTTCTTTGATCACTTCCGGTGACGACCGGAAGTACTGACGACTCATAAAAAAAATCGTTCCATCTACAACTCATGCTCTTTTATCTTTGACAAGTCTCCAGTTCCTCTCTTTAGCCACTCTTGAGAAAATTCGCGGACAAAATTTCATTTTAAAATCAGGAAATTGCCCCTAACTTGGAACCAGAAGAGAATTTTCCAAATTTTCTTGATCATGCCACAAGAACATATCATTGCTCACAAACCCTGAAAGTTTCACAGAAAATCACTGAATAGTATTCGAGATATCGCGTGCACAAAATTTTGTCTAAAAAATAATAAGAAGAAACAATAGAATCACTATAAGGTCTTCCGTGAAGACGGAAGACCTTAATAAGAAGAAACAGTAGAATCACTATAGGTCTTCCGTTGAAAACGGAAGACCTAATAATAATAGTGGAAAAAAAAACAACAGAATCAGTAGAAGGTCTTTCGTTGGAAACGGAAGACCTTAACTAACGTTTAATAAATACTAAATAAAATATCATTATCATTTTATAAAAGATTATGATATGAATAAACTAATGTTGAATCAATATTAATTAAAGTATGATTATCATATTATATAGGATTGTAACTATTCCTCTTTCGACTTTGAATAAGTCATATTGTAGATATCGGAGCAATATTTCTTCCAATTATTAATTTTAATAAATTAATAATTTTATTATTAATTTATTTGTTATTAAGGTATCTCTTAAGAGTACAGTTGGTGTCAATTAAGATTAAATTGACATGTGAATAATGTTCATAATGTGTATCAGTTCTCCTGCCTAATTTAATTTTCACATAGAGCGCATTCTCGTAAAAATGTAAGAAGACAAACATATGAAATACATTGTGGGCAGAGTAAAAAATAAACTGAGAAAAGACTGAGAAATGTATAACTGTACAGAAACAGAGTTAGGCGACAAGTGACAAGAAAATTTCTCGTGCTGCACGCACGAAAATAACACTTGTAAACCAAAAGGAAAAAAAAAGCGTACCGGAAGAAAAACATTCCATCTTACAAGACGGCACATTCCCTCATTTCAACAATTATTAAGAGAAATACGTTTACTTTAAAATGAAAAAATGAAAATACTTACATACTTTACACCTACCTATTTTGTTCCTATCACTACTTTGTCTAACAAGCAAGTGATGTAAACATCCGGGTTTTTGTACTCTTATACCTATAATGATATTCACTACTTCCGGTTAGTCTTATTTAGGTATCGTAACAGTATTTCAGTTGATGGTCACGTCAAAACATGGTTGATGCAAAATAATTCCTGAATCTCTGCTCCCGATTCGGGCATTTTGGTACGATACTGAAACAAACTTGCGTACCTTGCTGGATGGCCATGTGTTTTTTGGTATTAAAATCTTCATGAAGAATTGTTTTACAAGATCTGAAAAGGAAACCTCTCAAAATTTTGTTTTAAATTAATACCAGCCACTCAAAGTTGTGCATATTTGGTAAGAATATATAGCAAAATTTATCACTGTTGTGCAACCTTTAAAGCTGACCAAAATTCTTTAAGGCATAACATTTTCATGAATTTAGGGCTTACTAACTACATGTATCCGTATTCCGACATATTTCTTTTCGATACTTTTCATATTTTACATATATGCTTGTTACACTTGAGTGAATTATTGGTTTGGCTATCAACTCATGCACATCTCCAATAATAAATTATTTGGGAACATATGAATTAATCAAAACAGTTCAGAACATAAGAGATATAAAGAGTCATGATGAAATTTATAAATAATTATTGTTTATTGCTTTAAATAATAAAAATGTAAACTAAGAAGAAAATAATATAGTTGCATGTATATTAACTAAGTACTATATGGCAAACTAAAAATTTTCGCGTAATTTTCTATATGCTGATTGAACAGAAATTCTTATTCTGATTTGAATCAGGATATATCCTTCCAATATTAAAATTTGTTTATGACTTCCATGCAGTACACATTAAATGCATTTATCACGTGACAGTAAAATCAGGAGACCAAACAAAATTCCTATAAATTGTGGGATAAACTATGTTATTTCAATTGATATTAAAGTCGTTTGGTAATAGAAGAGTTTTAACTATTCAAATTTTGATTAAAAAGGTAGCTACTTGTACACCTCTTTATTCTGTTGATTTCTTGATAGTAAGCCTTAACAGTACTGCTTTTTCCTCATAAAAAATACATCCTTAATGTACAAAAAGACCTTAAAAATCTATCTTTTATAACGATAATGCATAGAAGAAAATAAGATCTTATAACATGCAATAAATCTTCATATCTCTATTTTTTAACAATAGATATGAATATCGATAATGACGTCAAATTACAATTGAAACCGACACAGGATTGTTACCGTTACCCCTAAAAAAGTTATGTGACTTAAATTCAAAATATGTGGTTTCTTTTGACATACATTAAATCTAATGGTTGTAAATGAGAACAGTTTCAATAATGTATATGAAGGGAAGTTTTTTTTATTTTTTTCTTAAGAAAAAAAAAACCATCACCCTTTATTGTAAATACTATTTCTCAGCTAAATTTTATTTTTGCAATCATTTGTTCTTAAAAACAATATAGATAGTACATATATACACATATTCAACAATTAGTACAATAGTACATGTACATATAAACAGATATTCAACAAACTTGAAGAGCAGAGATTATTTGAGGAAAACAGACAATGTCATAAAATTTTGTGATAAACATATATAGTTTTCTTTAGAATGCAGGATCAATATTTGTCTTCAAATTACAGAACATTTGGATGTACATAATGTTTTCGGGACATTTTATTTAAGTATTATACATTACATTATATCGCAGTAATGAAATTCATTCCCAATTTCATTTTTATCGCATAGATAACACACCCTTTCATTTATGTCAAAATTATTTCATCTACCTAACTCTATTGCAATAGGATGTAACTTTTCTAAATTTTGCATTTTGCAAAAACATTTCTTTTCTTTTTTAAACAATAACGTATTCTTAACATTTAAACTTCGTTTTAAACATTCTGTATGCAGTATTCTTACTGGAATTATTAGTTTTACTTCAATTTTTTTAAAATAAACTAGTCATTTACTTTTAGTTAATGTAGGAGCAATCCATTTAGCACGCCAGAAACGTTGATCATTCATTACATTACATAGTTCTGTTGTATTTAGAATATCATGTATACAATATATCTATAGAGAAATATCTCAGTTTTAGTAATCTTTTCTAAAGATGAAAATAAATAATTTTACACAGTATGTTATAATTTCCCCCAGAAAAATTTCATTCTTGTATAAACGCGCACATAATTGGGTAACGTCTAATTTCCCAATGTTCCCTAAAACCCGGGGTACTAGATTTTAGATTTAAAAAATACTTCAAAAATCTTATAAGTAGACGTTCAATAATATCAATATTTTTAAAAAAGGAACAACTACTTTGTCAAATAGATTTAAGCGACTATCAAAAGAAAAAAAATAACATTAACGATTTTTTCTATAATGTCGCACATTGATTTTTGTGGTTGGTTACGTGTTTCTTAGCTTTGGAAAAGGATCCCTTCTATTCTAATAACTGGTATATTCTTGAGAATAAAATACCTAGGTACACTGCATTTGAATTGTTTGATAGTTTCTATAATATTTTCGTTGTATTTAAATCTATGTTTACGTGCGCGGATCTAGGGGGGGGGGGGGAGGGAGGGGTCCGGACTTTGCGGAGTTATTAAAAGTATATACTGAAGCAAAGAAAAAATATCTTTGGAACCCCCCTCCCCCCATTAGAAAACATTTACCCCACAACCACCGACCCGACGAACTAGGTTTTTTCACATATGGGAAATGGATTTTACGCTTTCTGGGTTTTATACGCTTTGGAAAGGAGTTTATGGGTTGTTGTTTTTTTTTTAATTTTGGTGGTAAAGAAATTTCTGGGTCGGAAATTTTTTGACTGGGATGGAACTCAATCCACCCCCCCCCCCCCCGCCTCCCACTGGAAAAATTCCTGGGTCCGCGCCTGGTTTAGTTAATGTTCCTTTTGGAATAAAATATGACTTTTTTTTGTTTTACTGACATTACGCTGAGTTTTCATGTTTTACAACTATATACAGAAAATTCATTTAATGCATGGACTTTCAGAGAGCATAATGGACTTTTGCGAGAAGCGCTGACTTTTACAGTCGACGGCTTACTTTTACGCTAGGGCAATCTACGGGAGCTCTTTTGCGATATAAATATTTAGCTGAACAATAAATTAAAAGGTAATAATGGGCAGTTTCGAAGCACATAGGAAGAGAACTGCAACCACCCTATCCTCAACCACCTCCCTTTCCACCTTGATCAACTCCTGACAAGTTTTCCTTTCGAAATGTTTTCTTTTCTTCCTTATTTAATTTCTTCAGCAAATGAGATTGAAAGGAGATACTACCCCTCACGAATAACATATTTTAACATATTTTAAGTAATGTTATTCTGCCTCCCATCATCTCTTGTGTTGATTGTATACAGGTAGATCATGTAAGCACGCCTAACACCTTACCTATAACCACTAATAATGTTTTCTTATCTATTAACAATTCCGTAGCTACGTACATAACACAGGTTTAAATGTCAAAGTAAGACGTCGATTGTAAAAGTCAGCGCTTCTCGCAAAAGTCCAATAGTATCATCCGCATAACAATAAAATAAACAAATTCATTAAAAAAAAAACAGAGTTCATCTTCAATCTTTTTAAAACATTAAACCTCTAACAATTCTCTTCTTTTTTTTGTACAATATTTTTCTACATCATTAATATACAAAATTTTTTTTTTAAGTGACATATTTTCCCTTTTATCTGAGTCCAACAGTTTGAAAATTCAGAAGACAATAATCACTCTTGATCTTATGCCTACGTACATATTTCTATGTGAAACAATTTCCACTAACACCAATTGGAAATAATTTGTATCGAATATGTAGATTATGAGAAAGTAATCTTAAATCTATCGTCAATCTTTTTTTTAAATGTTTTCATGGAAAAAAAACGGAGACAATGATTTTCAAAGTATTGTTTTCATAAGATGAAACAGAACAAAACCTAATTATTTGTCCTACTCTTTTTTCAAGAAATTTATTTTTACAACTACACAGCATAATTACGGGATTATTTTTCTAGGAAATTCAAATAACACGCGTGAATTTCTATAAATTTACATTTATTTGTCTTATCTATTGTTAAATTGCAAATGGTTCTTCCTTTACGTCTTCTGGGTATGCTATGGATGAGAATGGCACAAGACCGACGTTGAATATTTTTTGATTTAGAAGAGCACTAAAATTAAGGAGAAAAATAATTAAGAAAATAAATCAGCGGACAATGTCAAATAACTAAATGACTTAAAGTTCTCTTTAGGGCTAAGAAATATACAATTTTGAGCATAAATAGTCATTAAAACTGTAATCCCATTTTCACTTTGTATAAAAATATTTAAGATATGCATTATTTATATCAATGGATTTACTTTTAATTCTTGATTTAGAAAGAAATCTATGTACATGTAATATTTATACTTTCCTGGGAATAATTCTAAATTCAGCATGTAGTTTGATCTCAAACAAAAAAAAAATCAAACAAAATTTAAAAATTAAAAAAAGAAAAAAAAATAACATTTTATTTTCCCTAAAAGGTTGATTTAAGTCCGTTTACTTGAACAAAAATGACGCGTACAAAGCGGCATTTCCTAAGTTGTAAATGAAAGTAAAAAGTTGTAAATACACAAATCATGACATTATGTAGCTAGATGAATTGCTTAAAATTAAGATTCAACTTGTCAAATTATTTAACAAAGAAATAAAAACTTCTTTGAAGGTAAATCTCAACAATTGTCGGGTTAAAGGCTTTTTGTTAACTTAAATGAAAATATTGGGTATTATTAATTATCTTTTAGCTGGAATAATTGAGGAAAAGCTTAGAAAAACATAATTGAAATGAAAACATCATAAAGGAAACAATTTGTAAAATAAAATGACAGGTTTCTCTCATAGAAGCTATTCCTTCCTCCTCGATGAGTTCGTATTGATCTTGATTGTGTGTTGTTTTTTTTTAAATAAATTTAAATGTTTCTTTTTTTTTGAAAATTCATTGTCTGTTTTCCTTTCTGAAATGTTTTCTCATAATCATAATGGGATACAAGAGAAACTATACATTGATTGGTTATAGGAAACATTCTTAAAGGAACGTTCCTCTTTAATTTTCATAATTATAATTTTTTATGATATCCTTTTTCAATTTCTTCAACTTCCTCGTGGAAGAAAACGTTTCTTGTATCTATTACTTTGTCGAGAAAACCTAAATGAATACTGAAATATATGTTCCTATCTTTAAATGTTATTTGTATTATGAGTCATAAATTATCTTTTTTGGGAGATCAAGGCATTCATTTACCCTATAATGAAAAGGCGAGGTTTGGTCATCAACAAAATTACTTTGTTATAAATCACTCTGACTCTACACATAAATACTCTGAAGTTGATATTAAGATTCAGTCAGCGAGAAAACCATGCAAAACTGTCCAAATCGAAGGTTGTCATATCTTGATGAAATTTGGTATGTATATAGATTTCATAACATGTAATTCAAAAAAGCCAAAAAATTTCCCCATCATCCAACATGGCGGCCGAAGGAAGCGCACCCTTCTTTTTGCACATTTAAGTGCAAATGCACTTAAATAATTCAAGCAAAATGGTAAAAAATACATTTGATTTATTTTATTCAAGATTAAATTTGTATTTCCTTTAAGGTATCTTAAAGTACTATATGACCATGTTCTTCTAAAACTGACATTTATCATAATCAAATACTCAACATATCAAAGGATAGACGACTCTTAAAAATTGGCACAATGCCAAGTTTGAAGAAATGACAAAATTTTTACATATCGAATGGCCAAAATCTTCTAAGACCAAAATACAAAATTAAAATTTTTGATCTTATTGTCAAAATATAACTTAAAACATTATCTTTGCAAAATATTAAGCTTAGGATTTCATAATTTATTAAGATATAGACATTTACAAATTGCCAATTTTCAAAAAAAAAAAAAAAAACAACAAAAATTCAAATTCCAAAGGGTTACAAAGTCAAATAAAGAACTTTAAATTATAAATACTTGTTGTTAGATAAGAAAAAAATGTTCCCATTTTCATTATAACCATAGTTAAAATTGGGAAAAAAAATAATGAAATTGAAAATTAAATAAAAATTTCAAAAATTTTCCCCAATATGAGGATTGGCAATTTGCCAATTGTTTAGAAATGGAATGAATTCATGATAAATTGTTCTGAATTACCTGTAAATTTTCAACGATTATATTGAATATTTATATTTCTTTCATTTTTGTAAAATTTTGATGAAATGCTATACAAAATACTCTATAAGGGAGTTTAGCTTTTTTTTCAAATCATAGAACTTAATTTTCATACATCCTTGTAGATTCATTATGATATAATTCTGAGATATGAGGAACATGAATAAAAATCAAAGAATTGTTTTTTATTAAAATCTAGGCTTTTTAAAAATTATTATTGCACATTTTTTTCTTATAATCTTACTAAAATTTTTAAAGTTCATGGCGTCAAGAAAACGAGGTAGGCCGTTTGGTATACAAATAACTTTTGACATGGATGTCACACGTCTAATGCTTAAAGATACTTATCTTTTGAAACAACTAGTATTAATCATCTACTCTGTAATGACAGATATTAACCTTTTATTCATAATCGTAGTCAAAATGCAACGTACCTCGTCGTCTATGATTTCAAGCGGACATGCATGTCTATGCATTGTCTACGCACTTCCTTCATCAGTATTCATGAAAAGGTTGAATTCTTGCTTAATTTTTTTTTTTTAATTACAACGACTAATTTAATATACTTTTGTGGAAAGTATTATTTTTTCATTACACATTTCTCAAATTATTACATGATTTTCACATAAAAAATCGCGTTTTATAGCGTGTATACCTTTAATTATTTAATATTACATCCATTTTCTTGGGGAACAATTCAGTTTCATTTGCGGGGACGTGTGTGGGTGGGTGGGGTACAACTACTGGGTAGATACACATGAATATAGAACCTGAACTTGAAAATGAATAATCTTTCCTCCACTGGGAAGAAGTTAATCTGACCTTTAATGGTGCCCCCTGCCGTTTTCAGTGAATAGAAACAACTGTATATACAAAAAAAAAAATTCTCCAACCTTCTCCAAAATTAATGTAGGCTCTGCTTACAAGGATAATATTATTACTATTATGGTTATTCAGACAATGTATCAAAAAAATTTAAAAAAGCACAATGTAATTTTATTAATAGTATTTAGGCCTATCATAAAAAAAAATAAATGCCATGACAAAATTTGACAGACCCTCCACCCCCCCTCCCCTTCCCCCCACACTTGAATGAAGTTGTCACTCCTTCATCATGTTATAGATCTTACATTCATGCCCGTTTTTAATTTATACCAGTTTGTACTGCAAAATGGCATATGTTTTGGCTGCAGTCATATGTTCTTTGCACAAGCGGAATATTGTAGACGTGTATCATAAATTCATGATATTTGCTTTGTCCTTGCTTGTTTTAGGATGATCCTTCTATCCGAATACATGCACAATGTTTGCTTGTCTCTCCAGTAAACAAAACGGCATCGAGATGTTTTAAAGCATATAATAAATGTTTTAACAAGTAGAGTTTATCACAATTTTCCTTTCTACACACCGATACAACATAGAAGGCCTAAGCGCAGGGGCTATTTGCTTGATCAAGCTGGATTGTTTTTTTTCCCCTTACATTTAAAGATCTTAGAAAAGAGTGTTTTCACTTTCATAGTGTAATGATGCTCACAACAACTCCCTAAGTTCATATAAAATGCCTTCTTTATTCCATGTTGATATATATATACCTGTCATTTTTACCCTATAATACTAAAGAGTTCCAACAAGGGGATAACAATCAAACTCCAGGGAATTGGTTGCAGAGGGCTAAAATAAGCAATAAAAATTTATATGAAGTATCTAAATCAGTTATTCCTATTTTTAAAAAAAATATATTAGATTTAGAATCTTCTTTTTTCATTTAGATATTAAAGAAATAGTCAACAAATATGATATGGACTTATTTAAAATATGTGAAATTGTAGCGAAGTATGGTATTTCAAAGTTAACTTTCAACATGTAGATATTATTTCCCAAGCTCAATATTTTAATACTTAGTAGACCTAAAACCATTCTAAAGATTACACTTCAATTTTTTACTTGGTCTTGAGAGAAAATAGCATCAAAAAATGGCTAAAAAATCATATTCGTTGATTTGGGATCTATAGACCTTTAAAAAATAAAACATTCATTTGAATTACGTTTTTCTTCATTAATTGTATGAATAAGACCATGGTTTTGAAAAGAAAAAAAAATGAAAATAAACTAATGCCAGAAGGTCACTTTTTTAATTAATCAGTTTGTATGTTTTTTCCTGATAATTCAGTGTGATTTTCGACAAATATGCAAATGAGCTGTAACTAAAAATAGATGCGAGGTTCGACAATTTTTTTGTAGATATTCTGACTTCTACTTTTATGAAGAAAAATTTAAGCCACTAAAAATCCTATGTTGCAAACTTCCATTTTGGACGATTTTCTTTTTTAATTTTGCATGGTTTTCTCGCGGACTGGCTCTTAAAAAGATGCTTGAGTTCCTTATTGACAACATTTATGTAGTCTTCGGAGACCAAGTCTTCCAACAAATTTTTGGAATTGCAATGGGCACTAATTGTGCTCCTTTATTATTAGCAAACCTGTTTTTATATTCCTATGAAGAAGAATTTATTCAAAAACTTATACATGAGAAGAAGTAAACACTTGCTGTGGCCTTCAACATTTAGATATATCGACGAGTTATTATCAATTAACAATTACAGTTAATTCCATTCATATGTCAAGTCGACATATCTCACTGAACTTGAGAAAAAAGACACCGCAGAGTCTACTGGATCTATTTCATATTTGAATGTTTTACTGACCATAAACGATAAAGGCAAACTAACAACTAAATTGTATGACAAACGAGATTACTTCAGCTTTTCCATCGTCAACTTTCCTTATTTATGTAACAATATCCTGTTTTCACCTGCATCAGGTATTTACATCTCACAGCTTATTCGATACTCACGAGCATGCTCCAAGAACGGTCAATTTTTAAACCGAGGCAGGCTACTGACAGATAAGTGGATGTTACAGGGATTTCAGCAACCTCGTTTAAAGTCAGTATTTCGTAAATGCTATGGTCGTTATAATGACCTTGTTAGCAAATATAACATATCATTGGGCAGCATGTTGGCTGATATGTTTCATACCCATTATTATGACTTTGTTATTTTACTGAATTTGACTACGGAATGTTCTGTCTACCTGATCCATAAATAGGGCTCAAGGCGGTTGTGGCCGGTCAACAGGGGATGCTTACTCCTCCTAGGCACCTGATCCCACCTTTGGAATTTCCAGGGGTCCATGTTTTATGCCCTGCTCACAAATTTGTAATGTTTGTCGATTTTTACGAGACCAACCACCGTTCGTTATCTTTATCTTGTCATTTTCATAGATACACTGTATACTGAGGTATACTTCATTAATATATTTTATATATTTAACTACCTATGAATCTGCAATGAATCATCTGTGTGTATGAAATTGACAACTGACAAAAAAATTGATGAAACAAGAATATCAACAGTCTCGTTTAAAGTCATCATTTTGTAAGTTCTATGGTCGCTACAGTGACCTTGTCAGCAAATACAATCCATCATTAAGTCATATGCTGACTGACGTTTTTCATACTGATTGTTAGGCCAGTATTTACACATTGAATTGTCGACGGATTTTTCCGTTATTTCCCGATCATGACAAGGAGTACACGGCGGGTGTGACCGGTCGGCGGGAGTTGCTCACTCCTCCATGGCACCTGATCCCACCTCTAATGGTTTTGGAGGTCCGTGTTTGCTCTGCACCCGATTGATTTATATTGTTTTAATGGACTTTGAGCTTTAATACTGTTCGTTATTTCCATATTTCACAAAACTTTGCATTGTCTTATACTTTCGAATTCTATGATTAATAGATAAAACGGCACAATATGTAAACTTGTCAAAGTTTGAAATCTGAATATAGCTACTACAAACAATTAACACTACTAACAAACAGTAGATAACTGTTATCCTCTAGTAGCATTTAAATACTTCGAATTAAGTGGATTTCGTAAACATTCTCTTTCTAATTGTATGAAATGAATGAGTTTTTAAAATTTTATTTTATGAAGCTGAAGTAAGGTATTAATATGTAACATCCCAAGCTTCTGCTATTCCCAGCCCCTTTAAAGTACTAGATCTCGCGAGATCCTCGTTCTTCCGCTCCTAAAGTTGTAGCTGCGTTTATTTTGGATTATTTTTTTTATCGTGTTTCATCTTTGATGTACGTTGTGCGTACAGTTAACATTGCACCTATCTGGCTTTCTTTAAGTGACCTAAGGGATGTAGAGCAGCTCAAAAGCTTCTTCAGACGATAATATTCCTGAAATTATCTCAGAGAAAGAAATCGTCACGAAGCAACGACAATAATACGTCTCCATTACAGCCCAAGAAAAGATGGGGCGATTTTGTCATCCCTAGAAAGAGACTGTAGGGGAAAACATTTACCATTACGCTGATTCAGAATTGGATAGAGATTCTATGCAGTCTGCTAATTTGTCAGACGTAGAAATTTCGTCATTTTCATCATTTATTTCTGCGGGCTATGGTCCGCGCAATGATGATGATGACGCTTGTTAACCTAAACGGTTTGACCTAGCAGATTTTGACTCCGAATACAGGTTATATACCAGTGTAACGGCCAATCCGGAAATTTCCGGTTTATTCAGCTACGGTTTTTCTTTGTATATCTCGGAAGTCGAATCATGGAAGGCACGATTTTTTTTGTAGCCAATTGTCTTTGACTCTGTAAGAGTATACCAGTGTCTAACAAATTTGGTATGTATATATTTAACCTAAACAATGTCTTGAGTATATTTTGCATAAGTATTTTTTGCTTTATTTTGGAATAACCTTGAATATTGAAATGTAAACATACCCATGTGGGCACAGTGTACAGTACGTAACGAAAGTAATTCTTAATCTTGCTATATTGTATATTTTTATCTTTAAAAGTCTTATTAAACTTCATAATTTAGAGAATAGGAATTATAGTAAACATACATATTTATGTCTTAATTCAAGAAAGATAACTTATGTTTAAAGTATGCATGCATTATATTGTTATTTCATTCTTTATTGTAGTCAATCGCATCAAAATAATAAACGTTGGAATTTGGATGTGAATATGACTTATAGTTATACTGGTATAAATTTGGAAGGCTACATTATTGACAAATTTGAGGGCTGAATCATTAGAAGGACCATGATGGCTGACAAACAGGATACAGATACTAAGGAGCAGCCAAAGCAGGAGGTTGATGAGAAACCAGAGGAACAGGAGAATGGTAACATTGAGGAGACTCAGAGTGAACCTGCGGCTCGAGCTAGAACATTCACTGAAAAGGGACGAATTTATAGTGAGCAACAAATGGAGAAATCTTTCAGTAGTCTTAAGTCACTATGCACAAGAATAACAGTAATGGTGAACAATCGGGAACCAGAAGAGAGGATAAGTCAGAAGTACAGAGATTGGATGGAATCTTATGAAGACTTCCTTGATCGTCATTACTCACATTCCAGGAAATTAAATCAAACTGACTTATCAGACTATTTAAAGACATATGATGAAAGAGAAACATATTTACAGAACTTTAAGACTGCACTACAAGATTATTTTGCCTCACAAGCTAAGATAAAGGAACAACAAAGTAAATCATTACCTGAAGATGGTCAAGATAACAGATCTTTTGGTCGTGGACAATATTCTACTGTTAGTGCTGTATCTTCTCGGAAGTTGGCAGAAGAGGAAAAAAGGGCTGAGCTTGAAGCAAAGAAAGAATCCTTAAAGAAAAAGAAAGAAATAGAGCTAGCGAAAGTGGCACTCAAGATGGAAGAAGAAAAGCTTGAAATAGAAACAAACATCGCTATGGCTAAGGCAAAAACTAAAGTGTTTGATAAATTTGAATAAAGTAAATTTGACCAAATACACACAGATACTAAAGGATACAGAACACCAGAACCATTCAGATATGGAGAGACAGAGAGACATAGAGGAGATTTTTGAAAAGTGGAACTTAAGTGACGAAAGTTTAGTAGAGCGTGCTTTGGGTGTATATTGGTTCATAGAAAAAGATGTGCTTGGATTTCAAATGAACATCAATAAACAACCAGCAACTAGGCGTGGCATTTTAAGTATGGTTAGTTCGGTCTATGATCCTCTTGGAATTGTTTCTCCCTTTATTTTGACAGCCAAATCCATATTACAGAACTTGTGTAGAAGGGGGATAAGCTGGGATGAAGAAATTCCTGCTAAGGAGCTTGTGAAATGGAACAGTTGGCTTCAGCAATTGCCCGACTTGGAGAAAATAAACATCTCGAGATGCTACAAGCCAGTGAATTTTAAGAACATTGTTACCTGTCAACTTCATTGTTTTGCTGATGCAAGTGAGATTGGGTATGGATCCGTGTTTTATCTCAGACTGTTAAATGAAGAAGGACACGTTCACTGTGCCTTTGTGTTAGGAAAATCAAGAGTCTCGCCCCTGAAATCTGTGAGTGTACCCAGATTAGAACTGACAGCGGCTACCAGTGCAGTGAAACTTAGTAGAATGATAATGAAAGAACTGGACTACTTTGTTCATCAAGTATTTTACTGGACAGATAGCATGACGGTAATTCGATATATATCCAACAAGAAAACACGTTTCCACACCTTTATAGCAAACCGTTTGGCTATGATTCATGAAGCAACTGAAGTGGAACAGTGGCATTATGTAGACACAAAACAGAATCCAGCTTATCTGGCATCTAGAGGGATGACCATGGAAAAGTTTCTGAAAACTCACCAGTGGTCACAAGGACCTGACTTCTTATGGAATGATGAAGACAAGTGGCCAAAGTGTTATGAAAACTTGAACATTCCAAGTGATGACCCAGAAGTAAGAAAACCTGTGAATGTTTGTACAAATGTGACAATTCAACCAGAAGGAGTTGAATGTTTGATTCACTATTGTTCAGACTGGTTTAAATTAATCAAGATGACTGCCTGGCTGATTGTGGCAAAGGAATATATAAGATCTGCAGTGAAAGCTAAACAAGAAGTGCTCAAAGAGGAGTGGACAAAGGAAAGCCAAAAAGAAAAGAGATTACAACTGACAGTTCAAAAGCGAATTGAAGCAGAAAAGGCTCTGATTTATTATGTGCAGCAGAAACATTTTAGTGAGGAAATTGAAGCCTTGGAAAATATGAATGATTCTGGAAAAAAGAGGAGCATAGGATCCAAATCTTCACTGCGGAAGTTGGACCCATTTTTAGATAATGATGGCCTGTTGAGAGTTGGTGGAAGGTTGGAGCGTGCGGAAATGACATTTGATGCTAAACACCCTATAATCCTTCCAAAAAATTCTCCAGTGTCAAGTCTCATCATAAAGGATGCTCATCAAACCATCGGACACATGGGAAAAAACTCAATCTTAAGTGTTATAAGACAGAAATATTGGATTCTCGGTGCAAGTGTGATGATTAAAAGTTTGGTGTCCAAATGTGTGATATGCAAGAAATATAAAGGTGTTTCTGAAAAGCAAAAGATGGCAAATCTTCCAGAAGAAAGACTTCAGTCAGATGAACCACCCTTTACCAGGCTTGGAATGGATTTCTTTGGACCCTTTGAAGTAAAGCTAGGGAGAAGTACAGTCAAGCGTTATGGAGTGATTTTCACATGTTTAGCTACAAGAGCAATACATCTTGAATTAGCCTTTTCCCTGGACACAGATTCATGTATAAATGCCATTAGAAGATTTATAGCAAGAAGAGGAGTACCGTCTTTCATTCGTTCGGATAATGGCACTAATTTAGTTGGTGCAGCCAAGGAAATGTCAGAGGAAATACAGAGATGGAACTTGCATCAGATACATGAATTTATGCTTCAAAAGAAAATTCAATGGGAATTCAACCCACCAGCTGCTTCACATTTTGGTGGTGTGTGGGAGAGACTCATTAGATCTGTTAGAAAAGTTTTGTATTCTGTGATGTGTGAACAAAATTTTCGCATTAGTGATGAAGGACTTTCTACACTCTTTTGTGAAGTTGAAGCAATTCTAAATGGAAGGCCAATTACAGAAATGTCAGAAGATGTACATGATGTGGATGTACTAACACCAAATCATTTGTTACTTCTGCGACCTGGTGAGAGATTTCCCCCTGGACTTTTCGATAAAAAGGACGATTATGTGAGACGACGATGGCGTCAAATCCAGTACCTGGCTGACATATTTTGGGCAAGGTGGAAAAGTGAATATTTACAGCTTTTATAGAAAAGGCAGAAATGGACAAAACCAACAAGAAATATGAAATTTGGTGATACTGTTCTTGTGATGGCCAACTCTTCGAGGAATACATGGATTATGGGACGTGTGATCGAGACAATGAATGACAGAGATGACGTTGTGCGAGTTGTCAAAGTGAAGACAGGATCATCAATCCTGACGCGTCCAATCAGAAAACTCTGTCTACTTGTTGAGTCTGAGTGATGATAACCCTGCGGCATGGAACAGACAAGTGACTATAGTTCAACTATAAATATCTTTAGTATGAAATAATTTGAAATTATTTTATTGAACATGCATTATTTGTATATATAATTTTTGATTGGCCTTATTTGTAATGAGTTGATAATTGTGTTTTTGTGGAAACTCAATTAAGGGGGCAGTATGTAACGGCCAATCCGGAAATTTCCGGTTTATTCAGCTACGGTTTTTCTTTGTATATCTCGGAAGTCGAATCATGGAAGGCACGATTTTTTTTGTAGCCTATTGTCTTTGACTCTGTAAGAGTATACCAGTGTCTAACAAATTTGGTATGTATATATTTAACCTAAACAATGTCTTGAGTATATTTTGCATAAGTATTTTTTGCTTTATTTTGGAATAACCTTGAATATTGAAATGTAAACATACCCATGTGGGCACAGTGTACAGTACGTAACGAAAGTAATTCTTAATCTTGCTATATTGTATATTTTTATCTTTAAAAGTCTTATTAAACTTCATAATTTAGAGAATAGGAATTATAGTAAACATACATATTTATGTCTTAATTCAAGAAAGATAACTTATGTTTAAAGTATGCATGCATTATATTGTTATTTCATTCTTTATTGTAGTCAATCGCATCAAAATAATAAACGTTGGAATTTGGATGTGAATATGACTTATGGTTATACTGGTATAAATTTGGAAGGCTACAACCAGCAAAGAAAAGTTTGTGAAAAAAGTTTTCACAACTCACCCTAGTGATGAGCGAATTAACACTAGTGTGCTTGACAAACACCCTGTGCCAGCTAATGGATTCCTTAATCCTCCAGAGGTAGATGCATTCATTGAAGACCTCGTCAATGACAAAAGGGCATTTAAATTCCTAAAACTCCTTTGATTTACTATAGTAAAAACTTTGGAACTTTAAGTTACTATAGTGAAAACTTTGGAACTTTGATTTACTATAGTGTAAACTTTGAAACTTTGATTTACTATAGCAAAAACTTTGGAACTTTGATTTACTATAGTGAAAACTTTGAAACTTTGATATACTATAGTAAAAACTTTGGAACTTTGATTTACTATAGTAAAATCTTTTCTTTCAAAAAGGTGGCTCCCATCAGCCACGTACCTCCGATCACTTGACTCTATGCTAATTTAGTGTTTCGGCGGTGTGAAACGATGTAGATTTATATAAATTAAATTTATAATGAAGAAATAATTTTCTTCCCGTGGAATTATGTTTTTGATTCTCATTCTTTACATTTTATGATATTTCAAGTCTAAGATTCATAAAAGCTTTAGAGAACATTTTAAAACCCGACCCCTCCCCTAAAAGAATAATGTACAAGATATGAATTTTAATGTAAAGGTTGTCGCTTGCGCCAATAAAATAGCAATATTTATTTCAATGTATTTAATTTTAATGTTATGCAGATGTAACGTAAGTCTTATTTATGGAGAAAAAATAATATATTATAAAAAAAATTGTGTCATTTAGAATCAAAATATCTGCTCCATCAACTTCAGTCAACATCTTTTTTTTTAAACCATATCCCCCCTCCCCTAAAACGGCTAAATAACCAAAAAGATTTCATAAAAATACATAAGTTGTTAAACTAATAAAAAAAACTTTGAAACTTTGATTAAATATAGGGAAAACTTTGAAACTTTGATTAAGTATAGGGGAAACTTTGAAACTTTGATTGACTATAGCAAAAACTTTGGAACTTTGATTTACTATAGTGAAAACTTTGGAACTTTAATTTACTATAGTAAAAAATTTAGAACTTTGATTTACTATAGTGAAAACTTTGGAACTTTAATTTACTATAGTTAAATATAGTGAACTATAGTTAACTATAGTTTACTATAGTATTTTTTTGTTAGGGATGTTCAGAAAGAAGTATCTATATGCCTAGGCCCTCTTGCTGAGATTTGGGAAGAACTCGATGGAGCCCACGATGGTGATTAATCAGGCAAGTCAATTCAAGAAGTTACAGAGCTTGTTGAAAAAACTATCTTGATGATGGGACAGGTTAATAAAGCCTGTTTTAATGAAAGACGTTTAACTTGGCTAGCTAAGTTGTTTAAAAGTGTTACCAATGCTAAATCTATCATCAGAGATCATAATGAAAATTTTGATAAGGAACAAAAAAATTTTGGATCAGAATTTTAAAAAGTTTTAGATCGCAAAGCCAAGAACAGAAAAAGAGCAAGAGAAATGGTTAAGGAGATGAGACCGGAAAATGGAGCCCGACCCTTTACAGAGGGATACTCAAGCAGCAAAAACAATTCGTCAAAACCTTGGAGGTCGACTACGAGGAGGACCAAATAAGCCAGAACAAATAAAGGGTGACAAGTCAGGTATCAACACAGTCAATCACAAAAAAACCCTTCAAAGCCAGGTATTTATTGCCAAGTAAACATAGATCTAGCAACTTGCTCAACTTCAGACAGATCTTATTGTTTATCAAATCACAAAGGTAAAATCAGATCATTGCAATCTCCAATCACTGCTTTGTCATCTGGGTGTTGTGGAAAGAGTTCAGACTCAGTCCTCATTAGGGGGCAGAATTGCTCATTTTCTGACAAATTGGGAAAAATTACATGAGATCAACTTATACTGTCCACAGGCATAAAACTTGACTTCATAAATCAACCTGTTCAGAATTTGCCCATACCAAATCAAATGATTTTTTCCACAGAGGAGAGGTTGGCATTAAATCAGGAAATCAAAGACATGATGACAAAACAGGCAATGGAGATTGCAGAACTGGACAAAAAAATGGTCAGTTTCTGAGTACTCATTCGCCACCAAAAAGATGGAGGTTTAAGGTCAATTTTCAATCTAAAAAATGCTAAATGATTCCATAGGGTACGAACACTTGAAATCGGAAGGGTTTCAGGTTGTAAAAACAACTCGGACGCAAGGGGACATCATGTGCAAAATAGATCTCAAAGATGCTTATTTCTGTGTCCCAGTAGACCCGAGTCACGGGAAATACCTGAGATTCATTTGGGAGGGAAAATTACTACAATACAAAAGCCATTTTTGTGGTCTACCTAGACGAAATGTTGATACTGAATCAGACAAAAGAGGGCTTGATAAAGGATAGAGACACTTTGATTTGGATGTTACATTTTCTGGGGTGAGTGATAAATGGAAAAAGTTCGTAACAAATCCTGTCCAAGTACTGGATTTTCTGGAATTCCAATTTGATTCGAACAACATGACAGTCTCCCTGCCTCAGCCAAAGTAAACAATCTAATCAAAGAATGTCAAAACGTTTTACAGTCGAACCAGGTTGAAATTCTGGCAAGAACTGGCAAGTTTGGTTGGGTCCTTAAACGCAACAGTAGAGGCAGTAATACCTGCAGCTTTGTACATGAGGAAACTCCAATTGTAAATGCATCAAACAAACTATTTACTAAGATCTCAGAATTATCTGAATATTGTATATTTGCCCAGTCATTGCAAACCAGAAATTCAATGGTGGGTCCAACAACTAAGGGATTGGAATGGGAAACAAATTCTAAGTGTGAGCCCCCAGTTGACAATAGAAACAGATGCATCAAAAGAGGGGTGTGGTTCCACTCCCCATCACTCAAGGTAAGAACGGGGGGGGGGGGCGCTTGGAACTAAGAAGAGCAGAACATGCACATAAATAGCTTAGAAATGAAAGCGACAATTACAGCAATCAAATCCTTGACCAAAACAAGGGAAAATATTCATGTACATCTAAAGATGGACAATGTAACAGCGGTCTCTAACGTGAACAAAAGGGGGCACCAAATCCCATATTCTCTATACAATCGCGAAAGAAATATGGGAATACTGCATGTTGAAAACGATCATTCTTACAGCGGAATATCTTCCAGGTTGCCAGAACAGCATAGCCGACTGGGAGAACAGGAATATTTAGGAGGTAAGCATAAACAGCTGGAGACTGAATCCAACTATATTCAGTCAAAGAAACAAAATACTGTGTCCTGTCAAGATTGATCTGTTTCCAGATTGTTGGAATGCTCAGGTTCCTCAGTATATCTGTTGGAAAAACGACACCTTAACTTTCTCGGCGGATTCTTATCTGACAAGCTGGGAAAATGAGAAGAAAACATATGCTTTGCTTCCTTTCTGCATGATCCCCAAGTGTCTATCCAAACTCCAGAGGAAGGGGGGACATCTAGTTATGATAACTCCTGCATGACCGACGCAATCATTTTACCCACTGCTATTACAGATGGCAGTTGCTGCCACCACAGAAAAAATCTATTAATGTCAAGAAATGGGGGGGGGGGGTCATCCAATGATCCTAAATGGTACTCTAAAGTTAGTGGCCGGGAAAATTTCTTGAAATCCGAAGAAATTTGGAGTTTCAAAACAAACTTCAGTGTTACTCATCGCAGCCTGGAGACAGGGTGACCCATCAGATTTTGGAGTAAGGCAAACTTTCAAGACCAAAGATCTTCTAGGTCATTGCGTGTCACAACATAGCAATACGGCGGGCCTTTCGTGTAATAAATGCAGTTCTATTCGGAATATGCGTCTCAAATGTAAATATAAGTAGTAAACAACATTAATAAAAAGTTAACTTGAAAATGAACTTGGTTTGTACGTGATCAAATCTACTGAGAAGCCCTTCGGGCTTCACAGGATTTGATCACGTGACCAACCAAGTTCATTTCCCATTGTACTTTTTAACATTGTTGTTTATTATTTAAATGAAGCAATGAAATATTTCCATGTCTCTAATTTAAAAGGATTTAGTTTTGCTGTAAGAGCCACCACCAGAAATGTAGGTATTTTTTGCGTTCAATATTGTCATATCCTGGTTAATTCAGCCTAATTCCAAAAAAATTAATTTTCTCATGAAATTTTTGCAATAAAATAGCATAAAATTGTGTCACAAATTCATATTTTAATCACAGAATACATGTTCCAAAAGCTCCATTTTGATAATATTCGGTCCGTAGCTATATCGATAGAACTTCTTCAAGTACAAGTGCGTCCAGTGCATGGTGAACTCATCTTAATTGTGCTATCTTATTTAAATAAAGAATATATTATTATGAATTGATTGTTAAAAATAATTTTGAATTAAACATTTTTAAATTCACTAGAAATTTCGTTTAGAGATCGTGTATCGCTTTTTTTCTTTTAAAAGGATTTAGGCAACCAAAGTATGATCAATTGAATCTCTCTTCAGGTCATTTTTGTCATATATTTTCATTTATATTAATTCTACTTCATTTTTAAGTTGATTTTTTTATATTCAAACGAGACCTTAATAAAAATGTCAAAGCGATATGTTTAAATTTAAAACAGTGTCTTAATCAACAGCATAAGTCCTTACGTTAATTTCATTAATGGGTGTTTTTACATTATTTCAGACTTAAAAGGATTGCTAGAGACTATAATAGAATTACATGTATAACTCTATGAGGAGTTTTCTTAAAGGGGGTTAAAATATTGGAGTCCATACAATTTAAGCATATCTTAATTCTTAAGGTTTATGAAAATTCATATCACAATGAAATGATGATTTATCCTTAAATATACATCGTTATTTCATGTAAGACAAAATGATATATGTATTTAGATACATACTAGACGTATATCATAAGCCAAAATGAAGTTAAAGAGATGTTTTTTCCAGACTCAATCCTTGCATTTTGCAGATTTAATCAGATATAACTTGACTGTATATTAAGTAAGAAACAATAAACGAAGTCGCCCGCTGGAAGAAAAGAGAAAAGTTTGTTATATTGTCGCTCTGGACAATCAAAGAAAGATAACTATGCAGTGTACCGCTGTCGGCATTTGGTTAACAGTATCCCCGCTACCATTTCAGTAAATGTACACGGTGCAAACTGGATGAAGTTCAACATCCTTTTCATTTAAAAAAAAAAAAACCCTGGAATATAACCCATCCATAAATCACTGATTGACCGTCGATATGAAGATATGAAGATCGAATATGTCATAAAGGTATTAACTCTTTCATTAATAAAGCTTTTTAAAAAGACATTGGAATGGTTTGAAATAGAAATCTACTGCACCAGCAATAGATGTATTTAGAGCTCATTCGGCCATGAACTTTTTTTCAACATGCAGCACAAAAATAAAAAGTATTTCTTTTAAAGGAAGTGATCGAGAAGTGTTATCTTGTGGCTTACGACGACGATATAGCACAGAATGTGCAGAACCGTCAATTACCTTATAAACGAATAAACTAATGTACGAGTGATATAGACTAACTCAAAACACCAATGGACGAATAAACTTTTCTCTAAAGAGAAAGAGGGCATTCCCGTTCCAGAAGTTCATTGCCTCACACGAAATCATCTGTGATCGACCGAATTCGATCTCAAATACCACACTCTTTTCGTACCACCCAATATTACAGAGAAAAAAAAACGCTTTACCTTTTGTCCTTACTGTGAACGGAAAAATTAATTTTATCAATGAATTAAAGCACGTTTCCTTAAGGTGTACCTGTAAAGAAAATTAATGTTGTTCTTCGTGTAAGCATGAATAAATCCGGCTATGCCAACTGGTTCTTGCAAGTATTTCATGAATTGGTCAAAGACAATGATTGTATGCATAACGGTTTTCGAATGGCCAGGTTAAAGACAAATAATGATCGTTTTTAAGAATAAGTTAGTAATATTTCGACATAATAAATTACCAACGGTCATTATACAACATACAAATGTTTGTAAAAACATAATCATCCTTCTTACATGTAAAATATGCATATCCTACGTAAAGGAAAATAATCCTCGAGGAATAATACCCCCTTTCAGATTCTTTTAAAGAAGGATTTACACTTTGAGTGTAACTAAAAGATCTAAATTGAATATATATTTTGTTATTGATGATGTAAAGGTAGTAAGGCTTATGGAAAATTTTCTTCTTCTTTAAAGTTACCTTATGATTTTAAGTGTACATTTCTCGCTCTCTGACAGAATCTGCAACAACAACTTACTTATATTTCTTCGGCGTATAACAAAAAAAATTGCCTAAAAACCTACAATCTATTCAATGGTTAGGAAGAGGATGAAATGACCAAAAAATCAAAGAATAAAATAATTTCTTTTTAATTGTATAAACAGGGCTCATAAATCTCTAACACGCTTTAAACTGCATTATTTGTAAATTCAAAGGTCCACCCCACCCCCACCTCCAAGAATAAGTCTTTGACTAGTGATGCTTTCATATACATAAAAGGGGAGCACAATACCAATCACTGATATGGCGAAAAATAGATTTTGGGGGCCAATATTACCAAGACCAGCTGAGATAGGCTAGACGTTGGAAAATTGATGCTTGCTGTATTGCCTAGACTCTTAATATTTAAGAGTTGCCTAGATTTGATAACTTGTTACTGCACCACCAGGTCTAGAATAGTAGCGTTTGGATGAAAACAGCCGTGTATGTAAAATGTAATTTAAAGAATAATTAATGAAGAAAAAATGATAAACAGGAAAATTATATTATTATATTTCTTCCCTAGGGAATAACATGTAATATGAGTCGTTTCATGTACTAATTATTTTAATTGAGCTGGAAATTACATCTTTCTTCCCCGTTAAGGCATACTTTTGCAGGATAATTCTTCTCACAAAAGCTGAATATTTTTTTTACAGAATCAATGTACTTTGGTGTATTGTTTCGAAATATATATCCTTTAGTTCCTGATGCATTAGTTAATCAAAATTTTTGTTTCTTTTCTTTTTTTTTTCATTTTTAACATGTCAATCTCATCTGAAATCGCCAACTTATTCTACATAATACGACATCGACTTAGATTGTGTTTTGTCAAGAAAAAAATACATGAAATGATCAAATTTGATTTAGTTAGAAAAATAATCTCAAATTATCATAATTAGAAGTGATGCACTAACTATTTGTTCTCACATATTCTAAATGACAAATTCTCAATCTGTATTTATAAGTCAGTGATAGTTGTGAACAAACAATGCACACACTTGCAGCACAAATTCTCTTTATTGCTTTAACAACCTAGGATTTATGGGTCCACAGATAGAGCGCTAGGTTTAGTTCGGGGGGAATTCAGCAATACAATACGCAAGGTCTTGACCTTTCAGCGATTCTTGAGCTCTTTTGGAATGTCATTAATTTTATGTAAGCAGAAAACAGCCATCCTCGCTACGTTCAGGCTTCAAACTTTGACGTTGTGGGGATGCAACACAGCATCAAATTCCCGTAAACAAAATTGAACAGTTATGAATCATTTGCTTTACAAATGCGAATTATAGGCTGTGGGCACTTAATGTGTTTTTTACGTTTGTCAATTTGACATTTATCTACTTTTTTTTTTTATTTTTCATTTCCCCCACACTTGTTTTAATGTTGAAACAAGATCAGGTCTATAGAATTACTAAGTGATGCTTTATAACACGTGCGCTTTATGGAATGATTCATGGGTTCAGGCCCTTACCATGTACATCTATAAAATCCGTATTTCAGTTTCAGGTTTTTTTTATTTAGTAATTTCGTTTTTTATTTTAATAATTTCGTTTTCTTTATTTAATAATATTGTTTTTCTTTATTCAATAATTTCGTTTTCTTTCTTTAATAATTTCGTTTTCCTTATTTAATAACTTCGTTTTCTTTATTTAATTTCGTTTTTTATTTTATAATTTAGCTTTTTATTTAATAATTTCGTTTTCTTTATATAATAATTTCGTTTTTTGTTTCTTTTTTTTTTTTTTTTTTTTGGTTTGCACTATTGGGCTTCCGTACGCAACACTTTTACAAGCACATAGTGTATTTCATCGTTAATGAAATCTTGACAGTGGAGGTGGGATTTGCAGAAGAAGTCAGGAAAATAAAAAAGTTTTAATATTGAAAGCAATCAAAACAAAGCCTGTCATGTACAAGGTTTTTTGCTTCAGCGACCATGTTAATCATATCGCTGTTTTTCTTCAGTTTGATTCACAGGTGATGCCTTTATGAACTTTCCTTAGTACATTGCTTAGACAATGTTGGAAAATCCTGGCCTTTGAAGGAGCTTTTTTATCATTATGCGTTATTCAAGAAGGAGTTGTTATCATGAATTTTCTTCAATGATATTTGTTATATTGTAGGTAAGATTAAAACCGTATTTCTTAATTTGAATAAACTATTTATTGGTAAATGCATAACTGTATTGGGTTCTAATGTATTATAGGAATGCAATAAAAAGAAATCTCCGATACAGCAAAAAATGTTCTCTGAATATTACTTATTTGCTTAGGTGTTGTTAGAAAGGGCCGGGAGACGTCATTAACACTATTTCTCTGTACATTTGTTTAGAATTTTTCACTGTTCAGAGCATGCTGGCTTTTTTTCACACGGTATTTATGAAGTTGACAGGAAAGCATTATAACTAATTGAAGTTTGATCCAAATTTTGTTCCGTTTTTAAGGAAGCAATATTAAGTCGTTTGCCTGTTTGATTGATACCAACCTAGTAACGTTTCAGTGATTTATTTTCCCTTTGTGATAAATACAAACAAGAAGTAATCCTAATTGTTCACAAAAATGCACTAATTCTCTAAAGAAATTATTTCTTAATCTTACTATAATAATTATGTATTTATTTCGAAATTCAGTTTCAGTATTTCATATCATTTTTATGTTTTTCCATATCTTCCCTCATCAATTCAAAATAAAATGGGTTTTTTTCTTTAAAGATTAATCTTGTGCACATTGTCTTTGTAACAAGAAACATAAATAACAGAGATTCACAACTCTTTCATCAACAGGTAAATTTCCTAAAATATGTGACGGACCCAACATTACTTTAAAACTTCTCTTTATTGTTTTTTACATTTCAATCTAAAGTTAAAGATATATTTATGCCATTATACAATGTTCATGGCTGAAAGATTTCCAAGCTTTAAAAACTATGCAATTATTGGGAAATGGATGCAAATTAGGCAATAGCAATTGTGAAAACATACAAATCTACGAAAACTGGGAGAAAGGAGTGATCACCTACTGCTTCGTAAAACTCCACCTTTGTTATCGTATTAAATAATAAAGATATGTGATACATGATTTTAAATTTAATTAATACAGCAGGCTCGTTCTGTGTGACATACTCTATTACTTGTAATTGCCGAATTTTTAGCTAAGGTCAAGATCTAGTAAATGAAAGGTGCCTACAGATTTTTCAGATTTGAGAAACAAGTTCTTCTAATGATTCTTTACGAATATACATTGGTCAAATAAGGTATATCGGGACATACGTATTAGGTAGACTCAACGAAAAAAACATATTTTAAAGTGGCATTTTTCAATGAAAAATGAAGGAAATCAGGTATAAATTTTGGAGGTTTTTTTTTCAACTCAGAGAAAGGAAATGTATTAAGATTGCCTACAGTCTCCCAGAAAACGGTTTTATATCTTTTGACCTCTGTTTAAAATATTAAATTTTGAAATATGTATCAAGGTTATTTTAACATGATTTCGAATTTAATTTCATGAAAATGCTTCATTTTCTTTATAATTCTATTTCGATTTAGAGTAAGAATTACATGACTCTAATAAGGATAATGACAAGTATTGGTACATGCCATTTTGTAACTTTTTTATGAACAGATAATTCAAATAAATATTTACATAAAAGAATGTTGTGAATTCTACGTCCGGTTATTTATTTAAAAAATTGAAATATCATTGAAATTAAATCATTTAAACAGTTTTAAAGTATAAAGTGACCATCACTCCGAGAAATTCCATGAAAATTATCAACAGTAGAGGGGCATACATAATATGATATCGTTTATAATGAAAAAGGTGAGGATAACAAACAGTTAGCGATCTAAAAGAAAACAACAAATAATACATAACTTTGATCAGGGCAGAAAAGACGGACTACCGGAAATTCCAAAGCTGGGATCAGGAGGAGTTGATTTAAATTATATTTTGTTCAAATCAATGATTTGATGTCTATGATCCTTCTCTCATGAGGAGTTAGCATCCCCTGTCGACCGGTCACATCCACTGTGAGCTCTATTTATAGCTCAGGTAGACAGAATATTTTGTAGTCAAATTTAGTATAAAAACAAAGGCTTTGCAATTAGTGTGTAGAATGTCAGTCAAAATACAACCCTGTGATAGGTTATATTTGTTAACAAGTTTATCATAACGATAATAGAATTAACGAAATTATGATTTTCATTATGTTTTTTTTTTTCAATTTCCTGTAACATCAACTTATCTGTCAAAGGCTTCCTCGATTTAGAAATTGATCATGCTCGGAGCATGCTCTTGAGTATTGAATAAGAGAGAAATTTATAATATATGCAGTTGATCGAGGAATATCACTATATGAATAAGGAAAGTTGACGATGGAAAATCTGAAGTCATCTCGTTTGTCATACAATTTAGTTCTTAGTTGGTCCATATCATCTATATTCAGTAAAACATACAAATATGAAACAGTTGCAGCAGACGTCGTGGTGTCTTTCATTTCGAGTTCACTGGGATATATCGAGTCGATATAGGAATTATTGATAACTATTGATAACTTAAAAAACGTCGTCGTCGATATTTCTGAATGTTGAGTTGAAGGCCACAACAAATGGATATAATGGAGCTGTGGGGAAAAAAAGAACCAAAAAGAGGTCGTATTCCTTATCTAAAAGCAATCTCACTAATGTTCTACAGTTTTTTCTTATATTTGACTGAATATTTATTCATTCATCAATTTGTCATAACTATTTTTTCATTCATTAATTTGTCAGAGTGAATTTATGAAAGTAATTGTCTCTGGTTTTCAACAATTTTATGCAAAGAAGTAATGCAAATTTTTTGTCAATCAAATAAAATTTGATGCTATTATATGGTCTTTCTAATTTATTCAAATTGAAATAATAATAATAATAATAATAACTTTCCGTAATCTAAATTTATTGCAATGTATCAATAATGTTGGATAATATTATAAGTCCACTACTTAAAATGTGTTTTAATTGTAAGTTTTAATATGTGTTTAATTAGATTTAGACATCCATGTACAAGACTAGTAAACAAAAAAGTCTAAAATCACAATTTTAGATCCTTTTAGAAAAGCTGAACATTTTTTTTTTTTTTTTTTTTTTTTTTTTTTTTTTTTTTTTTTTTTGCCAGAATACATTTTTTTTTTTTTTTTTTTTTTTGCAGAAAAAAAAACAATTGTGAAGGTTTTTAAAGATACATGTATATAATTATAATGTTACTATATGCTAAGTGAGAGATAAGTACATGTAACATACCAATGATGTCTGAAAGGTTCCTGAACAATCACTGAAAGATACTTAAATGGTCACTGAAAGGTGACTGAAAGAGCGCAGACAGGACACAGAAAGATCACTAAATGATAACTGAATTGTGTCTACTGAATGGAAATTTCAATGTGGCTGAATTATGAATGAAAGAAACTGAAGGGTCACTGAAATTTATTCGCCATTCAATGACTGAATGGTCATTGAAAAGTTACAGAATGCTAACAATCAATTTTTAAAGAAAAGTCTATTTTATTCTGGTGACGTTTTCACGGGGTAAAAGTAAAAATGAAATTAATTGCAATATTGGGTGTTATCCAATAATATTCGAGTTTATCGTGTGAAAGTCTACTTTTTCAAGTGCCCTGTTAAAGTTTACAACACTTTCCCTGTGAGTATTTCCACTCGCACTCAAGAATTTAAAACCATCGAACAGAACAGATGGGTTTCATTTTATTAAAACAATTGAAAGAAAATGGATAATGTCTAGAAAAATCTGAATGTTTAGTGAGGGAGTTGTTGCCAAGAATAGTCTTAGAATTGTTAAATATCGTTGTTTTAGGTAAGAATTACTTGTTGTTTTGTTTTGTTTTGTTTTTTTTTTTTTTTTTTTTTTTTTTTTTTTTTTTTTTTTTTACTTTTTTTCTAGACATTTCAACATTTCAATAATTAAAAGATACATCCAATATATCGGTACATCTAAAAAGTTTTTTTTTCACGTCTCAAAATTTTTTGATATGACAAAGTTTACATACTATTAAAATCATATATTAAAAAATCTTTGCTAGAAAATTAATATTTTTGATGTTTCAGCGATTCAAAGTTTGAATTTCTCAATATGCATATTTTGATCGCCGATGTTACGCGCCATTGCTCTGACGTCATAGGTGTCAATCCTGGTCAAGCGAAGTACTTATTGTGTATACAAAAGGGCTCATTTGTTGTGTCTATTAAACCTGTTAGAAAATAATTAAGTGATAATTGAATAATTGACAGCTTGTAAGGTATAATTTATGGCTTAATGGTGCACAAATGTGCACAAGAAAGGTTTTAGAAAGAATTTTTTCCCACATTTCCTGGACTTGGTCGAGAGATGAAAGGGGGACCTTTCTCTGCAAATGCGATGGCGTTTATCTCCATTCAGAACAATCGTTTTTGCCCGATCGATCACGATTTTTTTTTCTGTCCTATAAAATATTTTAAGGAAAGATACTTTTTAAAAAAAATTAGAAATGTCAAACACGCATTTTTAAAAAGTCGCACAGAATATAGTAGGAATGTTGTGAACTTCGTAATGGCCTACGGCGCCATTGAAGAAGTGTCATTTCTAGTACATGATATTCACTGCTAGAACAGATAGAAGATATACAGGATTTATTTATATATAATTAATTAAAATAATAATGAAGGGGAATTTAAAATTCCCATAATTATAAATGTTTACGGAGTTAAACTTTAGTAATTCGTTCTATTTAGTTGAAATCCCGAGTTGTCAACGGCTTCGTCTTCGGTGACCTATCTATTTGTCGGCATATTTTCTGGTTATTCCTCTCTGCTAGACGTTCATACATAAAAGATTGACCTTCCATAACCAAAGGAATATAGTCGATGTCAAAATTTTTACCGGCAATATTGTATATTCTATTTATTTAGCGTAAAAATCTATTCAATATATTTTTTCTTACGATAAGCTTTACGAGTTCTATTGACCATTGACACCTATGACGTATCAGTATCAGTTCCACGTGACCCATATCTAATTAGTGGAGATTTTTACTTCGAGGACCCTATATTACGGGCATTTTATCGTCTAATTACGACCGTTTTCAACATTATTTCATAATTAAACGATAATTATATGTTTCAAGAGTATAATAGTGTTTCATTCTTAAGAAATTTAGATACGTGATAAAAACCCTTTAAAATTAAAAATCAGACAGTAAGCCAAAGAAAGTTAAAAATAAAAATGTTAAAATAAGAAAGTTAGAATAATTAACCGTTGTGAAATTCTTCAAGCATATTAAAAACGAAAGGGGGAACTTCGAACTTTCACATGTTGAACATACACAGAAGTCTTGCACAAACTATCAACCAAACGTGCCACCGCAAAACAATATTTCAACAATTTAAAGGACGTCCGTTTGATTCCAAAGGAGGGGGAGTGGGTCTGGCAAATGTGAAATTAGGTGCACAGCAATTATTGTACTTCTTTTCTAATATGTATCTTACGATATTTATATTATATGCCTTTAATTTAAAACAAGGAGCGAAGACCATTTAACATATGGCCTATAAGGAATGATAACCATTCAATATAAGGAGCCGACCCTTTATTAACACACCATGTAATATGAATACGATACCTTAAGACAGTTATGTTGTTCCATATACACTGCTATATTGAGTAAAGAGGTTATGAATAGTTCAGCTTCTATCTGAAACAGAGTGCCATTGACAGTAAGGCTCATCTCGGTCATCCTTATTTTAAAGTGTATATTATCTATATCATCTTAAATATTTAACAATCACAGCACAATCTGATGGCAGAAGACATACAATCTATTTTATAACTTAATTGTTTTCATGTGGAAATTCACATTAATCTGTTTAAAATATTGTTCCTCTATGGTGACCTCGGCTTTTTATGTATATTCCCATGTTTGTTTGTTTGTATGTTGTTTAACACCCCATTCGAGAATATTTCACTTATATAAAGACGTCACCATATGCCTGTGAAGAGCTTTAAATTTAAACCTATACTCGGCATTCAGGGCCAGTGAGCAGCGAGATATCTTTATCGTGCCAAAGCCTACCGTGTCACGGGACCTCGGTTTCTAAGATCTCATTTGAAAGATCCGTGAGATTCGAACCCGCGACGTAAGGATCAACTCCTTACTCCACGACTCTAAAGCAGACGCTCTAACCACTGCGCCATGCGGGCGACAGTCTCTCTATGTGATCCATACATTAAATCAGCAGAGCAATACCAGTCTGTGTTTCCATTACCTTTTCATCCATTTTTTTTTTTTTTTGGTTTGACTCTTCATAGTTTAAATTATGTAAATATTATACTTCTGTTTTAAAACAATAAAGTACATTATTACCTATATTATAAATACTCAAATTTGATTGGATGGAGGAAACAATTTAACTCAGTAAAGATCACAGATTATAATATTAACCACCTAAATCCTCTCGCAAAATCAGAGAATTGTGACAATAATGTCATTATTTATTTATATAAAAATATGTTAATAAAATTCTCCTTAAACTAAAGTTATGTGCATTGTTCACAGCTCATTATTATGAATAAGCCATGTCTGTTTATGAGTTATAAAGAATAGATAAAAAATAATAATAAAATGTATCGTTTTCTTTTACTCCGTTCAATTATTTCGTTTTATCTAAATAGTCACACTAAGTTTTAGATTTCAATTTGCAGTAATAATAATTATTGCAGGCAGTAGCATAAATCATGGAGTCCTAGTACAGTTTGCCAGTGCATATTCTATGAAAGTGTAAATGACTGCAATTCTGGGGAGGAGGTACTCCCTGTAATTCGGAGTTAGATATCCTGGTTTATTTCTATATTATGGGTTAAAAAATTTATTACAGAAACAAGTGCCTGTGGAAGCAAGATATGGGTCCTATGCATGGTGAACTCGATCACCATAAGTATTCGACAAAGGTTCATGGTGAATTCAACTTAAGTGTTTCGATAGAGATTCATATCAAAGCAGCTGGGACAAAAACATTCCTGAATTCCATTTGAAGGGGTCATTTCTGTAATCAAGAGGACTGATTTTTATGCGATAAATATAAAATACATGGTTACTGTCTTGAAATATAAGCGATATTTGGGTGAGGGTAAGAAAACGTGATAGAGGGCGAGGCTTGCCTTTTTTTCGATAAATTTATTATTTTTCATGCATGCGCCAGTGGCGGCCAAACTTTCAAGTAAATTACTTAGGGATATTAAGTTTATTGTCGATCTGACGTCCAGTTTCAGGTTTAGAAAAATATTCTATCGCTGTTGCATGTGCTTGATGGGAGGAGGTAAGTAATTATGTTGATAAATACTTAAGACCATGTTTTTCTTTTAAATTTAAACATAACTTTTTGTGAAAACTGTAAAATGAAGCAAACGGCATAAAACTTATTTTATGTTTAAAACTTAAAGTTTCAAAAGGATTGTATGAGCAGTAACTAAGAAACACAAAAATAAAGAATTTTCACTTTTCTCCTGTTTCCATTGCAACGATGGGAAATCTTAAAATGTTTAATTCTGACTGCAAAACTAGTGTTTATCATTTCTTTTAATTTTCATGAAGATTGTCCGAGGTGTCAGTAAAAAGGACTCCTGGACAAAATTCTTCACTTTTCTTATATTTCCAGGGAAACAGTACATGTATCCATTTTGCAACTAAATATGTTCACTGCACAGCTACAGCTAGTGACCATCTTTTCAGGAAAGTTTCATTAATATTGTCCCAGCCATCTGAGAGAACTCCAGCGAACAATGCATAAGGCGAACAATAGCAACATATCGCCCAGACTTTGTTCGGGGTGACATATAATTATAATAATACATATTAATGACATAAAAACGATTTGTAGACGTTGATATAAACACCTTTGCTTGCGAATCCCAATCCCAATCGAAAAAAATTAAAACCTGATAAATTATGTTTTCTTAACTGGGGTTTGAACCTTGATTGTTGTCATAACTGAAACCAAAGCTTTGAAAAAGGACAAATATTATGTGCAAGCAATTTATTTCCTTGCTCAAAAACAAAATGCAAATACATGTAAACCTGCACGCAAATTCGCACACATTCAACACGCATACACATAAAAAAATAAAAAAAAAAATTAATAGTAATAGTATAAATAGACATACTGAATATAATCAAAATACCCGACCCAGCAAAATGTTTAAGTTTTTCTGCCTTATGCAAACAATCTGTAGACGTTTGTTTCAATGCAACAATTCGAAATATGAAACGCAAAATGGCGTTCCTAAATATATGTTGACCCAAAAAATTTACCTTACTTATCATACACCGACATATTCTTCGGTTGCGACAGTGACTACAATTCAAAAGTCTCTATAGTAGACGCATTAGTATGTAGCATGTCCCTCACAGCTGACCAAATACATGTACCTTAGTACGCCACAATGTACACGTGCTAACTGCATGCACACAGCTGGTCACAAATAATAACAAATGAATTAAAAGCCGGAGTTCCGATCGCTGGTAATAAATGCATTCAAACGGAATACCTCTCAGACACACACATTAACCATTCATGCCCTGTGCACGGAGCTATCTTTCTTGACCATACAGGTCCATTTTTTTTCACAAGAGGAAACACCCTCTCATTTCTACGGCCTGGTAATTACTAACTGTAAAAACAACAGTTTGTCAGACGTGGTGCTTATATGGATATACGGCGAGAACATACTATTATACACCATTATAAACACAATAAAAAAAAAACAAATTGTAACAATTGTTACAAGACTATCATATACATGTATTAACTTACAATTGATAGATTTTACTTACATTTTATGAGTAAAATGTAACAGTTGATAGTACTTGTAGATGTTAATTTCAGGAAAAGGTCATGATTTACGATTTATAAGGAATTACAAAATAAAATCATTTTATGTTATATTTAATTTTTTAAAAGTAGGAATATAAGCATAAATATCACATCATTTCCTTGTTTAAACGACTTGATCCTATCAATGACTCCTTCTGACCTCGTCCATTATTGCCTCTGTCTTTTCATTACCACATCAAGGATAATTGTTTGAATTTTTTGCAGATTTCTTGATATTTGTTTCTTATGATGATGATTCAACGGTTGTACATGTAGTATAAACAAGGGAAATATACTTGATATATACTCTAATCTTAATAAAAGTATGCATTGTTTATGCATATTAATATATATTAATATAATTATATCTGCAATATGTTTCAATTTGTATCCGATGAGAAAACACCTAATGCATGTATTTGTATACGGAAATATTCTCTTGCAAATCCAAGAAATCATTGTAGTTCACATTTCTATGCAATAAATACATTTTAGCTAAAACCGACCTAGACATCAATTTACCTTTATCAATGTCGGATTTTCATGCTTTAAATAGGAATGAACGTAAAAGTAAAAATGAAATAATGTAATTTGTTGGAGCATGTGCGATATTGACGACAACTCAACGTTGAAACCACGTCGAATTTAGGCTAATCAATGTTGCAACCTGTTCAACATATTCATGACCTTAAGATGGGGTTTCTTATCTTGGAAGCATATTTTGTTTAAAATTACCACCTTTGTAACCAAAAATGGAAAACTGATAATCCAAGACACCTTCTAAAACTTTTTAGACAATTTAAACTGTTTGTTTTATCACACAACAGTACTTCATACTAGACGACAGACAATTTTACCCAAAGAAGGAACAGATCCTAAAATGTTGTTGTCGTGATGGCTCATCTTACATTCTTCAACAGTCTTCTTGTAATTTATCATGTTTTAAGTAAGTTTTACTTCTTATTTGTTAAATTCTATACGTATTTAACGGAAATTGTACAGGTGGTATAGACAATCTTCTCGTGGTAAAAGTTGATCTCATTAATTTAAATTCAGGTATTTAACAACATCAATGTATTTATTTTTTAATTTCATTTCAGTGTAATAATAATATGCCTTTTTATGTTTTACAGTCTATTAAAAATTCTTGTTTATGATTAAGATTTGATATTACAGAACAAACCAGTACTAAGCAGTGTATATTCAAGCCTTACATAGATGAATGTGGAAATGGTGGATTGTTATGGGATTGCAGTGTGCTCAACTTGCAAGTAGTTCCTCGGAACATCCCAGAAAGATATAGAGATAAGACCTTGGCCCTTGATCTTTCAAAAAATAATTTCTCAATGATATCAGCTGAAACATTTTCTGACGTCAATATCAAATTGTTATCAGACATAACAGCTCTCTACCTACAGGACAACAAACTTAATATCATCACAAAGTCTGCTTTTGGATTGCTAGAGAATTTGTGTGTTCTTGATCTCTCTAACTGCAATCTGAAAAAGTCTTCTCTAGCAAACCAATCTTTTGCTAATTTATCGAAGCTGAAAATTTTGCGAATACATCAAAATGCATTTAAACAGCTTGGATATCCAGATATCGAGATTTCCAGATTGGTAACATTGCAAAATTTGACAATAGGGGCATTTCAAGGGTTTTATTTTAGTAACCAATTTCGAAAGTTAACACAATTGAGAAGCGTGAACTTGCTTACAGAAAATTCGAAATTTAATCTAACAGAGACCACTTTTTCAGGTTTGTCCAACTCTCCTATAAATTATTTGGAATTAGATTTCAGAAATATGGTATTTTGTGATGTAAGTGAAGAAATCTTTTGCTCATTTCCTGTTTTAAAAGGTGTATTTATTAACTTTGGTGGATTGTGTGACTTGAACGTTGCTTTACTTTCCCTACGGTGCCTTCAGCATAGAACAATGGATTATATAAATGCCTATGGAAATAAACCACGTCTTGTAGAAAAAGCAGTTTTTCTTAACAAGGAAAATTGTAAATATTTGTTTAATACATGCACCAAGAAAGTCATTCTTAGTGAAAACCGGATAGCTGGAGTTTCAGAAAACCTACTTAGAACAAAAATGGGCCAATGCATGGAGTACTTTGACATATCTGAGAATAGAATTGAATTTATTAAGCCTGTTTTCATGTTTGATCTTCTCACACGATATCCGAGATTACAGGTGCTAAACATCAGCTTAAATGATAATCATGCTATTGCTGATAACATATTTAATCACCGTGATTCATATCATGGAAGAGACCACTTGTTACTATCATGGAAGAGACCACTTGTTACTATAAATTTGTCAAAGCATTTAAAAGTATTAGATGTTTCTAAGAATTATATCCATCCTTTTGTTTCATCATTTCCTGCTGACCTAGCTTTATCTGGTGAACGAATAAAGGAATTATATGTCGTACACACAAACTTCCCATGCAAGTTTGTTACTCAATTAAAGATGCCTTCTTTAGAAATCATTGACATATCTAATAACGATTGTAGTGAAATGAACTATAAAATTTTACAATTTGCTACAAAACTAGAAAAATTTTCGGCACGTAATGCAAAACTTAACTTTACCGATACTTTTAAAGTGGAAAAAATTTTCATTGGGCTTAAAAGACTAAAATTTGCGGATTTAAGACAGAATTCTATATATTATTTGCCACATACTGTGTATAAAGATCAAAAGCTTTCCCTTTCCACCTTGAATCTAGATAATAACGAATTATCAACAATTCCTGTGTCACATTTACAAAAGCTTCAAAATCTTTACATGCGTTTCAATAAAATTTCATTTTTTACAAAAACTGATATCAACCAATTATCAACATTGCATAAGGATATAAAATGTTTTCTTGAAGGCAACCCAATAAGCTGTGAATGTGTACATATTTCGTCTCTCAAATGGATGAGAAAGAATCAACACAAGTTTGCAGATTTGAATAAAACCGTGTGCATAAGTCAAACAATATCACTAGCAGAGTTTTTTCAAGAAAACAAATTCATGGAATTTGAAAAGAAATGTCAAGCATACTTATGGCTGATAAGTTCTTCTATTTTCTCGGTATTTTTACTAACAACAATTTTCACAGCAGCATTTGTGCACAAATATCGTGTCCATGTCGATTATGTCATTCTTCGCCTGCGTAGTCGATGGAAAGGCGTCATGCATGTGGTAGATACAAAACCATTCCAATTTGATGCTTTTGTGTCATATGCAGAAGAGGACTATCAACTAGTCATTACAACTCTGTATCTTGAGTTGATTCGTTTAGGCTTCCAAATTAGCTTACCAGATAAAGACTTTATCCCAGGTATATCAAAAGCTGAGCAACTCTTGCAGTGCATCGATGATAGCCGGAAAGTAATAATTGTCGTTACCGAAAACTTCCTGGTGAGTGGATGGGATTCATACGCCGTTCAGATGGTAGTGACTCATGCCTTTCACAATAACAGACAAAAATCCATAATAGTGATCATTAAAGATGGTATTCCTGTAGAAAGAATGCCAAAGGACTTAAGATACATATGGTGGTCTATCATAAGCATTCGATGGCCAGATGATGGAGGAAATATATCATTTTGGGAAGAATTATCTACATCCTTGAACTTGAATTAAACGGAAAAAATGCTTTTGTGAATTTATAATCTATTCTTATGTATTTGTTGCAGGTAGCTGTGTGCTCAAACTTTAATTCAAATCCTATTCTTTTTGAACTAAGTAATAACAGCTACCTTCCATCTGAGCACACTGATAAGACATTACGATCCAATTGTACATATATTAATGTAGAGTACCTGCAAGTGACTCCTCTCTTCTTTTCATACAAAAAAGTCTAAGGAGAACAGTATTGTGTTTCTTCACAAGGACACTTAAGGTTCATCTTTAGATGAAAATTAGAATATATCTGTATGATGTTTGACGATGGAGTTATTTGAGCTTCTTACCATTGTAAGGGAGTAGTGTTAACAGCGTACCATATGTTTCAATTTAAAGATGTCGGACCTAATCAGTCCAACTTTTGTCATTAATTTTTTTTTAATAATTCTTTCTTAAAACTATTTTTTCCTTGACATTTGTGACAAAAAGGGAGCATTAATCGTCAAAATCAAAATTTGCAAAATGTTTTGAAATTGTATGTTACTTTTCTTTTCATTTAACTAGTAAAATTAAAGAGTTCATCTAAGTGTGTTTCATTTTAATCTTGGTTAAAGTTGCTAAAATGTTGGCTTGCATGTAATAAAATTTACATCAAAGTGTAAGATGTTACTTAAACATTGTTTTTTTTTTTTTTTTTTTTTTTTTTTTTTTTTTTTTGATGTTGTTGGTCGCATAACAGCACCTTGCTTTGCCGAAAAATTAATGCCCTGCTTTTAGCAGTACGTTTAATCCTTGATGTTACTAGCATAGACCTTGATTTAAAAGGAAGACACTATAAAGACATATTTCATTTATATCATTGTTTAGTAATCTTTAGTCTTTGAAAATTTATGGCTCTAGCCATGCAATGTTTGTCAAGTAAACAGGAAATGATCCAATGCTAGTCCAAATAATTAAAGGCTAAATGATAATGTTCTATTTTTACGAAAGAAATATAAAGTATTTAGTCTGTTTATTTTAAACTAGCCTTGTAACATTAAGGCTTTAATTCCTCTGCTATAATGAATGAATATTTTTCCTAATTGTTCGCATGAAATATATAAAAAAGAAATATGAAATTATTTCGAGAAGCTTTTAAGAAATAAGTGATCTATTAAGATCATAAATCTCAAGACACTTTCAGAGTCAAGTTTCATAGGAATTCAAAGTATTGAAGTACCTGATATAGTAAAGTACCATTAACTATAGTAAACCATACTTTAATATAGCAATCAATAGTTTACTATGGAAATATTTTTTTACGAATCATCGATATCATTGAAATGACATTGAATTTTGGCAACCTTGATAAAGTTTTTTTTTTCAACCTTCAACTACAACAGTCTGCCTACTAGAAGAAAAATCGACTTGCAATGTTTATTTTTTTCAGTTTATTTCTTTTTGGTCAATACTGGAACAGATAAACGTAGAGAAATGACCCCCCCCCCCCCCCGTTTACCTTAATCAGGTAGGATCAAATATAATATCAGAGCAATGAGAATTTTCTATTTATCGTTATATATTATGGTAAGTATGTATTTTTATCAAGGATATTTATTTTGTTTTCTCTAGATCTGTAATTAATAAGCACTTGGTACTGGACAATACATTTTTTTTCACGCTAAGAAGGAACAGATCCTATAATCTGGTTGTAGTGATAATTCATCTCACAACTGGTATTTTTTGTTGTTGTTGTAAATTATCATTATTTTTTGGGTAAGTTAAGCTTTTTGTCTGCTATATTCGACGCGTATTTACTCGAGTCGTAGTTAAGACATCCCGTCCATTGCACCAAACATCATTTGAGTTGTCTTTTCCTGTATACATAATGTTTCAATAATACCGTATACAGATATCAAGCTGCACTGACATTGAGAAAGCTGCTATCCATTTAGAACACTATGTTTGATTGATAAACAGAAAATGTAAAAATGTTCCTGATGTCTGAATTTTAACAAGACAGTAACCTTATTCTAAGGAAGTAAATGAATCGTTTTATGCTTTAAATATTCTATTAAAGTGGAAAAATATAATTGATTTATTGTAAAGCTTTTTCTGATGGATTTTCACAGGAAATAGTAATAACCGTTCTCCCAAAATTTGCACATTTTATTGGTCAGTAACTTTCTTTGAAAGATCTTAAAGTAAATTTGTACATCCTTCAGTTCTTGATGCATAGATGGTAAGGTTTTTGTGCTTTCATGCGTCTGTATACAATATACGCCTACTTTTTACAAAAAATGTATGATTTTGTATATTTTAAATGATCATAGGACCAACTTTAAAATAATGATTTCTTGCTCTCTCCAGACTCAGATGAGAAGATGGAGTCCGTAGGTAGGTGAAAAAAAATTTTCAAAGAAAATTTCAAAATCAATGCTGAATTTTCAAAATCTATTTTCCGGAATGCATAAAAAATATTGCTTCCTGGAGGTTGAAAAAAGTTTTGAAACGGGCTATTTTTAGCAGTCGGTCGGGAGAGGGCAGCAAAACATTTTTTATAGATGACCTGAACTAAAAAAAATATACCATTTTCTCTGAACTCAGGGGAAAAAAAGTTTCCTTAAAAAGATTAAATGTAATGTTGAAATGTGATTCCTTTAAAAGCAATTTGTTTTATACGTCAGAAATCATTATGTTAAAAAGATCAGAAAATTATTTTTCCTATGAAAATGTTAGTGTCTTTTAAGATGAACTGAAAGTGAGAGAGTTGTCCAATAAGTAAAATAAAACTAGTAAACTAATTGTTCAGAGAACAATTAGAGGTCTTTCCATCTTTTTAAGTGTTTCCGTATCATTTGGGCTGAAAAAAAATGAAGAAAAATGCAATAAATGCAAAAAAAAAAAAAAAAAAAAAAAAAAAAAAAAAAAAAAACTTCTCCAGCTGGGATCGAACTCAAAACCCTTGGTTTGAAAGGCAGGTGCGCTAACCATTAGGCCATGCACTCCAATAACAATAGTATGTTAAAATGTTTAGGACTATAGAATAATTGCAAGCGTATTTTTAGAATCGGTAGGGGAAGAAAGAAGTTCCGTAAAAGGAAATAGTTCCTGAATTTGCAAGCAGTATATTAAATAATAAGGGACGGGCTGCGTAAGAAAACATTAACACTGTTCCCTAATGAAAATGTATTAATGGACTGTAGCCTGATTCCTCGATATTGTGAGCATGATGAATTTTTTGTAAATAGCTTTGTTGTAAGCTTAAAAGATCGGGTTCGGATTTTAACATTTCTGACTGAATATCCTGAAATAACTATGAAACATTTAAATAAGCATTTCTTCGGGTTAAATTAAATATGTGTATCACAAATTAAACTCCCAACATGCATTTTTAGAAGGGAAAGACGACAATGAAAGCGAGAATTGTTTTTAATCTACCGAAAATCGCTATTTCTGGAAACTGATTAATTCTAAATAAAAATCAAATAAATTCCAAATGTAAAAGAAAGAGAAAATGCTTGGTATTAAAATGTCGTATCATATCAGGAGAATCGAATGCTGCTAACGACATCTGAAGAAATAGCCGATAAAAGGTTTAGATCATTTCTTCGTTCACCTGCACTTTAATTACAAACACAACAGAACTTGTAGTTTTTGCCGTGAAACTTCAAGACTTCTTTAAACTTATATGACTCACCGTAAAACTCTCCAGAAACTTTCTCTGAGGTCTATACTACAATTGTACCAAATATGGTGTCGATCCGAGGTCTGGTTTGAATTTGACAGAAATATTCTACGTTGTTGTTGATGTGATTTTTTTTTTAAGAAAGGGGGGGGGGTTAATTATTTATTTTATGCCTCTTTTAAACTAAGAATTGTAACTACTTCCACATCCTTAAGCCTGATTGTGACCTTGGGTCAAGGTCAAAGGTCAAGGTCAAAGGTCAAGGTCATTAAAAAAAAAAAGAAGAGAAATCTTTACTTTTCTATGTTTTACCTGATACTGGAGCTGAATGCATGTCCTTACTTTTCCATTTCACCCAAGGTCAAGGTGAAAGGTCAAGGTCAAAGTTCAAGGTCATTTGGTAAATTGCCATATTTTACACATATATAAGGAATTTCTAATGTTTTTAAATGACCTTGACCTTTGACCTTGACCTATATTTCAAGGTCAAAGGTCGAACATGCCCATGCAGTTGATCCCATGTCTCTAGGATACACCGTTTTAAAAAAAAGTTCATTAAATGTAAGCAGCGTAAACTTTCAGGGGCAGTAACTCATACAAGGGACCAAAGAATGCTTTTGCAATGATAGAATGAAGAGAGTACTAAATGAGTCGAAGACACTGATGAAGGTTTGGAATCTCTACGGTTTACGGTTTCGGAGGAGTAGCGATAACAAGGTTTTGTTGCACAAGGGGTGACAACTTTTGAATGGGTCAAGCTCGGGGGACAAGAATGAAATCTTTGAAATAGTTTTAGAAGGACATATTATAGATGCAAAGATATTCAGTATATGTTGAAAGACAAAAGAGATATTAAAAAAGCTCATTTTCTCATATTTTGAATGACCTTGACCTTTGACCTCTATATAAATTTCAAGGTCAAAGGTCACACATGCCAATGCTATTGGTCCCATGTCTCTACAATTAATCGTTTAGAAAAAAAATTGATTATTTGTAACCATCAAAAACTTTCAGGGGCAATAACTAATTAAAGGGGTTTATGCAACCTTTCGCACTGAATAGATTGAAGAGTCTACTAAATTAGTCAAAGACATTAGTGAAGGTTTCGTATCTCTACGGTTTAGGGTTTCGAAGGAGTAGCGATAACAAGCTTTTATTGCGAAAGGGGTTGCAACTCCTTGAGAGGTCAAAGTTCATATACGCAGGGTCAACTGTAAAAATCTTTTACGAAGTGCATTCTTATGGACCATAAATCTTTTCGATAACTTTTAAAACAAAAAACCATTCGGCGGAAAAATAATAATAATAATAATAAACAGAACAATTTCAATAGGTCTTTCCACAGAAAGGTGGAAAGACCTAAATAAGTAATTCAACATATGGTTTATCAATATGCTTGTAGAATCATTTAATTTTATTTTTTTCACATTCGAAAAGTCTATTCAAGAATTCGAGAATTCCTACATACTGAAAACTGTGTTTTTTCCTACTGTCTTCTCGAAGAAATTTTCTTTTGAAATCAGCATGGACACTATACTGAGCTGAAAACTGTTTAAGACATTGTCTTTGACAAGAAGATGAAAATGAAAGTGTATGTGAAAACTGCTCTCCATTATAGAAATCGCTAATGAGAGATAAGGTTTTGATATATATTTTGAAAGACTAGTCTTTCAATTTGACAGTTTTCAGATGTATGAAGAAATTCAAAAGTAAACTAGTAGACTAATTGTTCTCGAACAATTAGAGGTCTTTCCACCTTCTTTAAACTTCCTATATTCTTCACATTTAACTCTCTACTGTTTATTTTTATACAAAAGAAACCAGAAATGGCTTGAGAGATGGAAAAAATAGCAATTTTAAAAAATTTGAAATGACCTTGACCTTTGACCTTGATTAAATATTCAAGGTCAAAGGTCAAATTGCAATTAACCCCATGCTTCTACGACTTTTAGTTTTAAAGTTATAGGGTTTACTAGTAAGCGCAGAGACATTAAAGGGCGATAACTCATATAAGGGGTCAGGGGATACTTTTGCACTGATAGACTGAAGTTGTGTCTAAAGACCCTGAATACATTAGTGAAGGTTTCGTGTCTCTGCGGTTTACGGTTTCAGAGGAGTAGTGATAACAAGGTTTTTTGCACAAGGGGCAATAACTTTTAAAAGGGTTAAGCTTAGGGGACAAGATTGAAATCTTTGAAATAGTTTTAAAAGTACATATTAAAGATGTTAAGATATACTGTATATGTTGAAAGACAAAAGAGCTATAAAAAGAGCTTTATTTATCATATTTGGAATGACCTTGACCTTTGACCTTGACATAAACTTCAAGGTCTAAGGTCAAAGAATCTAATGCAGTTGGTTTTGTGTCTCTACGGCTTATTGTTTTGAAAATTTTTCATTATTTGTAAACTTCAAAAACTTTCAGGGGCAATAACTCATAAAAGGGGTCAACGAATACTTTCGCAATGATACAATGAAGCAAGTACTAAGTTAGTCGAAGACATTGATGAAGGTTTTGTATCTCTACGGTTTACGCTTTCAGAGGAGTAGCGATAACAAGGTTTCTAGCGAAAGGGGCAATAACTGCGAAAGGGGTCATAGGTTATATGCGTTGGGTCAAATTTGTTCATAACTTTTTATGACCTTTACGATGAACAAAAAATCTTTTCGATAAATGTCGAAACAAAAAATCAGCGGAAGAAAAATAATAACTAGTAAACTAATTGTTCTCGAACAATTAGAGGTCTTTCCACCTTCTTTAAATTTCATATATTTTTCACATTTTACTCTATAAAGTTAATTTTTATACCAAAAGAATCCATAAATGGCTTGAAAGATGGAAAAAATGAAAAATTTAACAAATTTGAAATGACCTTGACCTTTGACCTTGAACAAATTTTCAAGGTCAAGGGTCACATTGCACTTGACCCCATGCTTCTATGCCTTTTAGTTTTGAAGTTATAAGGTTTAATAGTAAGCGCAAATACATTAAAGGGCAATAACTCATATAAGGGGTCAATGGATACTTTCGCACTGAATAGATTGAAGTTGTGTCTAAAGACCCTGAAGACATTAGTGAAGGTTTTGTGTCTCTACGGTTTACGGTTTCGGAGGAGTAGCGATAACAAGGTTTTCAATAAAAGGGGCAATAACTTTTAAAGGGGTAAATCTTAGGGGACAAGTACGAAATCTTTGAAATAGTTTTAAGAGAACATATTAATGATGCAAAGATATTTAGTATATGTTGAAAGACAAAAGAGATATAAAAAGAGCTTAATTTCTTATATTTTGAATGACCTTGACCTTTGACCTTTGCATATATTATATGGTCAAAGGTCATTGAATCTTATTCAGTTGGTCCCATGTCTCTATAACTTATTGTTTTGAAAATTTTTAATTATTTGTAAACATCAAAAACTTTCAGGGGCAATAACTCATAAAAGGGGTTGACGAATACTTTCGCAATGAAAAGATTGAAGAGTCCCCTCAATTAGTCGAAGTCATTTGTGAAGGTTCCGTACCTCTACGGTTTATGGTTTCGGAGGAGTAGCGATAACAAGGTTTCTATCAAAAGGGGCAATAACTGCGAAAGGGGTCATAGGTTATACGCGTTGGGTCAAATTTGTTCCTAACTTTTTATGACCTTTACGGTCAACGAATAATCTTTTCGATAAACATCGAAACAAAAAATCAGCGGAATAATAATAATAATAATAATAATAATAATAATAAACAGAAGAAAATCAATAGGTCTTTCCACAGAAAGGTGGAAAGACCTAATAACTAGTAGACTAATTGTTCTCGAACAATTAGAGGTCTTTCCACCTTTAAATTTCATATATTCTTCATATTTAACTCTCTACTCTTTATTTTTATACAAAAGAAACCAGAAATGGCTTGAGAGATGGAAAAAATGAAAATTTAAAAAAAAAAATGAAATGACCTTGACCTTTGACCTTGATTAAATATTCAAGGTCAAAGGCCAAGGGTCACATTACAAATAACCCCATGCTTCTACGACTTTTAGCTTTAAAGTTATAAGGTTTACTAGTAAGTGCAAAGACGTTAAAGGGCGATAACTCATATAAGGGGTCATCGGATACTTTCGCACTGAATAGATTGAAGTTGTGTCTAAAGACACTGAATACATTAATGAAGGTTTCGTGTCTCTGCGGTTTACGGTTTCAGAGGAGTAGCGATAACAAGGTTTTTCACACAAGGGGCAATAACTTTTAAAAGGGTTAAGCTAAGGGGACAAGATTGAAATCTTTGAAATAGTTTTAAAAGTACATATTAAAGATGCAAAGATATACTGTATATGTTGAAAGACAAAAGAGCTATAAAAAGAGCTTTATTTCTCTTATTTGGAATGATCTTGACCTTTGACCTTGACATAAACTTCGAGGTCTAGGGTTAAGGAATCTAATGCAGTTAGTTTCATGTCTCTACGACTTATCGTTTTGAAAATTTTTCATTATTTGTAAACTTCAAAAACTTTCAGGGGCAATAACTCATAAAAGGGCTCAACGAATCCTTTCGTAATGAATAGATTGAAGAGTCTCCTCAATTAGTCGAAGACATTGGTGAAGGTTTCGTACCTCTATGGTTTATGGTTTCAGAGGAGTAGCGATAACAAGGTTTCTAGCAAAAGGGGCAATAACTGCGAAAGAGGTCATAGGTTATATGCGTTGGGTCAAATTTGTTCATAACTTTTTATGACCTTTACGATGAACAAAAAATCTTTTCAATAATTGTCGAAACAAAAAATCAGCGGAAGAAAAATAATAATAAGAAGAAGAAGAATAATAATAAACAGAAGAAAATCAATAGGTCTTTCCACAGAAAGGTGGAAAGACCTAACTAGTAGACTAATTGTTCACGAACAATTAGAGGTCTTTCCACCTTCTTTAAATTTCATATATTTTTCATATTTTACTCTCTAAAGTTAATTTTTATTCAAAAAGAATCCATAAAGGGCTTGAAAGATAGAAAAAATGAAAATTTTAAAAATTTTGAAATGACCTTGACCTTTGACCTTGAACAAATATTCAAGGTCAAAGGTCAAGGGTCACATTGCACTTGACCCCATGCTTCTGTGACTTTTAGTTTTAAAGTTATAAGGTTAAATAGTAAGCGCAAAGAAGTTAAAGGGCGATAACTCATATAAGGGGTCATTGGATCCTTTCACACTAAATAGATTGAAGTTGTGTCTAAAGACCCTGAAGACATTAGTGAAGGTTTTGTGCCTCTACGGTTTACGGTTTCGGAGGAGTAGCGATAACAAGGTTTTCAGTAAAAGGGGCAATAACTTCTAAAGGGGTAAATTCTAGGGGACAAGTATGAAATCTTTGAAATAGTTTTAAGAGGACATATTAATGATGCAAAGATATTTAGTATATGTTGAAAGACAAAAGAGATATAAAAAGTGCTTAATTTCTGATATTTTGAATGGCCTTGACCTTTGACCTTTGCATTAATTTTAAGGTCAAAGGTCAATGAATCTTATGCAGTTGGTCCCATGTCTCTACGACTTATCGTTTTGAAAATTTTTAATTATTTGCAAACATCAAAAACTTTCAGGGGCAATAACTCATAAAAGGGGTTGATGAATACTTTCGCAATGAAAAGATTGAAGAGTTCCCTCAATTAGTCGAAGACATTGGTGAAGGTTTCGTACCTCTACGGTTTACAGTTTCGAAGGAGTAGCGATAACAAGCTATTCTTATGAAAGGGGCAATAACTTTGTAAGAGGTCAAAGTTCAAACATGGGGGGTCATTTTTCGGAATAACTTTTAATATCCAGTATCATGAACTATAAAGTTTTTCAATAAGTCTTGCGATTTCAAAAGTCCGGGAAGAAAAAGAATAAGAATAATAATAATAATAATAATAACTAGGAGACTAATTGTTCAGAGAACAATTAGAGGCCTTTCCACCTTTTTAAGTGTTTCCATGTCATTTGGGTTGAAAAAAAGGAGAAAAATGCCAAAAAAAAAAAAAAAAAAAAAAAAAAAAAAAAAAAATGCTCCTCCAGCTGGGATCGAACTCAAAACCCTTGAGTTGAAAGGCAGGTGCGCTAACCATTCGGCCACGCATTCCGATAACATACGTAAGTTAATTGTTTAAGACTATAGAAGAAATGCAAGCGTATTTTTAGAATCGGTAGGGGAAGAAAGAAGTTCCGTAAAAGGAAATAGTTCCTGAATTTGCAAGCAGTATACAAAATAATAAGGGACGGGCTGCGTGAGAAAACGTTAACACTGTTCCCTAATGAAAATGTATTAATGGACTGTAGCCTGATTCGTCGATATTGTGAGCATGCTGATTTTTTGTAAATAGCTTCGTTGTAAGCATAAAGATCGGGTTCGGATTTTAACATTTCTGACTGAATATCCTGAAATAAATATGAAACATTTAAATAAGCATTTCTTTGGGTTTAATTAAATATGTGTAGCCCAAATTAAATTCCCAACATGCATTTTTAGAAGGGAAACACGACAATGAAAGCGAGACTTGTTTTTAATCTACCGAAAATCGCTATTTCTGGAAACTGATTAATTCTAAATGAAAATCAAATAAATTCCAAATGTAAAAGAAAGAGAGAATACTTGGTATTAAAATGTCGTATCATATCAGGAGAATCTAATGCTACTAACGACATCTGAAGAAATAGCCGATAAAAGGTTTAGATCATTTCTTCGTTCACCTGCACTTTAATTTCAAACACAACAGAACTTGTAGTTTTTGCTGTGAAACTTTATGACTTCTATAAACTTATAAGACTCACCGTAAAACTCTCCAGAAAGTTTTTCTGAGGTCTATACTACATTTGTACCAAATATGGTGTCGATCCGAGGTCTGGTTGGAATTTTCCAGAAATATTCTACGTTGTTGTTGATGTGATTTTTTTTTTTTTTTTTAAGAAGGGGGGGGGGGGAGGTTAATTATTTATTATATTCCTCTTTTAAACTAAGAATTGTAACTACTTCCACATCCTTAAGCCTGATTGTGACCTTTGGGTCAAGGGTCAAAGGTCAAGGTCATTACAAAAAAAAAAAAAAAAAAAAAAAAAAAAAAACAAGAAATCTTTAGTTTCTGTGTTTTTACCTGATACTGGAGCTGGATGCATGTCCTAACTTTTCCATTTGACCCAATGTCAAGGTCAAAGGTCAAGGTCATTTGGTGAATTGCTACATTTTACACATATATAAGGGATTTCTTATGTTTTTAAAAGACCTTGACCTTTGACCCTGACCTATATTTCAAGGTCAAAGATCAAATATGCCGATGCAGTTGGTTCCATGTCTCTAGGTTAGACCCTTTGAAAAAAAGTTCATTAAATGTAAGCAGCGAAAACTTTCAGGGACAGTAACTCATAGAAGGGGCCGAAGAACCCTTTCGCACTGTATAGATTGAAGAGTGTACTAAATGAGTCGAAGACACTGATGAAGGTTTGGAATCTCTACGCTTTACGGTTTCGGAGGAGTAGCGATAACAAGGTTTTATTGGGAAAGGGGTGACAACTTTTGAATGGGTCAAGCTTGGGGGACAAGAATGAAATCTTTAAAATAGTTTTAGAAGGAGAAATTCCATATGCAAAGATATGTAGTATATGTTGAAAGACAAAAGAGCTACAAAAAGAGCTAATTTTCTTATATTTTGAATGACCTTGACCTTTGACCTTGACCTTAACTTCAAGGTATAAGGTCAAAAAATCTTATGCAGTTGGTCCTATTTCTTTACGACTTATCGTTAAGAAAATTTTTCATTATTCGTAAACATCAAAAAATCTCAGGGGCGATAACTTATTAAAGGGCTCGACAAATCATTTCGCAATGAAAAGATTGAAAAGTCCTCTCAAGTAGTCGAAAACATTGGTAATGGTTTCGAACCTCTGCGGTTTATGATTTCGAAGGAGTAGCGATAACAAGGTTTTTCGTTCAAAGGGCAAGAACTCCGAAAGGGGTCATAGGTCATACTCGTTGGGTAGTTTTTCGAAATAACTTTTGATGTCGAGTATCATGAACTATAAAGTTCTTCGAAAAGTCTTTCGGTTCAAAAGGCGGTAACGGAAAAATAATAATAATAACTAGTAGACTAATTGTTCTCGAACAATTAGAGGTCTTTCCACCTTCTTTAAATTTCATATATTCTTCACATTTAACTCTCTACTGTTTATTTTTATACAGGAGAAACCAGAGATAGCTTGAGAGATGGAAAATATTAAAATTTTAGAAATTTGGAAATGACCTTGACCTTTGACCTTGAACAAATATTCAAGGTCAAAGGTCAAGGGTCACATTGCACTTAACCCCATCCTTCTACGACTTTTAGTTTTAAAGTTATAAGGTTTAATAGTAAGCGCAGAGACGTTAAAGGGCAATAACTCATAAGGGGTCAGCAGATCCTTTTGCACTAATAGACTGAAGTTGTGACTAAAGACCCTGAAGACATTAGTGAAGGTTTCGTGTCTCTGCGATTTACGGTTTAGGAGAAGTAGCGATAACAAGGTTTTTCGCACAAGGGGCAATAACTTTCAAAGGGGTTAAGCTTAGGGGACAAGAATGAAATCTTTGAGATAGATTTAAGAGTACATATTAATGATGCAAAGACCAATAGTATATATTGAAAGACAAAAGAGCTGTAAAAAGAGCTTAATTTCTCATTTTTGGAATGACCTTGACCTTTGACCTTTACATATATTTTTAGGTCAAAGGTCAATGAATCTTATGCAGTTGGTCCCATGTCTCTACGACTTATCGTTTTGAAAATTTTTCATTATTCATAAATATCAAAGACTTTCAGGGGCAATAACTCATAAAAGGGGTGCACGAATACTTTCGCAATGAAAAGATTGAAGAGTCCCCTCAATTAGGCGAAGACATTGGTGAAGGTTCCATACCTCTACGGTTTACGGTTTCGAAGGAGTAGCGATAACAAGGTTTTATTGCGAAAGGGGTTGTAACTCCTTACGAGGTCAAAGTTCATACACGCAGGGTCAACTACAAAAATCTTTTAAAGAGTACATTCTTATAGACTATAAATCTTTTTGATATATCTTGAAACATAGAATCACATCAGGGGGTGGAAAAATAATAATAATAATAATAATAATAATAATAAACAGAAGAATATCAATAGGTCTTTCCACAGAAAGGTGGAAAGACCTAATAAACATAAGCATTTCAAGAGGTCTTTCCACAGAAAGGTGGAAAGACCTAATAATAAACATAAGCATTTCAAGAGGTCTTTCCACAGAAAGGTGGAAAGACCTAATAAGAATAATAAGAATAATAATAAACAGAAAAAAATCAATAGGTCTTTCCAAAGAAAGGTGGAAAGACCTAAAAAGGAGAGTTAAAAAATCGCAGTCGAACTAGTCGAGGACAATCTGGTGGGAAACAAAAAATGTCTATGTGGGGAACAATATGATATCTGAAAACTCCAGAGTTACAGTAAAAGGCATTGCTATGTCACTAAACATTTCATCACCACACAGATTATAGAGTTCTCTTCCAAAGAAAGGACAATCGATGGTAGCTTTTAAGTTAAATATACACAGGGAAATCAAGCAGGCTTTCTATCGTTAGAGTCCAAATACCGGTCCCCAGATTAGTTTTCTTAAGATTTACCTGACAACGCTGCTGCATATTAGCATAGATGTAGAACGTAAATCCTGAAGAAAGAGAAAGGGACATTTACAGAGCGTAACAATCCCCGTATTCGCTAGATCTTAATCATTGTAAGATCCACAAAATTAATCAACTGAAAACTTTACAATATCATATCTTTCATCGGAAGTGCTATTCATCAGTATCTTTAGGGCATCCCTATATCTGATTTGCTGAAGTAATTTGGTCATGGGAATCAAGTCTTTTGACATTTGTAAATGTCAACAGGGAATACTATAAAGGATGAAAAGTATTTTAAAAACTGCCTCTCATTCTTTTCGTATTTTTATATGATCTTTTGAATTACTTATTGAACGACATTTACGAATCTCTTTTCATGAGATTTTAATGATATTTTAGGGTAAGTTCCATGGAAAAGTTGCAAGAAATTTTACGAGTAGAAATTAAGCGTCTGTGATTCTGTATCCAATCTGATGATTACATGTACCAAAACCGTCTTTGTTATTTGAAACATTGCATTGTCTTATTCTTTTTTACGTCCATAATTAGGTATATATGGAAGAAATTGAGACTCTCACAGTTTATGTTACCCTTTTATTTTGTTATATTTGGTTAAAATAAGAAGTGCAATAACACAAATTCCATGTACATCATTGTTTAGACACATTCACTTGTGCTTATCAAGTACTCGGGAAATGATAAAGTGTAATTAAAGTTGGGGTTTTTTTTTTTTCATTTTAAGGATGTAATAAAAAGTAAAAAACAGTTTATTTGAAGCCAGCTTGCTTACATTAAGTAATTTATTTCCTTGTGGTGATAAACGTATTGTTCACAAGAAAAATAGAAGGGGAAAAGGAAATATATTTTTAAAAAGTCCCATAAAAATTATGTTGTTAAACCCTAAATTAATTTTTATTCATTCGAAGGATCTTGCTGAAAAATAACCTTGTTCGGTGATTAAAATAACAACATACATTTCCACACAGACTAAATTCTATGCAAGTTGTGCAACCAGCGTTAACAAATTTCAAACAGCGAAACGACCGTTGCCATGGAAAAAGAAAAAAAAACATGAAAAAAAATGAATTACAGTATTCTCAGTGCTGCCTTATAAAATATTAATCCTGATCACAAATAGCTCTTTATCCCAAATGCAATGAAAATTAAGAAAACAATAATAACATTTATTATGAAATGACAACATATAATACATAAAACCTTTAAAAAAAAGATTGGGAGACCAAGTAACATTACAACATAATTCCTGAGAAAAAAAATTGTAAACAATCGTGCAGTAAAAAATTGGCCTCCCAGTTTTGACTGTGAAAATCGGTTTAATTAGATGCTTGATTGTAATGCGTAATGTATGTAAAATTAACAGTCTCAAGAATGTTTTACCGCTACCACGGACGAACGAGTAATCGCCATTGCACTAGTATTAAAAGCATTAATCACGATATGTTGATAAATGCAAATCTCTCGATATAAGGTTGTGAAATTCAATACCAGATATGTCTACAGAGTATCAACAAATGGAAAGTATTCAGTATTGGTTTAACAACGATTCCAATAATGTTGCAAATGTATATCATATTAATGAGAAATAAGTCTAAAAGAATTAAAGATCATTATTAATTGATAAATTACATTTTTTACGTGTACCTTCGATAATAAATGAAAAACGAACTTTAGAAAATTTATATCTATTTTCAATCTCTTTTAACAACTACATTTTTATTGTTATTCCACCGGTGAATCATTACCCAAGCTTTGGGGATATAATGTCTGGTTATGACATTTTTTGGGAGGGGGGATTACTTAAATGTTTCCAATATTGTTCTATTTAAAACAAAGCATGAAAAACTGGGAATCAAAAATTTATTGCATCTATTCTAAATATACAAATTCCTTTACATCATTAAATGCTTGAAATTATTTTTAAAATGAAATCAAATTAAAAAGCTTTTATTACTTGATTCTGACACATTAAAAATTCATTTAATAAGATAAGACATTGTAGAGAAAACAAACTGCGTATTCGAGTTTTTCTGTAATGATTGAAGCCATTATCTCCTGTATTAACAAGAAAGAAAATAGTTTTTTACTGTTCATATTTATATCTGTATAAATTATTTGTATAAAGTGGATGAAAGTACGTAAGTTATTGTATGATTGGTCCTTATGTTACGTTACATAGTTACTTAAAACGAGAGATTATGTATTGAATATATACTGGATATCCTTTTGTCAAGAGGAGGCGGAGCCCATTGGTGCAAAAGGGATATGTGATATAGCTCATAACTAATCAAGCTGTTAACTATGTAGCTTATTTCTCCGTTGGAATCTCTACTTTTTTTCTTTGAAGGTTTTATACTAAGTACGTATTTTTAAAGAACAAAATGGTAACGAGGCGTTGACAAATTTCGAAAATACCAGTTTTTATAAACTATATAAATCACTTTATAAATATCGGTTATTGTGTGAGCTACGTTTACAAGTGTCATAATGACCTTCGGGTATCTGCACATAAACAATAATATTATATGGGGTAACTACTATGAAGTCTGATTCAGTGTTTCCTTGAGATTCATTGTTATCCATCTTTCTCGTTTGAGTCTTCAGAATTTCATTATCATTCACTTCTGATTCAATCAGTAATAAAGATTGATTGTGTATTGTTTTACGTCCCATTCGAGAATTTTTCACTCATATAGAGACGTCACCATATACCGGTGAAGGGCTTCAAATTTTGACCTTTACTCGGCACTCAGGGCCATTGAGCAGTGAGGGATCTTTATCGTGCCAACGCCTGCCGTGACACAGGGCCTCGGTTTTTAAGGTCTCATCCGAAGGACCCGCAACTTTCACTTCAAAGTGCCGAGCGCATGGCGAAGGAACAGTTGCTACCTATTTTTTATCGACTTAGGTCTGTCGCGGCCGAGATTCGAACTCACGACCTCCCGATCACGGAGCGAGCGCTCTACCGACTGAGCTACCGTGAACGGTTCAGTAATAAAGAAGAACGATTTGTATCTCTATGTCATTGGTTTTCTTTTTATAATCCTTTAATAATAATAATTCAACGATTGTTACTTAAACAGTGAACGAAAAACTGAAACAAATTCCATCAATATTAGACTTACGATCGGATCGTAAAAATGAAATGGAGTATGAATATAAGGGAGTTGTGACTATATACCATATAAAAGCCCATTTTACATTCATTTATACACATTTAATTTGGATAGATCTCCAAATGGTTGTTGAAGCAGGAATGTCGACAATTTCACTTTGAGAAGAACAAATCTCAGCATATGGCAGTCGTGATGGCTCGTCTTACAATCGTCAACTATCTTCTTGTAATATATCATGTCTTTAGTAAGTTTTACTTCTTGTCTGTTCTTATTCTACACATATTTAACACGATGCTTAAATTAGACAGTGTACATATAGTAAGATTTCATCTCATTTTAATTCATATTCAAGTAAAACAATCACATAATATAATTTGTCTTTTCAGTTCTATTTTAGAGTTATATCCCTTATATTTTGATAGATATTCAAAATTTGAAATCCTTTTTTTTATTTAGATATAGCAGACCAAAGTAGTTCTAAGATGTGTACCTTCAAGCCTTACACGGATGAATGTGGGAATCGTGGATGGTTATGGAACTGTAGTAAACTTAACATTCATACAGTTCCCAGAAACATTTCAGTTAGATTTGGGCTTAATCCCTTGGCTTTGGATCTTTCCAGGAACAAATTTAACACGATATCCTCTGGATCTTTCTCTGAGATCAATATCAATTTGTTGCAAAATATAACAGCTCTCTATCTACAATACAACATGATTACACTCATACGAAAATCGGCTTTTAGTTACTTAGGGAGTTTGTGTGTTCTTGATCTCTCTAACTGCAATCTGAGAAAATCTTCACTGGCATACCTTGCATTTGCTAATCTAACTAAGCTGAAAATTTTGCGTATCCATCAAAATGAATTTAAATATCTAGGATATCCTGATATTGAGATTTCCAGAATTCTAACATTGCAAAAACTGACAATAGGAGTCTTTGAAGAGTTTCAATTTAGTGACCAATTTCGAAAGCTTAGACAACTAGAAAGTTTGATCTTGACTACAGAAAATTCTAAATTTTACCTTAAAAGAACAACTTTTGCTGGCTTGTCTAACTCTCCTATACATTCCCTCATGTTGAATTTCAGAAATCTGGTCTATTGTGATGTAAGTGAAGAAATCTTTTGCTCATTTCCTGTTTTAAAAGGTGTTTTTATTGACTTTGGTGGAATGTGTGATTTGAACGTTGCATTACTATCCTTAAAATGTCTTCAGAATAGGACAATGGATTACATTAATGCTAATGGAAATATACCAAGACTTGTAGAAAGAGCAGTTTTTCTAAATAAGGAAAATTGTAAATATTTGTTCTCTATATGCAGCAAGAAAGTCATTCTTAGTGGAAACCGTATAGCTGGAATTTCAGATAACCCCCTTAAAACACGAATAGGTCAATGCATGGAATACTTTGACATATCTGAGAATAGTATTGAGTTTGTAAAGCCTGTTATATTTTTTGATATTCTAACCCGATATCCGAGACTACAGGTACTAAACTACTCCGAAAATACGAATAAATTTATTGTTAATGAAGCATTTCCCCACAATAATTCATATATTATGAAGTTTAGGGGAAGAATGGTTTTTGCTATGAACCTTTCAAAACATTTAAAAGTATTACAGATCTCCAGGAATTATTTCAAACTTTTGGGTCCATCATGTCCGTTTGACATTGCTATATTTGGCGAACATTTAAATGAATTAGATGTATCATACACAAGATTTCCATGCAAATGTATAGCTCCATTACAAATGCCTTCTTTAAAAGTTTTTGACATATCTAATAACCAGTGTGGTGAAACGAATTATCCAATTTTACAATTCGCCATAAAACTGGAAAAATTTTTGGCGAAAAATGCACAACTTGGCCAAATCAAAAATTTAATAATGGAAAAATTTTTCATTAAACTGAAAAGACTGAAAATTGTAGATTTACGCCTTAATAATATATCTTATTTACCGCATACTATGTTTGAAGATCAAAAACTTTCCCTTTCACAGCTTTTTCTCGATGGAAACAAATTGTCAAAAATCCCTGTATCACATTTACAAAAGCTGGACCAACTTTACATACGTTCTAATAAAATTTCACTCTTAGCCAAATCCGACATCGACAATATATTAACATTGCAGAAGGATATAAAAATATTCATCGCAGGAAATCCAGTAAGTTGTGAGTGTGCTCACATCTATTCTCTCAAATGGATGAGAGAGAATCAACATAAGTTTGGGGATTTGAAGGAAAGCAAATGCATTATCGAAACAATATCACTAGAAGATTTTTTTCAAGAGAAAACATTTAAAGAATTTGAGAAAAAATGTCAGGCATACACTTGGCTAACGTGTTCTTCCATTATGTTGGTACTTCTACTTACCGGTATATTGACAGCAGCTTGTTTGAAAAAGTATCGTGTCCACATTGATTATGCTATTTTGCGCCTCCGTAATCGATGGAAAGGTGTCATGCACGTGGTAAATCCTAAACAATTCCAATTTGATGCTTTTGTGTCATATGCAGAAGAAGACTATCATTTAGCCTGCACAACTCTGTATCGAGAGCTGGTCCGATTAGGCTTCCAAATTAGTTTACCAGATAAAGACTTTATCCCAGGTATATCAAAAGCTGAGCAACTCCTGCAATGCATCGATGATAGCCGGAAAGTTATAATTGTCGTAACCGAAAACTTCCTAGAGAGTGGGTGGGATTCCTATGTCGTTCAGATGGTAGTGACACATGCTTTTCACAATAACAGACAAAAATCCATAATAGTGATCATTAAAGATGATATTCCTGTAGAGAGAATACCAAAGGATCTACGATACATATGGTGGTCTATCATAAGTATTCGATGGCCAGAAAATGGCGGCAATATGATATCATTTTGGGAAGAAATATCTACCGCTTTGCACTTGAATTAGATAATTGATAGTTTTGATTACATGTACTAATCATTTGATGTTTTATATTATGCATATACTGATCTAGTTCTGCTTGAATGACAAAATTCCCTATACTAGCGTCTCCGTTGGCATACCTATACGATATACAGATCCAATTCCAAATTAATAAAAAATTTATATGTCACCTCTTTTCGTTGCACACAATTTGTTTAAGGAATGTGTACCATTTATACAAGGACAATTGAGCTAGGGTTCACCTTTGAGTGAAGATTAAACGCGTAGATTCATATTCTGTGTTGTGTGACAATGCAATTCTGTGAGCTTTGTTCTGAAGGTATTTTTACAATTTTTTATAACTTTTCTCATTGAAATTTTGTTGGTATGCGTAAGCATGATTTTTAAAGATAAGGAACAGCAACTATATTCAAAAGTCCAATTATAAGAGGAGCGTACACAGAGCTCTGTTTGTTTGTTTGTTTGTTTTTTGTTTAACGTCCCTCTCGAGAATTTTTCACTCATATGGAGATGCCACCAATTGCCGGTGGAGAGCTACAAATTTTGACGTATACTCGGCACTCAGGGCCATTGAGTAGTGAGGGATCTTTTTCGTGTCAGCACCTACTGCGACACGGGACCTCGGTTTATACGGTCTCATCCGAAGGACCGGTCTCCACGTCCCACAGTGGGATTCGAACCCGCGACGTAAGGATCAACTCCTTACTCCGCGACTCTAGAGCGAACGCTCTAACCACTGCGCCACGCGGGCGACCACAGAGCTCTGAAAACAGTGGTGGTGACATTATCATTCTAACCAGCTTCATGATTCGTAGAATGTTTTTAAAATATTTATATGTATCTATATACATGTATTTAAAACTTGTTTGAAATGTAAATCATTTATGTGTATGATTGTTGAAATCGGATCAAAAGCAAAAGATATTGGTTTCCATTTTATACATGTATATTGCATTCATAAGGTATAATGATACATTATCATTTGATGACTTTATTTTACACCTAATTATATTATATGAGAATGATAAATACTTAAATATATGAGGAGATAAATGAAGTCATAGAGAGGTTTTTTTAGACTCAATACTTAAAGCTTACTTTTTTTGAAACATCTGACATATAATAGTAAGATAGATTATCTAACATACCGTTAAACCTTCTAAGGGGGAGCATGTTATTACCACAACTTACAAAAACTTTCAATATATTTGATCTTCCAAGAACTTGTGAAAGCTTCAACATATTTTTTTTCAAATTTAATTATGCTATTGGATTGGTGCTAATATTGATAATTTAAATGAAGGTGATGCTGCACGTAGCGGATATTTTCAGGAAAAGTTTAGAAGAAATTTTATACCATGTCCATTCCTAAGCATGTATAATGATGTCCGAACGTAAGCATGTAAACACATACAAGAAGATTAATAGAGATTCAGATGCCTTATATGTCGATTGTATATATACATGTACATCATGTAATCATTTAGGTGTATTTGGAAAAATGAATACATGTACTCTAGAAGCAATATATATTTTTGTGGGATAAATATTTTGTTTTTTATTACGAAACATAAATTTATTTTTATTTAATTAAGTCTTTTCCAGACTCTCAAAAATAAAGATTTGTCTTGTTTGTTTTATCACCATTTGTCATAAAGTGAATGACAGCCATGTGTAGGTTATTTGTTTTTCATTAAGAATATAGAAATCTGAGCTGAGTTGTAACAAGTGTGTTGTTATTCATTAATCAAATTCCATTTATTCATTTTCTAAAATTAACTTATATGTGTAGTCTTAATGTTTCTTTTGTTGGTTAAATTACGAGAGCCTTTGTCCATTGATCTACCCTCGCTGAATCAAGAAAGTGATTGCTTTAACTCTAACTAATGATACAATCAAAAACTTGGACGATCATCCAACAGCTTCACCTTCTAGATTTTGCAAACGAAAAGTTGGAGAATACATAATATTCAAAAACAACAGCTAAAAATTTGTAAAAAAAAAAAAATAATTGTTGAAGAAGTTGATGTAACGGAAAAATGCTCCAAAAACACAAGAAATCAAGAAAAAAAAAGTATTTGAAGAATGATATATGACAATCATCAAAGATTTAAACTAATTCGGAGCAAAGATTCTCAGTTGAAATAAAAATTTCACCAACAAAAGTACATTGTACGCTTATGTTAGGTGGAAAACTATACGAGCAAGTAAACTGTTTATCAAATATTTACCTGCGTCTGAGGGTTTGTTTAAAAAACAATCATAGCTACTCCTGCTTATACGAGAGTTGTCCCGGAAAAACGCGAACTTTTTGAATATTTCAAAAACAATTCGACCAAAATGAATGATTCTTTGCACCTTGTTGGAAAATGAAAAAGTTTTAGAAATAGCATTGTCAGTGAAGTTTTCTTTATTACCAGGCTATACAGAAATATAATGTGAAAAAATTACCTCCATAAAAACTCTATGATCTGAAGTACTCATGTGTAAAAATTCATTAATTTAGAATTACACGTGACAAAAATATGACATTAGATGCAAAACTACCTTTACTTAGATATTGTCAAAAATAGTGACGTCGGGTGATAATTCGGAGCACCAAATTATCAAGCATTACTGTTGATCGGGATATGACTTGTTCATACGGGAATAGATATGTAAATGATGGAACGACACAAACATATATCTCGGACAAAGATTTATACCTAGTTCAAGAGGTTCGAGGATGGCTTAACTGGTTATTCGATGGAAGAAGCATTTGGCAGACCAGCACACTGAAAAATCAGAATCTAGACGCCATACGTAGCGACGGCCGTTTAACTAAGCAAGCAGTTAGGTAAACTTATGACCTGGGTTGGGAAATTGGAAACGCTAATTAATATCTGAGATAGATAATTTAGTAACTAAAAGAAATTTAAATACAGTATCGAATTTATGCTTCAAACGAATTTTATCAGACACAATATTCCATAATAAATTCATAAACGCCACGAGTTACGTTTTGACGTCATCGGTGTTGCGCCGACAGCTATTTTGTAAGATTCGTTTATCCGAGAGAAAAAATGTTATTTACAAGGATATTTTATTGAAATTTTTATGCATTATTCAAAAAATATTTATTATGGTGAATGCCAATTTTTAACTTTCTAGTATTAGTAAACAAAATATATTGAAAATGTTCGCGTTTTTCGGGGACAACCATCGTATAATTGTTATAGGGCTGAAAATCGTGGTCTGCTACGAAATGATCCCATGTGAGTTAGGATATTAACCATGATCAATGAGAACAATGAAACTGAGAAGAGAAAAGGTAAAAACAAAATGCCTGTTACCTCATACATACTCATTATAAATTTTACTCAGAAATATGGCCCCTTCTTGAAAGTAGATGTTGGAGGAGACATGAGCAAAAGATTGCAGTATTGTTGACCAGGATGACAAAACAGAGTGACTGGTGCAATCGGCAATTCGCTTAATATGATTACTCCCTTTTCAGCCAATGCAAAAGGTGCTAACGGAAATTTTTTTCCAAAATAATGGAAAATAACTCATTAATGAAAACACTGCAAAATGTTCCGTCCCCCTACAATGATACATGTATGATTAATATGACCATTTGAAAATAGTAAAAAGTAACTAAATGAAGAAAATGAATCTTACCGATCTCAAAAAACCTAAAAACAATACAGATCTGTTAACACCAGGCTTGAGGCAAATTATATTATAAAATAATGCATTTCATTGCCATTAATTCTAGAATTTGGACATTAAATTACCATTACCATTACTTTCATTTCTTAAAGTAATGCATAACATTACCATTATTTGAGTTAAGTAATGCATTACCATTGCCATTTCTTTTTGGATTTTGAAAAATCGAAATTTAAAATTTGTGCAACGATTTTCATAAACACCCAAAAACCTTCAAACTAAATGAGATGAATGTTAATTCAAATTTGATTATCAAGTACTATCATTTATTACATTGTTAATTACTTAATTATAAGACACAAAAACCAATCACCTTTATAAAATAAATCTATGTACAATATGCACTCTATGTCTAGTGTGTAATTTTATATTTGATATCAGACAACAAAAGCTTTTGGGAAACTGCTGACCCAAACTATTTCAATATATCAGACTTTAGATATTTTGATCAAGTACGTTATGAAATAAAACTAAACACATTGCAAATAAAGGTGTTGGAAAGTCTCGGTCTGCTACCTAAAAGTACATGTAGCATGCCTGTCTTCTATTCCTTTTTGGTTCAATGGATTTGTCATGGTCAGCTCCAGCTAGACCAGCTCAATTAATGTTTCATAAACACAGTCAGGAAAGGAATTGTTTTGGAGCTTCTCAAAAGAGAACAATTATTTGATTCTGACATGTTCCAAGAAGCACTGTGTTAAGTTGACACTAATTCGCGAAGTGCCAATAATCACTGGAATTAATCTTAAACTCTATTGAATATTCTTTGAAAAAAAAGCTTATTTAAAATTGGTAGGAAACTATAAATGAGTTGTACATGACAATAAAATTTAGTAATTAATGATTCCCATTTCCATTTTATTTATTTTTTTTAATGTGCATATTCAAAATAATGTATTGTAATGCTTTGTAGGCAAGCATAACTCTAGATCTGAGAAAGTAATGCATTTCATTACCATTTTATATAATCCAGATTTATGTATTATCTAAAGGGAATGGCGAATAATTTCCCCTGTAAAAAAAATATGACCAGAGGTCATTTCTGACGTCGTAAAATGACCCACAGCCGTAGAAAAACGTCCTTTTATGTAGAAAAAGTCCTAGGGGTCAGTTTTTTAAATGTGCAACCTATAAAACATTTACTTCTGTTGAAATATTACCCCCACATCTCGGTAGTTATACAAATTTAAGTTTAAAAGAGAAGATGAATGCCAAGGAAAAGGGTCACGTGACATGATTAAACTAATACAATGCTGCACGTCGACGATCCACCAATCAGGACAAAGTACGACGTTATACAAAACAAGTAATAGCTTTCCAAAAAGCTTGCCTGACTAAATCAATCAATATCTATGGTTTGTATAAGCATAAAAAAGTGCTAAATGTTTCAGTCATCAAGGAGCGACATAATTGTGATATATTTGACTTCACAATTACAACTATATAACCATATACTCCGCGTATCATTGTGTAACGTAACTATGTAACTACTGTTGTTTATTTTGTAAAGCTTCTGAAGATAGAATGAAAGGCCGAAAGCTTTACTGAGGTTTTTCGCGTGTTCCCTCTTTATTTTAAGTATATAATATAATATAATATAATATAATAGAAATCACAACACAGACCAAATAAAACAGTATGTTTTAGTGCATAGCTGCACATGGTATCGCCAAATACTTTAGAAGATACACCGTAGTGAAGTAAAGTTATTGTTTGAGGGCATTCTCTATCCACAGTTGTCGTTTTCGGTACCTATGTAAACATTTGGTTTACAATGTTCTTGAGAACAATGTCAATGGTGAAAAGTTTTATCAAAAATAGTTTTAATCATGTATTTATGAGTAAAATGGACTTATTTTTTTTTCATTTACCATCCCCTTAAAGGAATTTTAATCTGTGTTATAAGTTTTATTTCGCAGTATAGTTCCTTGCAATTAACCTAAAACATAAATCATTTCAAGGGATGATAGTTCTAAATAAAACAATAAATAACAGTTATATTGATATTACATTCATTAATTACGAATTTAATTTTAAATTTTCAACGTTTAAAGTTTCTCCAAGAATCTTGTACAACGATATAGTAGTGAGTGTTTGACACATAGTACATGTTCTCATCTCTGACTCGTGCACATGTGTCAAATCTAGACTAAATGTATTTATAATATGTCGCCATAGGACATCTAAACGATAACACTATTGAATGATTAGACTGAACTATATAGGTACTTAGATAAACAGACAACTTACCAAATTTCTGCCATTGAGAATTTCCATTAGTAATATTTATTTTTAGCGATGATGGAACTGACACATGGTGCATCGGAGGTGAGAGCACTATGTGTCAAACACTGACTACTATAATATCAAAATATATCATCTAAAGAGTAATACTATAATAATTATTATGCTGACTTTTGTCAATTTAATTAAATTCTCAATCATGAACTTGTTTGCAGACGTAAAAACTTAAATGGACATTTTTCTCGAACATTCTTTAATCAAACGTTAAATCAAAATGAGTTAAATGATTCTGAAGTACCAATTCATGTAACTTTGCCATTGTGGTTAATTAATTCGAATATATTTGTTAAAGACGTTATCTCCAAAATTGTGTCCATGATATCAGTCTTTCGAAAATGAATTTTTGTTTTCTGTGAAATGTATGAAAACAACGTTTATATGGGAGGAGATATATTTTCTAATCTTACAATGTTTGTGGCATAATCTGTAGCGCGTTGGACTACGTTCTTTTGTTCGTGAGTTCGATGCCTAGCGTCGGTGCTTACAAATTTTCTCTAAAAAAACAGCCATGCACTAATTCGGCATAGTACATGTATGTGTAAGCTATGTATATAAATCCTTTGTATGCTATGCGAAGATAGTTTGGTATTGGTCATATACACATAATGTGACAGGAAGCATGATAATTGCAAGTTTGACTATAGGCAATAAAACATTTTAAGAAGAAACAAAAATCTTTAAGCACTGTTTGCTTTTTTACACGTTTATTATTATCATTCCTTCTTGAAATGGAATTTCATATAAAATGTTAGATAAATAAAGTTTTTGATCAGACTGCTTAAGGTAGGATTCTTTCCAAATCTCAGTAAATAAAGTTTTCTTTTTCCACTTGTAGATACTGATTAAGAGATTTCACAGAAAATTATAAACAGAATTATTCATCTGTATAAATTGTCATACATTTATTGAGAAATATGCCGTTTTTTACAGCAATATACTCTTTAGTGAACAGGAAAGGTTTACACGTTTCTAAAGTTTGAATTTAAATAACAAAGTAATCCTACTTTCAGGAAGAAATGTAAATTAACATTAATAATTTGATTAAACTGGAAAATTATGATTGAATTATTGCATATAATATCCCTTTGAAGAATTTTTTTAACAGGAAATAGTGGTGAAAGTTCTCACAAAAGCTGCACATTTAATGCCAGCTTTTTTTTTTCGAAAGATTTGAATTGATATGACTATTCTTAGAAGAATCAATTACAGGCGACAATCTGACATGTTTTAGGTAAGATATTTAACAAACGTTTTAGGCGTTTACTTTTTTAATGCTCGTGCTGAAATCACTAAAGAATCGTTAATCTAATCTTATTTGAATATTACTGCTTAATATTGTTAATCTAAAAAGTCGTTAATGAGCTATTGCCATTGTTACTTAGAAATAGATCTACATGTATGATAAATCAATTTCGCGTAAATTATCTAATATCTTGATTTTTACTAAATAGTAAACCACAGTATAATGTGTTGACATTAAATTTACATATATAGATTTCTTTTTGTTTTTTTTTTTAATTAGTATTATATTTCTTTGAAAAACATTTATCGTTGGTCGTCATCCAGACATAAAGCGAGCGAATTTGACTTGAAAATGTATAATATGCATGTATTGTCATGCTTATAAACATGTATCTTAATTTGATTGTGAATCCTAATTTCTCGAGAAAACGTTTCCTGCATACGACCAAGTAAAACCTCTTTTTGAGATAACTCGAGAGACCATAATTCTTGGTCCAAGATATATTTTCAAAATGTTAACAACTGGAAATTGTTATAGATTTCAGTATATTATTGTTTATATATCATTCATCATTTTTGGAAGAAATTGCACTTTTTCTTTACTATTAAAAGATGTCACATACAGGCACTGAAGAATTTCATTTAGAGGAAATAAACCTCACGATGTCCATATCTAGAACACTGTTGGCTTTATCTCCTGTATCTTTAGATCTTGTCCAAGCCAATCAGCGCTATGTGGGTTCATTGTACCAAAAAAACATATACAATATTAATGAATACGTCAATTTCAATTTGTATGCGTAAATATAAATACGTTTATAATTCTTGCGTTAAATAAATCTGACTCTTTGTTTCCTTAACAGCTATTGTTAGCAATTTTCCTCATTTGTTTGTCACTGGTATCCTTTAATGAAGATGTGCCGAAAGTTGCTGCTTAAAACTGAAATTATATGCATTTTGAACGAAATGTATGGAGATAACGCAAGATCAGAGAGAAATGTGCATGAGAGGTAATTCAAGAGAGATGTAAATATAATGTACTCTAATATCACTCTTTCGCTTTCCTAAATTGTAAGCTATTGCATATGAAGGTAAGAGGCAAGGCAAGGCAGTCCCAACCTCACCTTCGTATACGCTTTTAATGAGGATTACAAGTGAAATATACCCTACCTGCAATATAGGCTTATGAATTCGACGTAAAACCACATTTTTTGTAAGATAAGCATTGCTTTTACAAATTAATTCATTATCTATTGAGCGCGCTGAAGAAAAACCACACTGGAAAATGAACTTATGATTAAGTTTATGAAGAGTTTGCTCGTGTGGAGATATCTAAATTATTCATTTACAACTTGACGAAGGAAACTCAACAGATGTACAAAAGTATCGTACTATGAAGTATTTCTGTTTTTATTTTATTTTATTTTCAGTATGACACAAAAAGCAAAGTGTTCAGACTAGCGTATAAAAGAAACTTCACAACCCAATCCCTATCCCAAGTGATTTGACTTTATGAAAAGGGAATTTAGGTAGGTGTCTAAAACACGAGGGATTTATAATCGTGTAGTTTTGTGAGAAGCTCCCCGAACGAAAAGAAATCCCCGTTTTCTTATATTGCTGTAATACATTTAAAAACTTTAGAACAATATTAATAGTCCAGTGCGAATACGTCCCGCAATTTGACGTCTTGGAATCATTTTGAGTTAAAAAAAAAAAAAAAAAAAAAAGATATATACTCGTAAAAGTTAGGGAATCTTCAACGCTGTTTCTCTCCCAATTCCGATTTTATATGCATTTTAAACGTTTTATAACAATACAAACGAAATTAATGATGATAATTAAACGGCAGAACAACAAAGATTACATATGATGATAAATGTTGCAACCTATGTTTATTCACTTCTAAACGTTGATACAATATTTTGTGGCATATAAGAAATATTGTAATTTAACTTTTTCGGTTTAGATCGATATATTTTTTCATTCCATTTCATTCTGAAAAGATAAAAAATCAAATGAAAACTTTCTTTAATCAAACGTTAGAGAAAAAAATCAGATATCACCATTTTCTTTTTGTACTGGGTAAAAGACATGTTTATCAATATCTTCTTCGTAATGAAAATGTTAAAAATTGTTATTAAAACAAAATGAAATACCTATTTATTTCTAGATCTCCAATTTGTTCTTGATTCAAGACCACCAACAACTTCACTCCAAGAAGGAACATATAAGCCTTAGCAGATTGTAGTTGCGATGATTTATCCCTCAGTCATGAGCTATCTATTTGTAATTTTTCTTATTTTAAGTAAGTTTACTTCTTCTTTGCTGTTGTTGTACACGTAATACACAGGACGCTTAAGGACTAATGACCCTCATCATTGATTTTCATCAAGAGTATAACATCAGCTTCAAATGGAATATAGTATGAGGCATGAAGTGCTACTTGTTGTTTCAGAAATGATTTTTATGTCAGATCATGATATGAAGAAATTTTCACACAGAGAATAGAAAGAGTAATGACTTATTACCACAACATTAAATAAGAAATATGAGGTGTATATGAAAATAACATTTAGTATCATACCTATTTAAATCATCTTAGCGCTGCTAACTAAGTTAGAATATCACAATGTTGTATACGGTCGTAAGAAAAAAAATACATCTGTTGGGAAGGGTTATCTTTCTTATAAATATTTTTTCATTGGGAAAAAATGAAATACTAATAAAATTCTATACTATGTAATTAAAACATTAAATCGATTTTAAAATGGTCCTTGAAAAGATAGAATTTATTTGATTTATAAGACTTTTAAAACTGGATTAAGCCTTTTTTTTTTTTTTTTTTTTTTTTTTTTTTTTTTTTCTTTTTTTTTGATATAATAAACACAATTTGAAAAGTATAGGCAAAGAAAATAGAAGGTATAATGCTTCCATTATACGTTAGATATGATCGAATTGACTACTCAAAGGTCTCGATAATGAAACTCTGATAAAGAAATCTATTAGTAGTATTCGTATTTATAACCTGCAAAGTTATCTCTCTTATCAGAGGGTTCTCATCATAATACTTTATGAATTATTAATCTAAATTCAGATAAAAAAAACGATGAACTTGTATTTCAATTTTCATTTTATCCAAAGGTTTTATGTTAAGTATGTTTGACTGATGTACAAATATTTAATTCTTATTTTTAATTTAGAGATTGCAGAACAAACCAAGTCTATGACATGTACCTTCAAGCCTTACACAGATGAATGCAAGTACCGTGAATGGTTATGGGATTGTAGTAAACTGAACTTAGAGGCAGTTCCTCAAAACATCCCAGAAATATTCAGAGATAAGAACTTTGCTATGGACCTTTCCAGGAATAGTTTTACCAGTATATCCTCTGAAACATTTTCTGGGATCGATGAGAATTTCTTAAAAAACGTAACAGCTCTCTATCTCCAATTCAACAATCTTAGAATTGTCAAAAAATCTGCTTTTGAATATCTAGGGAATTTGTGTGTTCTTGATCTTTCTAACTGCAAATTGGGAAATTCTTCTCTGGCATATCAATCTTTTGCTAATCTAACTAAGCTAAAGATTTTGCGTATGCATCACAATGAATTTAAACATCTGGGATATCCAGATATTGCGATTTCCAGAATACTGTCATTGGAAAGTTTGACAATAGGGGTTTTCGAAGGGTTTCATTTTTGTGACCCGTTTGAAAAGCTTACACAATTGACAAGTTTGAATTTGGTTACAGAAAATTCAAAATTTCGCTTAACAAATACCACTTTTGCTGGTTTGTCCAGGTCTCCTATACATTACCTTAGTTTACAATTCCAGCCCAAGGGATTTTGTGATGTGAGTGAAGAAATCTTTTGCTCATTTCCTGTTTTGAAGGGTGTGCATATCCAATTCGGGGGAATGTGTGATTTGAACGTTGTCTTACTGTCCTTAAAGTGTCTTCAAAATCGGACAATGGATTACATTGTTGCCATTGGAAATATACCAATTTACCCAGTGAGGGAAGTTTTTCTAAATAAGAGAAATTGTAAATATTTGTTCTCTATATGCGTCAAGAAAGTAAAGCTTAGTAGTAACCGGATAGCGGGAATTTCAGAAAACCCCCTAAAGACACGAATGGGTCAATGCATAGAGTATTTTGACATATCTCATAATAGAATTGGTTATATCAAACCTGTCATTTCGTTTGATTTTCTTAACCGATATCCAAATCTTCAGGTACTTATCCTTAGCTCAATTGCGAATCCTCATTTTCTTGATGAAATATTTAATCACAGTCATTCATATCGTATTGGGATCAAAAAGAAATTACTTGTTACTATACATCTTTCAAAAAAATTAAAAGTATTACAGCTATCAAATAATTTTTTCCATATTCCTCCATCATTTTCCATTGACATAACTGTAACTGGTGAACGTTTAAAAGAAATAAACGTATCAAACACAAATCTCCCTTGCAAACATATAGCTCCGATACACACATCTTCTTTAGAAATTCTTGATATTTCCAATAACGGGTGTGGTGAAATGAAGCTCGGAGTCTTACAGTTCGCTACAAAACTGGAAAAAATATCTGCAAGTAATGCAGAACTTAATTTTTCCAATACATTCAAAATAGAAAAACTTTTCATTGGGCTTAAAAGACTGAAAGATGCGGATTTAAGCCATAATTCTATATCTCACTTACCGAATACTGTGTTTCAAGATCAAAAGCTTTCTCTTTCAACTTTGAATCTTGATAAAAATGAATTGTCAAACATCCCTGTATCACATTTACAAAAGCTGTTGCACTTGCAAATACGTTTTAATAAAATATCCGTTTTAGCAAAATCAGATATCGAAAACTTATCAACATTCCATAAGGATCTAAAAATTCTCATCGAAGGAAACCCAATAAGCTGTGAGTGTGCGCATATTTCTTCTCTGAAATGGATGAGAGGAAATCAACACATATTTGGAGATTTGAAAAGCACCCAATGTATTGACAGATTAGTTTCAATGGCAGAATTGTTTCAGGAAAAAGCATTTATTGAGTTTGAAAAGAAATGTCAAGTAAACATATGGCTATCATGTTCTTCCTTTTTGTTAGTACTTCTGCTCCTCTCAATACTGACAGCAGCACTTTTGAGAAAATATCGAGTCCATATTGATTATGTCATTCTGCGTTTGCGTGGTCGATGGAAAGGTGTTATTCATGTGGTTAATGCAAAAACCTTCCGATTTGATGCTTTTGTGTCATACGCAGAAGAGGACTATCAATTAGCCTGTACAACTCTGTATCGAGAGTTGGTCCATTTAGGCTTCCAAATTAGCTTACCAGATAAAGACTTTATCCCAGGTATATCAAAAGCTGAGCAACTCTTGCAGTACATCGATGATAGCCGGAAAGTTATAATTCTTGTTACCGAAAACTTCCTGATGAGTGGATGGGATTCCTACGCCATTCAGATGGTAGTGACTCATGCCTTTCATAATCACAGACAAAAGTCGATAATAGTGATCATTAAAGATGGTATTCCTATTGAGAGAATCCCAAAGGACCTGAGATACATATGGTGGTCTATCATAAGTATTCGATGGCCAGAAAATGGAGGAAATATGATATCATTTTGGGAAGAATTATCTACATCTTTGAACTTGGATTAAATGAAAAAATACTCTTGTGAATTTATTATAAATTCTTATATATTTGTTGCAGGTAGCTGTGTGCTCGAACTTTAATTCGAATCCTATTCTTCTTGAACTAAGTAATAAAACTACATTCCATCTTCTCTTTTCATACCAAAAAGTCTAAGGAGAACAGCATTATGCTTCTTCACAAGGACAACTTAAGTTTCATCTTTAGATGATGATAGAATAAATCTGTATGACGTTTGACGATGGAATTATTTGCGCTTCTTACCACTGTAATGGAATTACCCAAATCCTCAGTGTAAACAGTGTGCCATATGTTTTAAATTCAAGATTTTTAAAATCATTTTTCTTAAGACTTCATCCCTTTATACAAAAATAACTTATTTGACATAAAAAGTGAGCATTAATCATCAACAATCAAGATTCGTCTGTTGTTTTTTTTTTTTTTTTTTTTCTGAATCAATTAGTAAATTTAGTGAATTCATCTAAGTGTGTTTTAGTTTTATCTTGGTTTATTTGATGAATGTCGGATTGCATGTAGTGCTATTCATATCCACGTGTAAGATATTACTGAAGTATTTTATTATTATAAATGTTGTTGGTCGTATAACAGTACCTTGCTTTGTCGATAAATTTAATACCCTGGCTTTAGCAGTACGTTTAATCCTTGATGTTATTAGCATAGGCCTTGATTTAAAAAGAAGACACTATTAACACTTATTCCATTTCTATCATTGTTTAGCCATCTTTACTGTTTGGAGATTTTTAGTAGTGTTGTCAAAATCGGACGATTTTTAGTAACCGGTTACTCGCTTACTTTTCCGATCAAGTAACCGGTTACTCGGATGGTTTTTCTTTAGACATCGAAACATTCTTGTTTGCAGTATGTAAACTCAGCTGTAATTTAAACTGTATGTAATGTGGTTACAATTTCTATATTTATCTTATCATTTACAAAACACAAATGTACTGCATATGAACTTTATTTATAATTACGAACACGCAATTTCTTCTAAATAAATTTGTTATCGAACACCCCGTAATCGTTGGCTGTTTTGCGCTTTATGTATCGCTGGTTTCACAGTTATATTTCAGTCTGAGGTGGATAGGCATGATTGTTGTTCCACCCGTGTATGTTAATTCCGTTTCACATAATTTACACCTCATGGATTAAAATTCAGCCATTCTTTAATTTTTTTTCACTCTCTCGGTGCATGTGGCGGCATCTTCTTTAATCAAGTACTGCGGACTACCGAAGGTTTATGTTAGGTAATTATAATTAAATCAAGCCTTCAAAACCTGTATAACCCTTGGTAATCATAGCCATTTATTAGATAAACTGTGAAATACAAATCAAAACAAATCGACCGCATTTGTAAAACGCTAGGTCGAGACTATCGTTAAATAACGGTAAATAAAATCGGGACATTATAAACAGAAATATATTATTCCTACTGAGTTACTTTATTAAATTCATAACTGAGTAACCGAGTAGTAATTTTAATAACCGATACTCGAATCGTTCGACGATTAACCGGTTAACCGGGTACTCGTTGACAACACTAATTTGTAGCTCTAATCGTGCAGTGTTTGTCAAGTAAACGGGAAATGATCAAATACTAGTAAAAATAAAGGTTAAATGATAATGTTCTATTTTTAAGGAAGAAATGTAAAGAATTTAGTCTGTTTATTTTAAACTAGCCTTGCAACACTAAGGCTTTAATTTCCCTGCTGTGATGAATGAATAGTTTCCTAATTGTTCACATGAAGTATATATATATATATATATATAAGAACTATGATTTTATTTCGAAAAGTTTCTATTTCGATAATGCATTCAATTCCTAAATTTATTTTTAATAGGCTGAATGTTATTTTCTAAAACTTTGCATTTGTTTTCCATGAAATTATCAAAACAATAACATGTATTTCTCCAATTTACCAAATCTTGTTAATGTTTTCAATATAGCATTTAAAATGAATTCTCCATAAGCATTAAAACATCTTGGAAACGACATATCTCCGAATTTTATGAAATTTACACCACAGATGAGTCTTAGTAAGATACTAGCAAATATCATGATATCGGGATTTTCACACATGCATTCAGTTGTATTGAAGACGGATCCATTGAATGCGGCCGTTTTTGGCCAATTTTGACCAAATGAAAACATGAAAATTAAGAAAATGAACAATCGCCACTCTTAAGAGCAAAATTACATGGTTTTGGAAAATGTGAAAATTTTTTAGAGAATTTGCGCTTATATGCTGAAATTACGTTAAGCATCGATATTACGTGCAGGTATCGCTTTGGGTTACAAGTGTGGGATATTTTAATAACTCTTTTTACACAAAACAGATTTTTTGCGATATGTTTGGATATCAAGTTAATCCTGTATCCATTAAACATGCCTGGACAGCAATATACTGTGAGATCACTTATTTTCTTACATGGGGTTAAATTTTCGTTGTATTCATGATATGAAAAGACCCACAAATTGACATCTCTCACGAAATGTAAAAATCTTATACCACTGTATGATAATTCCCCTTTAACCACGATATCAAATCCCCTTGTACCAGTATTTTTCCTCAAACCACGTAAATTTGACCTCACGAAAATAAGTGACTTTACAGACTCTAAAACTCTAATTATCCAGCAGATATAATCTTGACATTCTCAGCGCTCAACAGTACAAGTTTTTTTTCCATCCCCTGGACATACAGCCTGGTGGAACTCCTCCATCTCAATGCCATAACATTAGTAACCAAATGGCCATCAGGTGTAGTAGATATGTTAAAAATCACGGAAATACAGTGTAAATCAACCATTAAATCCAATTTACCATGATCAAATTAAAATCTGTATTTCTCACTCAAACAAAATTACTTAAAAAATAAAACCTTAGATTTAAAGACTTAAATTAATATCAGAAAATATGGATATATCTGCAATATAGCTATTCAATAGAATAAATTAACTATAAATTAAACCATGCACCTTCAACATACACGTACCTACTTATTCAGATTCAGCAGAATAAACAAAGTGTAAATAAAATCGTGCACCTGCAACATACCTAGGATTGCAAAGCATGTTTTCTGGGCTTGCTCATACTTTCATCTTCCAAACATGATTGAATGAGGTGTTCAACCTCTTTGATTGTTGGTCATTACGCCATAATTACAAAGAGTATATTGCCCCTCCCCCAAGTTATCCCATTTTTGCATAAAAAGATATAGATATATATTATAAAAATATAATTTTGGTCCTATTCCACTTCTCATCAAAATCTGATTGTTATCTTTGAGGAATGGTACGTTTCTTTTCAATATCTAAATTTTAGTTAAATTAAAAGATGAGTTGTTCTGAGTCACGACCTTAAACTGAGTAAATTAATGACGCCAAATCAACAGATAAAATCATTCACTGTACATTGTAAAAAAAAGTGCGAGTGTTGTGAAATTTCTAAGAGATCCCGCAATTCAAAGTGCATACAAGTATGTAACATCTTACAGCATCAGAACAGCATCAGAATCATCGGAGTTAACAGCAATAAGCTTATATATATATATATATATATATATATATATATATATATATATATATATATATATATATATATATATATATATATATATATATATATATATATATATATATATATATATATATATATATATATATATATATATATATTTACATTTGCAAATGTTTTCTTTTATATAACACTATTAAAAGCAACGCGTATCTATATCCGTATAAACACGGGTTCCTCGCGTCATAAACGTTCGACGTAATTTCTCAGTGACGTCATAAAGGGTCGACGCGCAAACAATGGATCAAATACGTGCCGTTGAGTTTGAAAAATAAAACATTTCACGCGTTAAGGATTATAATCAGGAAAATATAAAATATGAATAAGTCATAAATGTAAATATAAGTAATAATGTATCATTTTTAAACATCTATCGGATATAAATACGGGTTGGTACGAGATCAAATTTACCATAAAGCCCTTCGGGCTTTATGGAATTTGATCTCGTGACCAACCCGTATTTATATCCCGATAGATGTTTAAAAATGATACATTATTTCTTAAATATATATATATAATTTTCGAAGCGGCTATAGTAACGTGGATGGCTGAATAACATTGGTGTGGATTTTTTCAGAAATACCTCGACCTACTTCTATGAAATTGACAGCAGAGAGGTGCGCATTAAATGCATATTACCGTATTGACTGTAGTGTATTATAAATGCAAAAATGAAAAGAAATATCAAATACACTAAGAAATGTTCTCTAAATATTTTACTTGTTGCTTAGGTATATTGCTGGAAAAGGAGGCGTTATTAACGCCATTGTTTAAAATTTTTTCATTGTTGAGAGCATGCTGGCATTTCTCACACAATGTTTGTCAAGTAAATAGAAAACGATCAAATCAAAATAAACTTTGATATTTTTTTTTCCCGTTTTTACAAGGAAGCAATATTAAGCTGTTTGACTGTTTGATTTATACCAACCTAGTAAGGTTAAAGTTATTTATTTTCCCGTAGTAATAAATACATACATATAGTAGTCCTAATTGTTCCCACAAAATACAGTACTTTTCAGACGAAAATATTTCTTAATCTTACTACAATAATTATGTACAGTGTATATGTTTCTAAATCTATTTTTAATATGCCCTTCAGGCTCAGTGAATATTGTTCTCCTTAGATAGCTAAATCGTCGTATTGACAAAAAATACAACAATAATTGTGTAATATTCTGGATATCAAAAGCATTTCATCAAAATATTAAAATTTCTATACTCTTACATCAATTATATAGGTCATTTCTCTAATTGCATACTCGTGCACGTGAATGCATGCGCTGACTATGTCTTCTTGTCAAGACTACTAATTTATTTTTATATTCTGAGTTTCAAAATATTTTATAGAAGATATAAAAGTTATGCCTGAGTCATGCAAATTACTGGAATGAAAATTTTTTCCAGAAAAATTAATGTTGAGGTCTTCGAAATCAAATTTGATATGTTTAATGCTTAATTTAAAAAAATTAAACGCTTAGTTTGATGTAAATATCATACCATGGAAATGAAAAGGTTCTTAGATAACCAATGAAAGATTTTAGTCACCAAAAGGAAAGTAAAAACGTGCAGGAAGAGCACGGAAAAAGTAGTAATTGATAACTAAAATGTGTCCACTGAATGGTCATTGAAATGCTGGAGAATTGTGACTAAAATAATTGAAAGGTCTCTGCAATTCAGTAACTGATTGGCCACTGAGTGGTCACTGAAAAGTCGTATAATGCCATCATAACAGAAGGGTCTGATTATTGTTCCGTTTTTACCCTTAAAAGGGAAATAAGTTACAAAAAGGGTGTAATCCAAACAATATTCAAGTTTATCTAGTGAAAGATTTATTTTTCAAATGTCCTGTTGAGGCTTACAATGTTTCCCTATGAATATTTCGACTCGCCCAACAATTTAAAACTATCCATCAAAACAGATTGATTTTACTTATTGAAAAAAATTAAAGAAAATAGATGGTGTCGAGAAAAATTCTAAATGTTTAGTAAGTGTGTTGTTGGGAAGAGTAGTCTTAGAACTTTCAAATTTCAATGACAATCTGCCATGTTGTAGGTAAGAATTATTTTTTTTAATTGTTCATGTATATACTGCTATATATTGAATACAAAGGTCAGTAATACTTCAGCTGATTGACTTCCTTTTTTATCTGGAATGATCATTGGCAATAACACTCACATGGGTCATCTTTATTTTAAAGTGTGCATCACTTAGGTCATAAAATATTTTTTTTTCATTTACAATCACAGCATATTGTGATGACACAAGACATACAAATTATAATATAATAATTGTTCATAAGAAAAGAACAAAGTTCAATTAGGGCCTTGTTTGGCACTGTGAAATTCTGAAAAATTAAAACTGCGCAATTTTAGTTGAAAAAAAAACAAAACAAAAAAAAACCTTAAATTTCTCTTGGACCTTTGAGACTGCATATCCGTAAAAAAAATTACGTAAATTTCTCGCTTGTCCATGTCCTTAGACGTCATGAATTACCACATTATCCTCGAATCCTGAAAAATTCTTCAAATGAAATATATGGAGATTACGAACAGTATTCAAGCTCAAAAGTCCATTAAACAATACAAATCAGGAGCAGAGCAAATACGGATCTCTAAAACATCAGAGATGGGATCGGGTGCCATGGAGGTGTGAACATTCCCTTCCAACCGGTCAAACCCACCGTGTGCTCTTTGTCATGATCGTGAAATCCCGGAAAAATCCGTCGACAATGTACGAAAAATTTCTAAATTGAGGCAAGCTATTGAAAAACAACTTCATGAAACAAGTATATCAACAATCTCGTTTAAAGTCATCATTTTTCAAGTTCTATGGTTGATACAATGACTTTCTCAGCAAAAACAATCTATCATTAAGTCGAATGTTGACTGATGTTTTTTATACTTATTGTTAGACCATTATTTAAACATTTAATATTTAAACATTTATTTACGGATTTTCCCGTTTGCCCGATAATGACAAGGAACACACAGCGGGTGTGTCCAGTCGACAGGGGATGCTGACTCCTCCATGGCACCTGATCCCACCTCTGAATTTTTAGGCGTTCATTTCGATCTGCTCCAAAATTTGTAGTTTCAATGGACTTTTGAGATTGATTACTGTTCGTTATCTTCATATTACATTCACACTCTTTTATTCCCACTCGTTCAATACTAAAGAGTATAAAGAAGTACAACTCCCTACCTTCTAATTTACATAAGGGAAAAACATACTCAAAAAATTGTTCTAGCAAATCTTTAAATATTGGGTAATTGTTATCTTCATTAGTACCTCGATTTTTGTTTTGCCAAGAGAGAGAGAGAGAGTGTGTGTGTGGGTGGGTGGGTGGGAGGGTGGGTGAGGGTGTGTGTGTGTGTGTAAGAAACCAGAAAACCTTATAAAAAAACATTTATGCTTACAACATGTTTATTTTTTCTATGTCTCTTAGTGGCTTGATAAAAAAACCAAAGAGAATTTCACTCCAGAGAAGGAACAGATGCTATAATGTGATAGTCGTCATGGCTCGTCTTACGATCGTCAACAGTCTTTTTGTAATTCATCAATTTTTGAGTAAGTTTTACTCCTTTTTTTGTCATATTCAATACGTATTTAATACGAATTGTAGTTTAGAAAATCTTATTATGGCAAAAGTTGATTCTTTTCTTTAATTAAAATGAAGTATTAAACAACAACAATATATTTCATTTAAGTGTTATAATTTTATGACTTATATGTTCGACAAAAACTGTAGAACATTTTTTTTCTGTGGGATTTATTGACGCTATGTACACAGTTACATTTTCTCCGCCGAAATTTGTCACAGTATACTTGAAATATATTAATGACATGTAGGAGCATAATGACATTACAAAAATAAAACTTCACGTCAATTTCTACTCCTGGGCTGAACAGAAGTTGTGATTCTATGGAATTATGATCCTGTGGAAAAAAGGACATTTAAAGTTATCAAGATCCTTCTTTACATTTAGGTTTAGAGATTACAGAGCAAACAAGTATTAAGCGGTGTACATTCAAGCCTTACATGGATGAATGTGGAAATCGTGGATGGTTATGGGATTGCAGTGAGCTTAACCTGAAAATACTTCCTCGGAACATTCCAGAAAGGTTTAAAGGTAACACCTTGGCTTTGGATCTTTCAAGGAACAATTTTACAATGATATCATCTGAAACATTTTCTGGCGTCAATATGAAATTGTTGCCACACATAACAGCTCTCTATCTACAGGACAACAAATTAAAAATCATCAAAAAATATGCTTTTGGATTAATGGAGAACTTGTGTGTTCTTGATCTATCTAACTGCAGATTGAAAAATTCTTCTCTAGAAAATCAATCATTTGCTAATTTAACTAAGCTGAAAATTTTGCGTATGCATCACAATGCATTTATACATCTAGGATATCCAGATATTGAGATCTCCAGAGTACTGACATTGCAAAATTTGACAATTGGTGTTTTCGAAGGGTTTCATTTTAGTGACCAATTTCAAAAGCTTAGACAACTGGAAAGTGTGAACTTGGTTACAGAAAATTCAAAATTTCATCTAACAAAGACCACTTTTTCAGGTTTGTCAAATTCTCCTATATATTACCTGGAGTTAAAATTCAAGCACCTCGTGCACTGTGATGTAAGCGAAGAGATCTTTTGCTCATTTCCTTTTTTGAAGGGTGTGTATATTGACTTCGGTGGACTGTGTGATTTGAACGTTGCTTTACTTTCCCTAAGATGTCTTCAGAACAGGACAATGGAATACATCAATGCATATGGAAATATACCAAAACTTATAGAAAAAGCAGTTTTTCTTAACAAGGAAAATTGTAAATATTTGTTCAATACATGCACCAAGAAAGTCATTCTTAGTGAAAACCGGGTAGCTGGAGTTTCAGACAACCCCCTTAGCACACGAATGGCTCAATGCATGGAGTACTTTGACATATCTGAAAACAGAATTGAATTTATTAAGCCTGTTATTATGGTTGATCTTCTTACACGATATCCGAGACTACGGGTACTAAATACCACATTAAATGATAATCATGTTAAAGCTGATCAAATTTTTAACCACAGTGATTCGAATCATCGTGATTTAAAGAAGAGGCCAACTGTTACTTTTCATTTTTCAAAGCATTTAGAGGTATTTCAATTTTCTATGAATTATATCCATATTTTTGATCCGTCATTTCCTGTTAACCTAGCCATTTCTGGTGAATCTTTAAAAGAATTGTATGTCGTACACACAAACTTCCCATGCAAGTATGTTACTCAATTAAAGATGCCTTCTTTAGAAATCCTTGACATATCTGAAAATGACTGCAGTCAAATGAACTATCGAATTTTACAATTCGCCACAAAACTGGAAACATTTTCGGCAAGAAATACCAAACTTAATTTTACTATAAAAGTGAAAAAAATTTTCATGGGGCTTAAAAAACTAAAATTTGCGGATTTAAGTCAGAATTCTCTAACTTATTTGCCTCACACTATGTTTGAAGATCAAATGCTTTCTCTTTCTACATTGAATCTCGATAATAACGAATTATCAACATTTCCTGTATCACATTTACAAAAGCTTCAAAATCTTTACATGCGTTTCAATAAAATATCATTTTTTGCAAAATCTGACATCGCTAAATTATCAGCATTACATAAGGATATAAAATGTTTTCTCGAAGGAAACCCAATAAGCTGTGAATGTGTGCATATATTTTCTCTCAAATGGATGAGAAAGAATCAACACAAGTTTTCAGATTTGAATAAAATTCTGTGCATTAGCCAAAGAGTATCATTAGCAGAATTTTTTCAAGAAAAACAATTCATCGAATTTGAAAAGAAATGTCAAGCAAATTTATGGCTGACATGTTCTCTTATTTTCTTGGTATCTTTACTAACCACAATTTTTATAGCAGCATGTGTACAAAAATATCGCGTCCATGTTGATTATGTCATTCTGCGCCTGCGTAGTCGATGGAAAGGTGTCATGCATGTGGTAGATACAAAACAATTCCAATTTGATGCATTTGTGTCATATGCAGAAGAGGACTATCAACTAGTCTGTACAACTCTGTATCTCGAGTTGATTCGTTTAGGCTTCCAGGTAAGCTTACCGGATAAGGATTTTCTTCCCGGTATATCAAAGGCTGAACAACTCCTGCAGTGTATTGATGACAGCCGGAAAGTAATTATTGTCGCATCTGAAAACTTCCTGGTGAGTGGATGGGAATCCTACGCCGTTCAGATGGTAGTGACTCATGCCTTTCACAATCACAGACAAAAATCCATAATAGTGATCATTAAAGATGATATTCCTGTAGAGAGGATGCCAAAGGATTTAAGATACATATGGTGGTCTATCATAAGCATTCGGTGGCCAGAAAATGGTGAAAACATGAATTCATTTTGGGAAGAATTATCTACCGCTTTACACTCAGAAGGGAAGAAAAGATAATGAATTCTTATATACACTTCTTGTTCAATCTCGCTCATTTTAAGATTTATTGCATATTTATATAACGTAAAATGCACTGTATACAAGATGTGTAAGGCGTCATGATAATTCGACATCCTCGCTTAGAATGAAGGGTTCATCGACTGGTGAGGATCAAACAGCTCTACTAATATCCTGTCATGTGAGACAGGCAAGTCCATTAAGCTTCTGTGATCATTTTTTCTTCTTTTAAGGTGTTGATAATAATGTAAAAGACCAAACCAAATATAACCGTACTAGCAACCCAGAAACTTTTTATCAAATTCAAGATCTCATCTCATTGGTCCAAACTTTATCATTATACATTCATTCATACTTTTGAGAAAATTTTCTCTTTTATACTGAATTGTATTTTTGTCTTATATGCATGTATGAGCATCATTTTCCTCGATCAACATCAGAGTCGACATCATTATCCGTAAATATGGTCTGCAATTGTAAATGTATGTACTGATTTAACTTGGTAATTTGTAAATACAGTTAAATATGTTTGTTGCTTAAAAGGGTTAATTATTGATGTATATGTAATTTTATGGAATCAGCTGTCTGAGTCCGTCAGAACATGTAGTTCTCTTGCATTTTATTTATAAGCATATCTACAGCATTATATATCAATGTTTTTGAATTATCACGACGAACTGGTCATATTTTTTTGCATATTCGATCATCGAATCGACGCTCAATCATCAGGGATTTATTAATGCGTTATATTCACGTCTTTTTTGAAAATGAGAATGGTGACTTCAGTCTGTTACATGTAGTACTTGAAATAATTGAAATGGTAGCAGTAATACAGTTAACAAAATGCCGACGGCAATAGTTATCTTTCTTTTGTCATCCGTTGCGAAAATATTACAGTCTTATACCCTTATTCCTCCAAATAACTTCGTTCCTTAAATCTTACTTTGACACGTCAGATCTTATTAAACCCACATGGTGTAAGTATTGAGTCTCAGAATATACCTTTCATTAGCTTATTTTAGCTTCTGATATATCTAGGTACATATCATGCTGTTCTACATAAAATAATTCAGAAACATTTGAGGATAAATTATCATTACATATAATATTGACTAATATCGAACGTGTAGATTCTGTGGTGTGTGGGATTTTGAATTACTGTGAGCTTTGTTCTAAAATTATTTGTACTCTCACTTATGTGCATCTTTACTCTGTTTCACAAATTAACTTAAGTTTTGTGATAAATGTGAACATTTTTCTTTGGCTACAACTTCTCCAGCATCCTGATTCGTAAAACGTTCTGAAATAACTTCCATATATTGATTTTAATATTATTTAATTTTGTTCATTCATTTATGTATACTTGTTGAAAGCATAAGAAAGCTCTTAACACTAATGTTTTTTTTTTGGATTTTGAGGTAATTATATCATATAAAGGTTTACAATATGTACATACTGAGTCTATCTAGTTTACTGTCAACAAAGAGTATCTGCCAGATCAAATGTATATAGACAAATGGAAACCACTGTTGTTTACTTACATTCGGAAAACGCATGCAAGTAATTCTTTTACTTACTGTTCCTTGGAGTAGAATAATAATAGTTTAATCTATTTCAGATGGTGTTATTAACTGTAGATTTCCTTTTATTCCATTTTACAGCAAAGGACAGCTCACTAGTAAAAACTGCATAAAACTCCCGTAGAATAACAATTTTTTTTCAATGAGCAGTACACGGTAGCTCAGTCGGTAAAGCGCTCGCTCTGTGATCGGAAGGTCGTGAGTTCGACTCTCGGCCACGACAGACCTAAGTCGATAAAAAATAGGTAGCAACTGTTCCTTCGCCATGCGCTCGGCACTTTGAAGTGAAAGTTGTGGGTCCTTTGGATGAGACCTTAAGAACCGAGGCCCCATGTCACGACAGGCGTTGGCACGATAAAGATCCTTCACTGCTCAATGACCCTGAGTGCCGAGTAAAGGTCAATATTTGAAGCCCTTCACCGGTATATGGTGACGTCTCTATATGAGTGAAAAATTCTCGAATGGGACGTAAAACAACATACAATCGGTCAATGAGCAGTATTTAAAGCTTCCTTAAAAGGGTTGAAACATTGGCATCCATGTAATTCAATGTGTCACATTTTAAGGAAGCTCTTAACATTGTTCGCTGAATGAAGAGTTCGAATAATTGAAATGGTAGCAGTGAGAGATACAGTTAACGAAATGCTGAGGGCGGTAGGTATCTTTCTTCATATGAGAATGCATAGTAAGATACTTGCATTCTCAAGGTAGTTCATCAATGAAAGGGAGAAAATCAGACATGGGAGAGGGTTTGAAACATAAATCTAGTTACTGCACTTGCAATATTTGATGTATTTATAGAGCTAATCAGGTCAAGGATTCCATCAACATAAAGCACAAAAGTAACTATTCCTTTGAAATGAAATGATTGAGAAGTGTAATCTTGTGGCCAACGACGACGTACTGACGGAGAATATACAGAATAGACAAGTACCTTACGAACGAACTAACTAATGTACGAGTTAGACGTACTCGAAATACCAATGGACGAATAACTTTACATTGATAGGAAGGGTGCGTTCCGTTTAGAAGTTAATTAAATTCTTGCGCATATGGAGAATACGTCAGTTTATTCATCATGTATCTATAAATGTTTGCATCTCATTGATAAAAAAAAAACTTAAATACTGATCATGCTTTGAAAGATTTACTTGAAGCTGTTAGTATATAGAAAGTAGTCCTTTACATCATGTGTGGTCCGCCCATGATGATTGGTTGTTGAATGCATTTGATATATTGTTCAAAGACAATGATTGTATGCATAATGGAGTTCGGCTGGTCAGGTTAAACCCCGTCGTATAATAACTTGGGTCCTTTTTGACATAGAAAATGACCCATCGTCATTATTTTACATTCAGAAATGTCCGCAGAAGCCCTCCCTTAAAATCTGCATACCCTACAAGAAGAAAAATAATATCCGTAGAATAATAACACCCCCCCCCCTTTCAGATTCTTTTAAAGAAGGACTTTTATTTGAGTAAGACTAAAATAAGAATACTCTGAAAGGTTTCAATTGAACATGTTTGGGGTCACACAAATGATGTTGTAAAGAAAGTAAAGCTTGTGGAAAACTTCTTTTCATATGGTAACTTCTCCATAGCTACCAAGTGATTTGGTTTCGTTTTACGCAATAACAGAACGTAGCATTATCATTTTACTTGTATTTTTACGGCGTATAACAGAAATCCTTCCTGACAACTACAATCTTGTCAAGGATTTAGGAGAGAGTGAACTAACTGACTTTCAATTGTATATGCAAGGCTCAATGTCCCCTAACACGCTTCGGAATGAATTATTTGGAAATTCAAATACCGATTCCCCACGCCCACCTCCATGCACCTCCGAGAATATGCCTCTGACTAGTAATGCTTTTCATATTCATATAAAGTGAGCACAATACCTGACACTGATATGGAAACAAGCAAATGTTGGTAAACCCATATTACCATGACCAACTGAGATGGGATGGAAGTTGAAAAATTGTTGTTTGCTGTATACACCCCTGTACTTATGCCTAAACTTTTCAAAAGAGCTGTCTAGATATGATAACTTGATACTGCACCACCAGTTGTGGAATTATAGTAAGATTTGGATGAAAACAGCAATTTATATAGAATGCAATTTCCTGAACAATGAGGAAAAATGATAAACAGAAAAACAAAGAATTTTTTCTTATTTTTGCGGAAACAGCTTAATTTCAAAATTTAAATTCTTCCACCATCATTCTTCTCTCCCGATAAAAGGACATTGAGAGAATTTGATAAATTGGAGATCCGTCATTTTTAATTGCCATTATGACCTTTTTAACGCCATCTTTCAGATGGCGAGTATATTTTATCAGACTCAGCATACTTAATTGGCTTTTTAAAACCATGTTATGCCAAATAATGACTTTTAGTCGTTGGATATTTTCTTTCTGTTAATCAGACCAGACTAATAATGTGTGGTCACATTCCTTCTAAAAGATATGTATTCTGACATTTTAGATCATTTAAACATTTAAGGTCCGGTCGTGTAGGGAAGAAATATAGATATTTATGAAATACAGTTATTTGTTTTAAAAATTCAAGTAAACAGAGTTTGAAAACTTACATACATTCATGTAAAGATTTCACAAAACAATAAAAAGTATGCGGTAGTATCGAATATCAACTGACTGGTTATCTGATCGCTCTATAATCTATTTTATAAACAGGAAATTCTTTTGTTCTTGAATTCTAAATTTTCGATAAGGAAATTTATTTTTACCTTTTGGAATTACATGAAATATAAATCGTTTATTTTATCGAAAGATATATTCTTTAGTTCTTGATACATTTTTTTTTTTTTAATTTTTTTTTTTTTTTTTTTTTTTTTTTTTTTTTTTTTTTTTTGAACTTTTGAAGTATATGATTACTAGATGCGCGAATGAAGCTTGTGGAAACCGGTACAATATATAAACCTGTTCAAGCTCAATCTATTTTAGCTGCTACAAACAACAAACATAACAAAAAGTAGTTTCCCTTTATCCTGCGAATATCATGAAGATTTTTTTATTATTATTATCATATAATTCGGAATCTGTAAGTTCTTGGTTGTTCTTTTTTTTTCTTCCTCAAACTGTTTAAGGAACCAATTCAGAATTTATAAATTGCCTTAGAATTTTTTAATATCAGCTGCTATCAAGTTGAGCATAAATTCCATTTAGCCTATTCATCGTTTAAAAATTTAAACAGATATGGGAGCCTACAATTTTTTTTTCACACGGTGTTCTAAATAAAAGAGGAAATGATCAAATTTTATTAAGGTTAAAAAAAATCTCAAATTTTTAAGGAACTAATATGAATTTTTAGCCTGATTATTTTATAGCTACCTAGAAACAATAGGTATGTTTCCTTGTTGTGAAAAATATTCAGTATTTTTACATGTATTTGTTCTCATATATAATTCAATGATTAATTAAGAATTAATATTTTTTAATATTTAAATTTCTAAACCAATTGCGCCTTTTCCATATATAATTCTCAATACACTAAAGGCAATTTCCTGAGAGTTTAATTTATACGTTCAAAGTACAAACACTTGGCGTATTTAATAATTGATGAAATCTTTACTGCGGAGGTTGAGTCTGCAGATTTTCTATCGCGGAACAATTCAACCGAATAAAGAAAATTAATATTGAAGGCAACAAAACATATAAGACCGTCCAATGTAAGTTCTTGCTTCAGCGACCATGTCATTCATATCTAGCTGTGTTTCTTAAGTTTGATTCACAAGCGATGTCTTTGTAAAAATTTCCCAGTAAATTGTTTAGAAGATGTTGGAAAACCCTGTCATTTGAAGGTTGTTTTTTATTCAAAAAGGAGTTGTTATCATGATTTTTCTTCAATGATATTCATCAGGTTGTAGGTAAGACTAACACTAAATTTTTAAAGATCATATTTTTGGTCTGAAGGTTAGTCAGATTTACTTATAAAAGCTTTATTGTTTAAGTAAAAGTCTACATTTCTTTTGTTCTTTGGCATGTTTTGAATTAAGAGCAGAACATAATTCTATATGAAAGGTAATCCAAGTGAGTGATACATTATAATTATATATACAAGTACTATAAAATTTCTCTTCAGTATTTTCCCTTTATAGTAATGTCATGCAATAAAAAATTTTGATTTGTAAAAAGCATTAATGACTGTGTTTTGTATTTAGTATCCAATCTGTAGACAGGAACCTTGGTGGTCCAAACCCCTATCCCATGCTTTTTAATTACGCATCCATTTAAATCTGGCTGTGTCTACACCGAGCTCATAAATTCGACTTAAACTTTAGCATTGGTTTTGCAAATAAACACAAGTATTTTTACCAAAACTATTTGTTACTGATAAAATAACAGGCTAAATGATTTTTATGTGGGGGGTTTTATTGTTTGAATTTATTTCATAACTTTATCATTGGACTTTGATCTGTCCTTTATTCGAAAAAATAGCCGTTTTCCTACAGTGCAACAGAAAAAGGTGAAGCTTTCCGACTGAAGATTTAATTTTTATTGATGACACTTTCTGAATCTTGAAAAGGAACGACTATCCCCTCCCTTTCCCCCCGAGGTAATATGTTAAAAAAAGAATAACACATTATTTGTTGAACATCCCTCGTAAGTGACAAGGAGACGACATTGTATTTTAAATGCTCAATCAATGTTCAATCAACGAAGAAGTATGTCAATTGCTTGACTATGCAAAAAAGGACTTTTTCTGAATATACAAAGATAAACCTTTTCTTCGTTGAGAAAACCTTGCATGTTCAACTTTTATTCCATATATTTTACAATTATAGATTTTGGGGGGGGGGGGGGCTAAGGAATATTTACGACATTGAAGGCTGCATGAGGACATTATTTTCGGTAACGAACTTCTATCGCAGAAAATATTTAAAAAATTTAAGTTCAGATAACAAATTAAATGTTCTCTTTTTAAGACATTAATTCCTCTTGAAATGTTTAGTAAATAATACGGCAATAGACCTGCAAAACATTTTCCCTCATCAGATGCACAGATGACTCTAACAGTCTTGCAGTCAAAAGTTTAAGTATATCCATGGACAACACTGTAACAGTTTTCTACAACACCCCAGGAACAAATAGTTCCTAAGGGTATGACGCTCGCTTTATGCCCGAGGGCTCAATTCTCGTTCCCAATGCAAAAACTGAGGTGTTTAATGCGCTTAGTGACTGTTCCTTTGCTAAGTCCTGAGCTTAAAAAGTAAAACTCATTGGTCTTTTGGATATTGCCTTTAAAAAGGGGGTACCGTGTTACGGTAGGCATTGGTTATACATGTATAATGAAACACAATGCAATATTTAAAATTGTGACACTTCACCTAAAGTGGACGATCTCTCCATCATTCTGGGTTAAGAATTCTTAAATGGCCTTAAACAATATTCAATTATTCATCAAATGTGACCTTTAGGAACCCCCTCCCTCTTCGCATTTAATTTTCTAAGACAAACTGCTATTCTCTTTGCTAATAATGCTACCAAAAATGTGTGTTAAGATAACATAATATACTTTGACCCTATTTCACTCATATAGAAAAATATGACAATCCTTCGGAAAGTTCGAGGCGAGAATTCCCATTATGAAACTTTTATTTCATGTCAGTAATTCCCTATCTATAAAATGTACATCTGTAAAAAAAAAAAATAATAAAAATAAGTTAATGACAAAATAAGCAAATGTATCTTCCCACTTCAACATGGATAGCTTTTAACATATCGAGTACAACTAGGTATATGGTACTCCAAGTAAGGATAAATAGTTACAAAGAAGTAGCAAAAATAGACTAAAGTATAATTATGAATAATAATAGTTAGTTTAAATAAAGTTCACTCTTTATAGTACTTAATTTTTCTCTATTTTTAGCAGACAGTTCAATACGACTTGTCTTTATGTGTAATTTCATGACATCCAGTCTTTCCAGTTCCTTCATTCTACATTTCTTCAAGTAAAAAGTTGGCATTTTTCGAGTAAAAATTCATGGCTTATATTAATTCTTCTTTAATAAATAGAAACCTGCTCTCTAAATGAAAATTTATGATAAGAGTAATTAGCTTTTCCTGCAAATATCGTAAAAAAATATTCAGATGTCATAACAACTTTTAACCAAATCCATAACCTGGTAGTCACGTTTTGTGTTTATAAGAAGTTTACAAGCAAAGAAAGTAGGGGGATTAGTCGAGCCAGATGCCAATGCCCGTTTTGCGGCTATGCATGTACGTATATATCGGAAATATCTCAACTGAACGAATTTACCTAGTGTAATATTGTTTGTCAAATGATAAAACGGTTTTAAAAGTTAGAATTTATTACATGTCCAAAAATATTAATTTCACAAAATGCAATTTAGAACGAACTGAATTTAACGAAAAAAAAATTGTAGATTTGACTCACATACAAACTCACTCACATCTAATCTTCGACAACTCCGCCCACTTCCGTACTGTCCAGCCAATTAACTTAAGGATAACAAAGTTGCATGAACGGGGGGAATCTGTATGACATTAATTTACAAGACTGAAATTAGGTAGAGCTAAACATAACAAATTCAAAGAACACAATCCTAAGATACAACCATAAAACCATAAAGTTGATAACACGTATGAGTAAATGACATTGATATAGTGAGACAGGAAAGAGATTTCAAGGATTAGATATTGCTACCATGTGCAAAAATGCCCTTTCTAAACATCAAATAGAAACAATTAACCTTCAACTACGGATGTCAAACAAGACCGAAAAATAATAGATCAAATATATAGAAATAAATTGATAATTGATAATTTGTCATTTATAAACCCTTATAATACATAATCATAACACTAGGTATTTAGATGTGTACAGTACTTGTCAAATTGATGAAATCTCGATTCTAAACATTGTCAAGCTAAATACGAGACCTTCATTTTCTGAATTCCTAAAACGGGTAGTGAATTCTATTCTGTAATCTGTATATTGAGTGTTAACACGTTTTGTGTAGATATTATTAAGGACAGATGATACAAACATTTTTTTTCTTTGGAGGAGACTTCATATCATGTCCAGGCGCGGATCCAGGAATTGAAGTTAGGGGGTGCAATAAGTAGGCAGGGGGTCTGGGGGCCGCCTTGAGTCCCCAAGTAGGTCCAGGATTCTAAAGATCTTGTAGGATAAAAATGAGGTGTACCGAGTAGACATCTTACATTTTCTCGACAAAAACCATGACTTACGCTAACTTTGACAATTTTAGGGGGCCCGTGCCGGGTGTGCCTCCCCCTTAAATCCGCAACTGAATTGTCACAGTTTTAGTAAAACTCAGCATATGTGATTTTTACCATTTTGTTTCATAAAATTCACCTGGCTTGGTATATTCTTTTTAATTTTACATTGCACTTTAAGCACCAAGCTAACATATTCTGAAATTTATTTTCATCTGTAAACCTTTACTAGTGTGATTTGTCCATATTTTTAATTTTATTGAAGTATCATCTAATATTTCCCAAGTGCCATTTCTTTTATGCAAGGAAATACAACATGTTATTTAGTAAATGTAATATCAGTTCACTCTGTGCTCCCTTAGAAAGATTTTTGAAGAAAAAAGAGGGTAAATGAATGATTTAACAATTTTACCATGATTACTCTAGTTGCATACTTTTAGGGGGAAATATGGAAGGTATTTCATTCTCCGAGTCTAAGGGGAAAAAAATCAAAGAATTATCCACTTTTCTAAAACTGTGACATAATATTAAGTCCCCTCCAAAAAAAAAATTGTTTGTATCATCTGTCCTTAATATGTATACATTGTATATAATAATACCAAAAAAAAAAAAATCAGAACATCAGAGCATGATTCGAACACTTTCCTCAATAAACGTCCTCAGTTCAACTAAGTAAACTTAATATTTTATGTAGAGGGGGTCTTAGCACCAAATTTTTGAAAGTGTAAAAAGAAACATCTTTCGATTGCATTTCATTTTTCGTTTTCAAAAAATTGGAACGATGATCCACTCTATTTAAAAAAAAATGTACTCATAGCATGCATCCAATTTATGTAGTTTTTTTTTTTTTTTTTTTTTTTTTTTTTTTTTTTTTTTGGTGAAAGTTGAGTGTTTTGCCATTTTGTTGTGTTAATCATAATCAATTTCACAGTTACTGTATTCACGCATTATCAACTTTTATGCAATTGGTTATATATAAACATTACCTAAATTTAAGAAAAAGTGAAATTTGTGAGAAATAAATATATTGATTTTTTATCCGTGGTTATGTAAGCATATAGCTCGGCTTATAACCCAGTTTCTTTTGGTGTTGATTAAAGATGGTTATGACATGTGTACGAGCTGCCTAAAACACCAACCCTCTTGAGTTTTTCCATAACCCTAATGCTGATACGGACTGATAGTACATTACCTTGTGACCATATATAATAAAAAATACTTTAGCTTCATTAAACAATCAAAATTTATCATTAAAGTGGGCCATTAGTCTAGTTTTATTTATGCAGTTTTTAAAAGAAAAAATACTTTCTGAAAATTTGAAGTCATCTTAGGCCGCAAATGATATAGAGAATGATCCTTTCAGAATTTCTCACTTACAACTAAACAATGCACTTTGTGTGTTGTGTACTGAATAAACGTTATCAGTATCTCCAATATTGTAAATATATATATACATATTTAAAAATAGAACATTAAACCTTTCTGAACATTTACTAGAATTGGTTTTTTCTTCAGATCTCCAAATGATATTTGATACAAGACTGAAGAATTTTTTACTCTAAGAAGTAAGAAATCGTAACCTGTGATTACTGTGATGGCTCATCTTACGATCGTCAAGTGTCTTTTTATGATTTTTCATGCATTGAGTAAGTTATACTTCCTCTTTCTTATATATATATATACTCATTGTAAGTTTTCCTGTTCTTATCAATTAATGTTTAGATATTTAGGTTTAAAAAAAACCAAGATACGCGTATACAGTGTATATCATTTCCCATTTCATTTAAAAGTACAAGTGTTGTATCCTTGACAAATATTAAGATTTCTTATAATGGATTTTAGAGATTACAGAACAAACTAGTTCTAAGATGTGTACCTTCAAGCCTTACATAGATGAATGTGGGAATCGTGGCTGGTTATTTGTTTGCAGTAAGCTTAATATGCGAATAGTTCCTCGGAACATCCCAGATAGATTTCAAGACAAGTCCTTGGCTATGGATCTTTCCGGAAACAATTTCACCACGATATCTTCTGAAATGTTTTCTAGCGTTAATATCAAATTGTTGCAAAATATAACCTCTCTCTATCTACAGTTCAATAAAGTAAAACTCATCAGAAAATCTGCTTTCGGATCTTTAGTGAACTTGTGTGTTCTTGATCTCTCTAACTGCAAACTAGGAAAATGGTCTCTGGCAAATAACTCCTTCGCTAATATAACTAAGCTGAAAATTTTGCGCATACATCAAAATGCATTTAAACATCTAGGATATCCAGATATTGAGATCTCCAGACTACAGACTTTGGAAAGTTTGACAATAGGGGTCTTCGAAGGATTCCATTTTAAAGAGCCATTTAAAAAGTTAACACAGTTGAAAGCTGTTAACTTGCTTACAGAAAATTCAAAATTTCATTTAACAAGAACCACTTTTGCTGGTTTGTCTAACTCTCCTATATATTATTTGGAATTAAGATTCAGGAACATGGTTTATAGTGATGTAAGTGAAGAAATCTTTTGCTCATTTCCTGTTTTGAAAGGTGTGTATATTGAATTTGGTGGAATGTGTGATTTGAACGTCGCATTATATTCCTTAAAGTGTCTTCAGAATAGGACAATGGATTATATAATTGCTTATTTAAATATACCAAATTATGTAGAAAGAAACGTTTTTCTTAACAAGATAAATTGTAGATATTTGTTCAATACCTGCACCACGAAAGTCATTCTTAGCAGAAACAGGATAACTGGCATTTTGGATAGCCCCCTAAACACAAGAATTGGTCAATGCATTGAGTACCTTGACGTATCTGTAAATAAGATAGAGTTTGTAAAGATTGCTTTAGTTTCGGATTTTCTTGCACGATATCCGAGACTACAGGTTTTCATTACCAGTTCGAACAATTATCATGGTATTGTTGGTAAAATATCTAACCAAAGTGATTCATGTCGTATTGGTTTCAAAAAGAGAATTTTTACTTTAAATCTGTCAAAACATTTAACAATATTACAGGTTTCTAACAATGTCCTTCTTCCTTTTACTGTGTCACTTCCCTTTGACATGACTTTATCTGGTGAAGGTTTAAAAGAATTGTATGTAGCAAATACACAAGTCTCATGCAAATTTTTAGCTCCGTTACAGACGCCATCTTTAAAAATTCTTGACATATCTAATAACCTGTGCAATGAAATGAACTATCCACTATTACAATTCGCTACAAACCTGGAAAAATTTTCCGCGAGTAATACAAATCTTAAGTGTGTCGATACTTTTAGAATGGAAAACTTTTCTTTGGGCTTAATAGACTAAAGGTTGTGGATTTAAGCCAGAATTCTCTATCTTTTTTGCCGCATACTATGTTTGAAGATCAGGAGCTTTCTCTTTCCACTTTAAATCTCGATAACAACAAGTTATCATCGATTCCTGTCTCAAATTTGCACAAGCTGGATCAACTATACATGCGATTTAATAAAATATCCTTTTTTCCCAAATCTGACATCGACAAATTATTAACATTGCATAAGTATATAAAACTTTATATCGAAGGAAACCCAATAAACTGTGAATGTACTCACATTTCTTTTCTCAAGTGGATGAAAGACAATCAACACAGATTTGGAGATTTGAAAAAAACTCTTTGCGTTAGCAAATTGGTATCATTAACAGATTTTTTTCAGGAAAAAACATTCATAGAATTTGAAAAAAAATGTCAAGCATACATGTGGTTGACGTGTTCTTCCATTTTGTTGGTACTTCTAATACCCATATTATTGACGGCATCATTTTTTAAAAAATATCGTGTCCATGTTGATTATATCATTCTGCGCCTGCGTAGTCGATGGAAAGGTATCATGCATGCACATGTGGTAAAGACAAAACAATTCAAATTTCATGCTTTTGTGTCATACGCAGAAGAAGACTATCGTCTAGCATGTATAACTCTGTATAGAAAATTAATCCATTTAGGCTTCCAAATAAGCTTACCGGATAAAGATTTTGTCCCTGGTATATCAAAAGCTGAGCAACTCCTGCAGTACATCGACGATAGCAAGAAAGTTATAATTCTGGTAACGGAAGACTTCTTGAAAAGTGGATGGGATTCCTATGTCGTGCAAATGGTAGTGACTCATGCCTTTCACAATCACAGACAAAAATCCATAATAGTGATCATCAAAGACGGCATTTCTGTGGAAAGAATGCCAAAAGACTTGAGATACATATGGTGGTCAATCATAAGTATTCGATGGCCTGAAAATGAAGAAAACATGATGAGATTTTGGGAAGAATTATTCACCTCTTTGCAATTGGATTAAATGGAAAGAATTTTTTTTCGTAAATCATGACTTCTAATTTATTTGTCGCAAGTTATTGTATGTAGTAAAGAATTCATAAAAATCCAGTTATTTATATTACTATTACCTGGTATTTATCAACAATTCGACTCAATTAAAGGATGAATCTTCTTTTCCTTGCGTACAACAAGTCGAAGGAATTCATGTGCTTCTTCAAAAGGACAATGACAGAGTTCATCGTTTATTGAGGATCAAATGTATGGCCGTGTATTCTCTCTTGCGTGTTGCTGGAATTATGTCAACTTTGTTATAAAGTTATTTGTACTCACACTATGGCGCAACTTTACTCTGCTGTAGATAATTACTTATTTTGGAGGAATATATAGGGTGTTTCATGATATATGTTACATTTTCAAATTTAATTATCATTCCTATCATCATGTTTTTGATACAAACAAAGCATCATTTTAAACACAAACTCCTACGTTTTCATTCGCTGTTAACAAGTAGCAGGACACACGTCACATGGCTTAATTGACTACGTCATAGTCTCTGTTAATATAAGTGCAAAACATTATTAAGGAAGCTCTAAACACTAACAAAAAGTGCTTTTTGGACTTGGAGAAAAATATATCATATAAAGGTGTGCATATTGAGACTATTTAGTTCATTTTCAACATGAGATACCTGCAATGGACTATTCGTGAGTGAGCAGAAATCACTGATGTTTACTTACATTGGGAAAATTAATGGAAAAAATGAATTCAATTACTTATTCTCGGTCTAATATAATGTTAGGAATATTCTGATCTATTACAAATTGTTTAATTAACTGTAAATAACCATTTTTTCTATCTTACTTCTAAGGGCAGATCACTCTAACTGCATAAAACTACCCTATAAGTAAAACTCTTTAGTGTGCAGTGTTTAGAGCTTCCTTAAAATCGTCATTATATGAGCATCATTATTTTTGCTGCTCTTTTGTGAGGATTCGTCATGATTCGCGAAATGTTTTGAATTTAATTGACAATCTACTGATGTATTACTTGTTTGATATTTAAATTGATTTATGTGTATGTTTGGTTGAATCGTATTTAAAAAGATTAACATATCGAAATATGCATGAAATGTAAGAATACTAACATTCTTAAGATATAAGAAGATTCAATATTATGATCAATAATTTTTAATCCTCGAACATACTTGAGGTATATCACGTTATACAAGAAGATATTACCTGGGTAGTTCAAAAAGAAGCAAAGTTGACCATTAAGGACATACGCAACGTACCTTACCTACTGATAATTTTTCAAAATATTCTTAATTTAAGATTGTAGTGCCATCAGATGTTCGTTGACAAAAAATCAGCATGCATTACCAGGGGTTTTGGAAAGATATCAATTGGTGAAAATTCTTGTATAATTCAAAGAAAAATACACAAAAATTACTAAACACATATTCTAGATGTTTTGTTTATCCAAACTTGTTTTAGAAGACGTACAACGGCATATATAGACATACGAATGTAGCACACAGTTCCTTTAAGTATTGGAACTCTTTAACTCCAGGGAAAAAGACAATAAAGTTCAAACTACGTTGCGTATGCCCTTGATACTTGGAGAAATTTAATGTGTATCTAATCAGATATAAAATGTGTAATAATGAGATAAATCCTTGAATATAAACGAGTGTTTTCATTATTTTTTTTATTTAATTTTTTTTTTGAGTTTGGAAAAAAATACTTAAAAATGATAACCTTGCAAGGATGCTATGTTTTTTTTAAAAAAATGAGCGATTAAAGTCTTCTACAAGGTCCTCTTTAAAGCAACTAAATATTGATGAGAATTTGCCTGAGCATGGATATTTGATATTCACAAAGCAAAGATTCAATAAAAGGCGTAAGAACGACATTTTGGAAAGTATAATAATGCCTTTTTGAAAGGCGTAATGATGCATTTTCACTTCGCGTTACAACGCCTTTTTTCTTCACTTTATAACAACTTTTTAAAAGTCGTGTTAACGTCTATTTGCGTTATAATTATAACGATTTTTTCGCGTAATAACTCCAGTCCCTTTGCGTCGAATGACGCCTTTGTGAAAGATATTAATTGGGTCCTTTTTCCGCACTATATAGCGCCTTTTATTACGGCGCTATAACGTTTTTTTATCCCATGTTTACCCCTTTATCCCGTGGATATGACTCATTGGATAATTTTTTCATAATCCACAGTTGTGACGTCACAATGGTTTTTGCGTTAGCGCGATGAAGTAAAATAAAGTGGAGTCCTATATAAAACAGTGTAAAACATTGGTTGTGAAGTATTAAACATGGGATAAAAAGAATCTCCCATGATTTGTAGTTGGATATGACTTTTATCCAACTCGTTGTGTGTTTTTATCCCCTCGCCAAGGCTCGGGGATAAAAAACACACAACTCGTTGGATAAAATCATATCCAACTACAAATCATGGGAGATCCTATATTTATGTGTTAATAAAAAGCCTTTTCACTTCACGTTATTACGCCTTTTTCACCTCGCGTTATTACAATTAATGTACTCCTTTTTAATTTTTTTTTTTCACATAGATTGATCCTAATACGCTTTCTTACATGTATCAAGTAACTATATGGCATGCGATGACAAAACTTTATTATATACATGATGAAGCTATTGGGTACATGATGGGGTTGGTTTACTGAATCAAACAGACAGAATGTTCAATATCAATTTTGCTTTTAAATTATCCGATCAATCCTTAACATAGACCAATAGTATATTTCTGAAATATATTCTATGGACTTAAAATTATCCTCCATATGAGTTAAAATAAATATATTTCTCTCAAATGCGGAAAGCGTGAAACATCGCAGATATTGCTGAAAAGTTGCATATAAGACTTCCTATCTTTAAAAAATCATTACTAACCCCCGTTTTTTCATACAATGTTATGAATAAAAAAAATTCTCATGAAATCTGTTCATATTGAAGTGGATTTTTATGATATATTTAATTTTTTATATATGACTTGAAAATTAAGTCATTTAATTGCAAATGGTCGTCATGTCTATTTAAGGGGCAGTATTATTATTATATAATTCCTCTCTTTCTGATTGGCTGAGAGCCAACAATGTCGAAAAAATACTACGTTATATTACCTGCACGTGACATTCCAGGTCAATACATGTATAAGGATTTATTTCCTCTAAATTGGTCTTTAAAAAAGATTGGGAAATTCGAAATTGATACAAATACTTCTGGAAAGCTATTTCACTAGCTACCAACATATAACATAAGGGAATATATAATTTGGGGTGGGGTGATTTGGGAGGGGGGTGCATGAGACCCCCAACCCCCAACCCCTTTTTCTGAACGGAAATTTTTACTTTTAATTTAGAAAAAATATATTCATTGAAGGGTTGGTCCCCCCATTAATGGACCTTAATCCCCTTCCCCTAACCCCAAAACAAAATTTGAAGTAACGAGAATGCTCTGGGTGGGGGGTGGGGGGGGGGCTAGTCAAAGATTTTTTTCAGCAGTCATTTTTCCCCGATAATGGACCCCCTTTTCAAAATCGATCCTACATAAGAGCCTGATATTATTTCCTTTTTTCATAACACACAACATCAGGCAGGCCCGTACGTGGCAACGGTTTCAAAGGGGGGGGGGGGGGGGGGGGCAATTTCCCGAAAATCTGACAAGCTAAAAAAAAAAAAAGAAAATTTACTGTCCAATTTCTGGAATTTTCCAGTGCTCGATCTTACAGCATAAAAAGGTTGGAAAGGGGGGGGGGAGCAATCAGCATCTAAAGGAAAATTTACTATAACAAAATACAATAATCAGAAAAAAGTGCCCCCCCCCACCGCGTTCTACGGGCCTGTCAGGTGCCCACAGCGGGGCTTGTACCAGCGACCTTTGGATTACTGACCAATTTAAACACCTACAGATGTGTTAAACCATATGCTCCACTTTCAATGGTTTCTTTTTTCCTGAATGATTAAATAAATTCTTGAAAAGTACATTTCTTAAAAATTCAATGCCCTTTATACTGAGATGTTATAGGACTTTAAAAGATCGTATTTTTTTTCCCTTTCATCTTTGAATTGCACAACTTGACATATAGAAATGGTTAACTGAAATTAAAATCTAGAGGAGACTGCACATATTTTGGTGGACAGCAGCACAGGAAAAAAAAATCACGTTTTGTTTTTCATTTCCTAAATTAAACAATCAAAGTGATACATGTATAAATGTCTTCCTGAAGTAAATTAAATTTATGATAAGGGAAATTAATTAGTTTTAGCATTAATTTTCAAGCTTTAGGTATCTGGTACATGATTGCATTGTGCAAACAGACTGTTTCAGCTTTACGTCTATGAAAATGATAATGACTGATTTTACCTTGCTTCTAAATTAAGACAGTCAAAGATTTCGTTTAATCAGTGATATTGTCTACTTGTTAATACTTTAAAAATTGATTTTTATATGTGGAAAAAATCCATCTTTAGTCAATTCCGGGTATAATAATCTGAGATAGCTGAAGAAGCTCCAAATTATTTTTGCTATAGGGATGCGCAATAATATTGATATTCCGGTATATTGCGGTTCGCTGACAAATGATGTATTGTGATATTTTTTTTTTTTCAGTACCTATATATCGGCGAAATACTTATAAAGTAAAATATGAAATTTAAGATTTCAAAAACGTTTTCAATCGTGCCAAACAGTAAGGTTACTGTTGTTGCATTTCGGTGCAAAACTGTTGTTAAATCAACAAGAACATTTTTTGTGATAAGGTATTTTTCATTGTTATTATACATTCTGCTTATAAATGGAGGTAAATAAAATAAGAAAAGACCATCGTATCTAAATTGCAATACATATCGCAATTATGCAAAATTCACAGCTTAATTCTTAATCTATTATTATTAGTAGTAGTACATGTAGTAGTATTTTTATTATACTTTCTCATTCTTCTGCACTTTCCGTACTGAAAACATATAGTTTTCCGCGACATCATTTTCGTTCTGTAACACATCGAAACAGTTTAGGTACAAATTGTTAAAGCATGTACCATTTTTGACGTCATTTCCGTACTAAACATTCTATTGTGTAGAAAAGTTACGAAGGTTTGTTTGCCTTTTTAATGTATTTATTCAGATATTTTGTGAGCGAAAGGGTTTTCCTTTGGGAAATTAAAGAAAATCATTTATAGATTAATTGTATTAAAACAGACTTTAATACTCTGATGAAAATTATAGGGCTGATTTGCGTCATCTACTATGGGAAACCATTGTCTTGATCAGCTGGTTTAATCTTGAGTAAAACTTCTTACGAATACAATTTTTACGATTTTTTAGTTAGCGATGTAACAGAGATAAAATTGCTACAGCGTAAGGATATTTCTAAAGTGTACCATTCACGAAATTTGGACCTGTGTGATCTCTTCCGCTGTCATCATTATTATAAACGGTTTTCCAATAGCCATACTATCATTAATCCACAGCTGTTTGTATTATTCACATTCAATTCATTGTATACTGTGCATTGCGTATAAATGGTTTTCAAATACATGTTGATATGATTTTAAATAAAAAAAACCATTTGTCATCCAATTGCACTGCACTGAATGTTAAAGATTTCTTTCGGACACAACTTCCCTGATTTTTGTGAGCAGTGTTAAGCCCATTTTTTCCCCTGATACTCTGACTGCTAAATGTTTTACATTTGTATGTGTTATTAGCTTTTTTAATTGAGAATAATCTATAATTTTACATAAAAAGTTGTTGGAAAGGACCATCAAGTACAGAAATCCATGACCAGTTATTATTAGTACATATTAATGACCATCTATACTTATAAATTAATTAATTTTGCAAATAAACTCTGAAACGGGTGCACCAGAGTTCTTACTTATATACAAAATGATGTCCGTAAACTATATTTAGATTTCACTCGCATAGTAAGTATCGTACATTAAATTTGAAGTCTACTTTCATTTTCTATAAATAGCCATGAAATAGCAAAAACGTGAGTATGGTGGCGTTTCCAGTTGGCAGATCTAAATCTAAGTTACTGGCAATTTTTAATGAAACTGACAACAAGCAATCGTTTATTTATTTCGTAAAATGTCATCACTGAATAATTCAATCGAAACTTGGTTTAAATGATATAAAAGAAATAAGTTGTGATAACCCATTAAAAAGGGAAATGTGCAAATTATTCTCATCATTCACTGATCTTAATATTGACGGAAGCTTCTAGAACATCATTCAGCAGTGAGCCCGATGTTAAAAAGAAAAAAGAGGCAATTATATAGCTGCATGAACATCGAACGACTATTACATATACATGTATTAGGGTTTCCTGATAAATTTATCGGTAAAATTTGTATATATTCCTTCAGGGTGGAGATGTACATCTACTTTATGCGGGATTTTGAACAAAGTATTTCTTCCTGCTTTAAGCCTGTAGGCAGTCAGTAGAAACTACAATATATTTTCTGTCGGTAGTGGTATAAATTCAATTCCCCGCGCTTGCGTGGGATTTCATCTAGTTTTATAGAAAGTAAGAATCATACAGTTGACAAAATAAATCCCAACCAAACAAAAGCCAATTGGGTTTTCAGTTTTTGTTGAGAAGGACACATATTAATTAGATATTTTCATAGATTGGTTTTTTTCTTGGCAGATGTCTATGTCAGACGACTCTGATTATGATCATTCTGATCATATGGATGATGATGATTATGATTATGGAGGTTACTATGATAATGACACTGATGACCTTGACATAGATAAGCCAAAGAAAAGCGAAGACCCAGAGTACTTTGAATACGAACTTCTGCAGGTGGAAGATGTTGAGCGCTTACTAAACGAGGAGGTGGAGGTTCTCTGTAGGGCTCTTAAGGTAAGTCAGTGAACTGTAGTCATAATTCTGTTTTGTTTATTATTGAATAAAGTATATTTTGACTTATCTGATAATCTCTGTATCTGCACTCTCATAGGAATTAAAAATAATTATATTTCAATTGTTATCAATATTTCAGTATATTTCATTAAACCTTAAATCATTTTGAATAGAAATATAAAGATCTTTGCTCTGGGTCTTTAAATGATAATTTCCAAATTGAAAATTGAAGTAATGTTTTATGCAGTGCTGGTGCATATCTTCTGTCTTCTTACCAGGTTGGAGATATTTACTGAAGATTTATCAGGTGATACATTCATTTTGATTTTTAAAATCTTTCTTGATTTTGCAGATTGATCCATACCTTGCCAAAATGCTGCTACAAGTACATGGCTGGCAGAAAGATTCCATTATTGAACAGTAAGTATCCACTAGAAGACACTTGCAAATAGGTACAAAGCCTGTCAATTTACACTATGTTTTATTACAGTTTTAAATAAAAGAAATGTTTGCTCAACAAATTGAATACAAGGCAAGCATGATGGATATGCTGAATAAATTTAAGTTTGTGAACAAGCACATTGACTAAATGAATATGTTTTTGTCTTTTTGATTACATTAATAGCAATTATTCTATGTTCAAGACTGGGTTTTCTTTTAAATCAGATACTTGCAAGTAGAATTGTATACCTACTGTACTATTCTTTTGAAGGAAGTAGCGTAGAGGTTATAAATGAAATACAGATGTATAATCAAGTTCTACAAATTTATCTGTAAGAATTATGACTTTCTGAATTGTTCATGAGAACTGTAATTTTCAGACACAAGAAGAGCCCTTCTAAGTTGTTGGTAGACTCCAAGATCATGCCTGCAATTAAACATCAGGTGAGGAACTAATATATATAAGTAACATTCATAGTAAAAGAGTCTAGATAAAATAAATTTTAACAATAATGTAGGCCTTATCAGAGAAAAGACTATGTTTAAAATAATCTGCATTTTATTCAGATGGTGAAATAATACATGTATAAATACAATAAATGAACAATCATCATGATCAATGAGAATTATCAGAAATGTGTCCATCCTGAACAATCCAAAATTAGAAGAGCAATAGAGGATGTTTATTGTTTTATAGTTGGATATGGAATATTCTTGAGTGGGGTAGGATTTTGAAATTTTCACAAGTGTAAAGTACAAGCAAAAATATCAAAAATCCTGTCTCATGAATGAAATAAATTCTATATTAAACCAACTACAAAATTACATTTTCTGTTTAGTACATTTTTGATGGTTTTCTTTTTGATCCTTATAGCTAATTAGATAAAGTTGTTTTAGTAAAATGTAAATGTAATAAATGAAGGTATATGCAATGTGGCGAAGAATCTATTGAATATATGTTAACTAGATGCCCAGAACTCTACAAAATCACTGTTATATTTGTTAGAACACATTTAAGTTTATGAACATCATTATTTCAGGATGAGGCTGTCGGGGGTCAGAAGGAGTGCAGTGTTTGTTTTGAACAGGCTCCATCTAAGACATTCAGCTGTTTGACATGTGGACACATCTTCTGTAAGAACTGCTGGGATTTGTACTTCCAGATACAAATCAAACAGGGAATTACCACAGGTAAGTTTACAAGTTCAGGTCAAGCATACTCCCAACCTTGTCCCACAGTCATGTTTAGCATAAGTTGACTGAATAAATAGCTATACATGTAAAACTTTCCCCCATTTCTGTTGATCTGCACCCATTATTGGGGGGGGGGGGGTGTGTTTTGTTAGCTCACCTGAGCCGAAGGCTCAAGTGAGCTTTTCTGATCACATTTTGTCCGTCGTCCGTCCGTCCGTCTGTCTGTCCGTCTGTCTGTCTGTCTGTCTGTCCGTCCGTCATAAACTTTTCACATTTTTTACTTCTTCTCAAGAACCACTGGGCCAATTTTGACCAAACTTGGTACAAAGCATCCTTGGGTAAAGGGGAATTTAAATTGTGAAAATGAAGGGCCAAGTCCCCTCACAAGGGGAGATAATCAAGAGAAGACAAAAATAGGGTGGGGTCATTAAAAAATCTTCTTCTCAAGAACCACAGGGCCAGTAAAGCTGAAACTTATATGGAAGCATCCTGGGATAGTGTACATTCTAAATTGTTCAAATCATGACCCCCGGGGTAGGGCGGGGCCACAATAGGAAATACAAGTTTTACATTGAAATATATAGGAAAAATCTTTAAAAATCTTCTTCTCAAGAACCACTGGGCCAGAAAAGCTGAAACTTATGTGGAAGCATCCTGGGATAGTGTACATTCTAAATTGTAAAAATCATGACCCCAGGTGGTAGGGCGGGGCCACAATAGGGAATCAAAGTTTTACATTGAAATATATAGGAAAAATCTTTAAAAATCTTCTTTTCAAGAACCACTGGGCCAGAAAAGCTGAAACTTATGTGGAAGCATCCTGGGGTAGTGTAGATTCTAAATTGTTCAAATCATGACCCCTGGGGGTAGGGCGGGGCCACAATAGGGAATCCAAGTTTTACATTGAAATATATAGGAAAAATCTTTAAAAATCTTCTTCTCAAGAACCACTGGGCCAGAAGAGCTGAAACTTATGTGGAAGCATCCTGGGGTAGTGTAGATTCTAAATTGTTCAAATCATGACCCCCGGGGGTAGGGCAGGGCCACAATAGGAAATACAAGTTTTACATTGAAATATATAGGAAAAATCTTTAAAAATCTTCTTCTCAAGAACCACTGGGCCAGAAAAGCTGAAACTTATGTGGAAGCATCCTGGGGTAGTGTAGATTTTAAATTGTTTAAATCATGACCCCCGGGGGTAGAGCGGGGCCACAATAGGGAATCCAAGTTTTACATTGAAATATATATAGGAAAAATCTTTAAAAATCTTCTTCTCAAGAACCACTGGGCCAGAAAAGCTGAAACTTATGTGGAAGCATCCTGGGGTAGTGTAGATTATAAATTGTTCAAATCATGACCCCCGGGGGTAGGGCGGGGCCACAATAGGAAATACAAGTTTTACATTGAAATATATAGGAAAAATCTTTAAAAATCTTCTTCTCAAGAACCACTGGGCCAGAAAAGCTGAAACTTATGTGGAAGCATCCTCAAGTAGTGTACACTCTAAATTGTTCAAATCATGACCCAGGGGATAGGGCGGGGCCACAATAGGGGGAATCCCAAGTTTTACATTGAAATATATAGGAAAAATCTTTAAAAATCTTCTCAAGAACCACTGGACCAGAAAAACTGAAACTTATGTGGAAGCATCCTGGGGTAGTGTAGATTCTAAATTGTTCAAATCATGGCCCCTGGGGGGAGGGTGGGGCCACAATAGGTATTACAAGGGGGGAGTCTGGTAATGAACAGCATGGCCAAAGTTACTCGTGAGCGATGTGGACCATGGGCCTCTTGTTTTTTTTTGCAATTCCTTTTAAAAGGGAGAGTGTACTTTACTTTTTTTTATATTTTGAACAATTTTTATTTTCAAAGCAGATAAATTTACACAGAAATTTTCTATAGTTACATAAAGGCTCATCTTTGAAGTTTAAACACAGAGAGCTAAAAAGGATTGATGCATGTTATCTCTTTTGAAAATTATTTTTGTAGAACAAATTGTAAGAGGCTGATATAAATCTTATTTCTAGGTATTGAGTGCATGCAGAAGGACTGCCATATTCTAGTTCCGGAAGATTTCCTGTGCAATGCTTTGTCTAAACCTGAATTACGAGACAAATACACACAAATGTCATTCACAGACCATGTTGAGGTTTTTGTTTGATAATTTATAAATGATCTAATCACACTTTAGGATAAAGGAAACTCATTTTCATTTGTAAAATTCCTTTGTATTTAATTTTTCAAAACATTTTTTTCTTTGCATTTTTAGGCCCACCCAGAGTTACGGTTTTGCCCGGGTCCAAATTGTTCTGTGGTAGTTAGATCTAAGGAATTGAAGTCTAAGAAAGTGGAATGCAGTCACTGCAAAACCACATTTTGGTAAGAACTGATCTGGACAGGTTGTTCATATAACAGAGTTCACAAGCTTATATTTCTTTTAATGCAGTGAAAGAAGAAAAAATTCAAAAAAAAATTATTGGAGATAAGACCTCTTTATTTCAATGTTTAAAATGTACATCTTTTATTAAAGATATCTCAAATTATTTTGTCTGAAAATTAGTTGAAATAAATAAAACAAGTGACTTTTTGCTTGAGGTCAACTAAATGATCCATCCTTTAGTTAACTGAAAGATATGTCCCAAATAGTGACTGGTTACTGTATGATTAATTCAAAATTGCATCAATTGCATTCTAAATTTCTCTAAAAAATTAAAGTAAAAATGTACATGAAGAACATATAAGTAAGATTATTATATAAACATTTTAAAAAAGCAATAGAACTTAATTTAGTGACTCTTGACTATTTCTTTTCCAGTTTTCGTTGTGGCATAGACTACCATGCTCCCACTGATTGTGGAACAATCAAAAAGTGGCTGACAAAGTGTGCTGATGATTCAGAGACAGCCAATTACATTAGTGCTCACACCAAAGATGTACGTTATGTAAAAAATCTTAGGACTTTTACATTGCTTCTCCTTGAATCAGAAATGGAGTGTAAATGTGTCCATTTAAAACATTGTTTGTTTGTATGCAAGAAAATTAGTTTAGAACTTTGTTTTGAATTTCTTTTTTTTTCAGTGCCCAAAGTGTCATGTCTGTATAGAGAAAAATGGAGGTTGTAATCACATGGTATGTGTATTTCATGAAAACTATGAAATTTTCTACTATTCCACTTTTCAAATTATTGCTGAAACAGAGAAAAATATTGTTAAAAATTTTTTGTGATTTGCATTTATAATCAGTATTAAAAGAAATTCAAATAATTTAATAGTCCTGAATTGTTTATAGTGAATAAATGCTCATTTCCACATCAAAATTTGTCACAAAGAATTGACAATGATTACATGTCACAGGATGCAATGAAAAAGTATTCATGTTCTTTGTAGAATTCAAAATAACTCAGTCTACTTGAACTGTTCATTTTAGCAATGTACCAAATGTAAGTTTGACTTCTGTTGGATGTGCCTGGGTGACTGGAAGGCCCACGGTAGTGAGTATTATGAATGTAGCCGCTACAAGGAGAACCCAAACATTGCTAACGAGTCTGTCCACGCCCAGGCCCGGGAAGCCCTCAAGAAATATCTCTTCTACTTTGAAAGGGTATCTATTAAGTACAGGTCCACGTAACAATCAGGCAGGAGGTGATACATTGGGTTCTCAGAAATTAATGATTTTTCACTCACAGTTATTTCTCGGGTTATAAGCCGTGTATGTGAAAGGAAAAATATTTTGGGTCATTGTTACTATGGAAACCTGGACAAAGAAATTTCCCTAGCAACCGGCCAATTTTTCTTTGTAGATTGACGAAATTTCACTCATTTTAAAGGCTTTAAACGAAACGTAAATAAAGTATATATATTTCTTATTTAGTGTAATAAGAAAGATACATTTTTAAAGTGTTCTGTCAACGTAATAAAAAGAAATTACATTCTCTAATATATTTGCTATAGACACAGTTAAAGATACATGTTTACCTTTTTTGCTGATTCAGCATTTTGTGTGATTTTAGCAAAAAATCGAGTCGATATTATTCATTTCACCATCTTAAAACAATTGCTTCATCTATTTCATGTAAAACCACTGGAAAACCTCTCTAAGAATTTGAAATAAAAAGTTTTGCAAATTTGAAAATTCCTATCTGTTGCTAAGCAACAAAAATGGATGGTTGGATAAATTAAAAAAAATAGGAAAATGTAAAGCATTGAAAGAAAAATCGTATAAATTTTAATCATTGATTACCAAAAACAAAGTTTAAAATAATAAAATATAAAATATTCTTCCTTGTATACTCTAGACTATTTTACAATAAGCTATCTCCATGGCAACAGCAAATTTTCCTTAGCAACAAAGCATTGAAAGTTATTTTTAGCACATATTCATCTAAGTTTTTAAAAGATTATCTGATTCTTATGGTTGAATTGCTATTGTCCAGAATCGACATTGTCAAACTGTATGTTTTAAAGTATTTTTAAGTTTATTCATCCATAGCAACAGAACTTGTCCACATAGCAACAAATGTATTTTATAAAGAATGTAGTATGTAGAACAGTATGTACCAAGTCCTCAACAAAAATCTGTGTCTTTAAAGATGTTAGCTAGGCAAAACATTCTACTTATTGAAATGAAAAATTACTTGTTTGACTTATGACTGGTATTTTTTTCACTTTCAAATGGTAAATCAATGACCTATTTTTCATGCTAGTGGCTTATTAAGACTTGAGAATCTTAAAGTTTCTTGCAAAGTCCTGAAAAAATTGCATCGTGACCTATATTTGCGATGAACACTGGATGGTCTAATTTCTGAAAAGTTAAAAAAAAAAAAATGCAGTAATCTTGTTAAAAAAGTTATTGGCTTTTGATGAGGTCTGCTTGTGATAATGCAGACCTGGTGAGGTATTGATTGACCGAGGCCGAAGGCTGAGGTTAATCAGTTTCTGACAAAGTCCGTATGGGCAGGAGTAGGTCGAATTCAAAAGTCAATAAAAAATGTTTAAATTGTAATTATTGAGTACCAAAAACAAATTTTAAAAGAATAAAATATATAATATTTTTCTATGTAAACTTATGACTTTTTAAAAATTTCCATCTCCATGGAAACAGAAAATTTTCTGCAACAAGGCAAGGAAAGTAATTTTTAGCACATAAATCTATTCATGAAAGTTTACATTTTAGCAGTAAAACTGAATTTGTGCAGTCCGACTGACTACTCTGGTTTTTTGTTGAATCTTCCTATGCTATCGAAAATGTAACTAATATCCAAATATCCCACATAAGCAAAGTTTGGGGGGGGGGGGGGTTTGGGGTGTGTATTATACAGAAATCCCTTTACTGTGTGTCTTTCTGTCCATGCCATCTTCTCCTTGCTATAACTTTGTTATTGAAAAACTCCATGCAATCTTCTCCTTGCTATAACTTTGTTACTGAAAAACACTGAAAGTTCATACATTGTACAGAGATTGCTTATGACCCAAGGGGGTGTCATGCCCTTGACACAAGGTCTTGCCAGCATGTTCAAGGTCACTAGCAAAAAAAAATGTATAAAATTTGTTGTCCGGTCAAAAACTTTCGAACGGAGAATCATTGGATGCTCATACTTGGTACAGTGATAGCTTTGTTGACCCACGTGTGTTAAGACCTTTACCAAAGGTCATTTTGGTTAGTTCAAGGTCACTGGCTGAAAAATTTTAAAATTTTTGTCTGGGCAATGTTATTTTATAACGGCGAATTTCTGGAAGGTCATACATAGAATAAAATTTGCTGATGATCCGAAAGTGTGTGTCGACCTTGACCCAAGGTATATCAGACAAGTAAGTAGTCACTGGAAGAAAAATTATGCAATAGAGAATTCCTGGAAGCTCATACTTGGTACAAAGATTGTTTGACCTATGAGTAAAACCGACCTTAACCCAAACTCCTTTTAGCAAGTTCAAGGTCATATACAGAAAAGTATAAAATTCTGGTCTGGCCTATGACTTTGAAATTTAGAATTACTAGAGGCTTACATATTGTACAGAGAATGCTTTTGACCTGTGGGTTTGTCATGACCTTGACTCATGTTGGTGTTGGCAAGTTCAAGGTCACTGACAAAAACATATTAAATGCTTGTCTGAACTCCAACATTGTAATGGAGATTCACTGGAAGCTCTACTTGACACAGAGCTTGATTATGATCCAAGGGTGTGTCCTGTTATTGAATAAAGATCATTCCTGCAAGTTAAAGATCACTGGCTGAAAAGTAAAAATAAAATTCTTGTCTGGGTTACATTTGTTTGATCCTTGACTTTTGACCTTGTGACCTCAAAATCAACAATGATCTGGGGGAAATAAATTAGAAGTTTGTAATACTAGTGAATTTTAGCTCACCTGAGCGAAGGATCAAGTGAGCTTTTCTGACAGAAATTTGTCCTTTGTCTGTCGTAGTTGTCATTGTTGTCATTGTAAACTTTTCACATTTTCGCCTTCTTGTCAAGAACCACTGGACCATTTTCAATCAAACTGCCACAAAATACTTGGGAAAAGTGGATTCAAGTTTGTTTTGATGAAGGATCAGGCATTATTCCAAGGGGAAAATAATTAAAATATGAAAAATTTATCTTTTAAAAATCTTCTGAAGAACCACCGTGCTTGAAAATATGAAAGAAATGTGGAAGCATCCTCAGGTAGTGTAGGTTCAAGTTTGTTCAAATCATGACCCCGGAGATAGGGTGGGGCCACAATAGGTGATCAAAGTTTTACATAGGAATACATAAGAAAAATCTTTTAGAATCTTCATCTCAAGATGAGCAAAGCCATGATTGGCCATTTTTATGTAGAAGCATCCTCGGGTAGTGTAGATTCAAGTTTCTTCAAATCATGACTCCGGGGCGTAGGGTGGGGCCACAATGGGCAATCAAAGTGTTACATATGAAAGCATAGGGGAAATCTTTAAAATTCTTCTCAAGAGCAACAAAGCCATGATTGGTCATAATTATATAAAAGCATAATCAGGTAATGTAGGCTTAATTTTTTCAAATCATGACCACCCAGGAGAATAGAGGGGCCATAACAATGGATCAAAGCTATAAAAGGAATATAAAGGACATAATCAAAATACAATTACTGTAAAAAGCATCAGTCAGCATTGGATTCAAAATTAAGATAGATTGCATTTGCTGACAAGGTCATTGTATTGACCATAGAAATGATGACTTTAAAGAAGACTGTTGACTTTTTTGTCAGTAGCTTGCCTCCTTTTAGAAATTGTTCGTACCTAGAGCGTCTCTTGCGTATCGGAACAATTGGGAGATAAAAAACAAGCTTAGAGCACAAACTTTAATTGTTTACTTCATAGAACAACACTAATATTATTTTCATTAATTTTTTTTTATTTTTTCATTAAGCTCGTTATATCAAAATGAATAATTAGTTATTACAAGTAAATATCTCGATATAACTAGGCTAGTTAATAATTCTCTATCGAGAGTAAGTTATCTCGTAATAATTTAATTCTGGTTGTAACACGTCATTTGAATGGATAGAAGAATTAGTTTATATCGTATAACATATGTTGCCTACATCACAATGACTTACGTCAAAAACTTATTATTCCACTTGACGTTACTTTAAAAATATGTTCAATTAGAAGGCATTTTTGAAGGAAAATTGCCTTATTGTCTTTGTTTAATGACGGTAAATTAAATTATAAGGAAAGAATTTAAAAGCTGTCCAAGTTATACTGGTATAACCTGGGTTGGAACAGATTACGCTTTTTTATTAACCGCTTCGCGGCTTATAAAGCATAAACTGTCCCAACCCAGGTTATACAGTATATTGATTGATTGATTGTATGTTGTTTTACGTCCCATTCGAGAATTTTTTCACTCATATAGAGACGTCACCATATACCGGTGAAGGGCTTCAAATTTTGACCTTTACTCGGAACGCAGGGCCATTAAGCAATGAGGGATCTTTATCGTGCCAATGCCTGCCGTGACATGGGACCTCGATTTTTAAGGTCTCATCCGAAGGACCCGCAAATTTCACTTCAAAGTGCAGAGCGTATGGTGATGGAACAATTGCTACCCATTTTTGATTGATTTAAGTCAGTCACAGCCGAGATTCGAACTCACGGCCTCCCGATCATGGAGCGAGCGCTCTACCGACTGAGCTATCGTAAATGGTTTATACAGTATAACTTGGGTAGCTTTTAAATTCATTTCTTAAATAATGAATTAGCTATATGTACTTCATTAAAATGAATTCCCTATCTTGTTTTTATAACAAGTTAGTATAGTTTGTATCATATTATAATATCATTCAAATCTCATTCTCAAGGAGTTAGTAGTCTCGTTACAACGAGTTTGTTATCTAACGAGTATGTCATCTTTTTATAATAATTAATTAGCTATCTTGAGTTAGTATCTCACTATTACACATTATTTAGTTATCTCATCAAAATAAGTTTTTTAATCTCGTTATCCAGGAGACAGTAGTCTCGCTACAAAGAGTTTGTTTATTTCGTTTTTCCATCTTAGCTAACTTGATAGCTTTGCTTACATTTGTATCAGCCAGTCAAATTGCGCGCAGACTTCTGTATTGAACCATCTAAACTCCTTATAAGTAAATGGTTTGAATATTTATTGTTTTAATATATTATATTCCACCTTTGTTAAACAGTTTAAGCTGTTCAAATATAATTGTTATCTTGGTAAAAAACAAAAGACTAAGTATATCATGGGCCTTTATATATTTCATGGAGAAAATAGGCAGATCATGAAAAATGTAAAAATTCCTGATAATTTAAAATACAGTTATTGACGTTTGAATTCGGCCTACTTGTTTCTTTACGGACTTTGTCAGGAACTGATTAACCTCAACCTTCGGCCTCGGTCAACCAACACCTCACCAGCTCTGCATTGTCACAAGCAGACCTCATCAAAAGTCAATAGTTTTTTCTAAACGAAATTACTGCATTTTTTAAAACTTGTCAGAAGTTAGACTGTCCAGTTTTTTTGCATATATTGGTCATGATGCAAAATTTTCAGGAATTTGTCAGAAATTTTAAGACTATGAAGTCTTGATAAGCCACTAGCATGAAAAATAGGTCATTGATTTACCATTTGAAAGTGAAAAAAAATACCAGTCATTAGTCAAGTAAGTGATTTTTCATTCCCATAAGTAGAATGTTTTTGCCTAGTAAACATCTTTTGAAGACACATATTGTTATTGAGGAATTGCTACATACTGATTCTTTATAAATACATTTGTTGCTATGTGGACAAGTTCTGTTGCTATGGATGAATAAACTTAAAAATACTTTTAAAAAACCAGTTTGACAATGTCAATTCTGGGCAATAGCAATTCAACCATAAGAATCAGATAATCTTTTAAAAATTTAGATGAATATGTGCTAAAAATAACTTTCAATGCTTTGTTGCTAAGGAAAATGTGTTGTTGCCATAGAGATAGCTTATTGTAAAATAGTCTACAGTACACAAGGAAGAATATTTTATATTTTATTATTTTAAACTTTGTTTTTGTTAAATAATGATTACAATTTTATTCGATTTTTCTTCCAATGCTTTACATTTTCCCCTTTTTTAATTTATCCAACCATCCATTTTTGTTGCTTAGCAACAGATAGGAATTTTCAAATTTGCAAAACTTTTTATTTCAAATTCTTAGAGAGGTTTTCCAGTGGTTTTACATGAAATAGATAAAACAATTGTATTAAGATGGTGAAATGAATAATATCGACTTGATTTTTGCTAAAATCACGCAAAATGCTGAATCAGCAAAAAAATGGCAAATTTGTATCTTTAACTGTGTCTATAGCAAATATATTAGAGCATGTAGTTTCTTTTTATTACATTGACAAAACACTTTAAAAATGTATCTTTCTTTAAGTATTACACATAAGAAAAAATGATTTTATTTACGTTTCGTATAAAGCCTTCAAAATGAGTGTAATTTCGTCAGTCTACAGAGAGAAATTGGCCGGTTGCTAGGGAAATTTCTTTGCCCAGGTTTCCATAGTAACAATGACCCAAAATATTTTTCCTTTCACATACATGGATTATAGCCCGAGAAAAAACTGTGAGTGAAAAACCATTAATTTCTGAGAACCCCCATGTATCACCTTTTATATATAGGCTGCCTGATTGTTACGTGGACCTGTACTTAACAGTTTGTGGGTTTTTTTTTTTAATTGTGATACTAATTTTTTGGTGAATATTTTAACACTACTTATACAAGAAAAAAAGGAGAAAAGAAGTAGAGGTGCAGCTAATATTTGAAGTAACTGATGCTGTAAAATTATGTACATTTATTGATTTCTTAATAAATGAGTATCGTTGTTACTTTAGTAGTTTTTAAGGGGATTCATGTTGCAGAGGTCAAATATAAAAATAAATGTACAGTGTAACGATATAAAACATGCACAACTTGAAATTCAAATATCATGATAGATACTAGTATATGTAAGAACATATCTTCAAAAATTGCGAACATGTAACTTACACATAGCTGTTATATGCATTATTTCAGTTCATATTTAGGAATCAGTGATCTTAATTTTCATATGAAATAATTTGTAGTATGAAAACCATGCCAAAAGTCTCCAGTTGGAGGAGCAAACTCTTCAAAGAATCACCTCAAAGATCCAAGACAAGGTCATGAAGAACACAGGCACCTGGATAGATTGGCAGTATTTACTAGACGCTGCCACTCTGCTCAAAAAGGTAAGCTGTCACACTGCTCAAAAAGGTAAGCTGTCACAGTGCTTGAAAACTGCTTGACACATAAGCTGATGCACTGCTTAAAAAGGTAAAGGTGCCATAGTGTTTAGAAGGGTAAACTGATATATTGCATAGGAAGGTAAGCCTATGCACTGCTTATAAAAGGTAAGATGATGCTTTGCTTGAAAAGCTAAGCCGATGCTCTGCTTAAATAAGACTAGTATAAAAATATATTATTTATGTACAACTTTAAGAGGAAGTAACAATCATGAAAAATCACAGTGCTTTAAACATAAAACATGTTTGGTTTTTGTCTTTAAAAAGTTTGTTAATAAGTATGCATACTGTAGACTTAGAGTAAATTATTTTAAGCACCTAACAAGCTGAATATTCCAAAAATAAAGTACTGCATGCTGCAGTGTTTTGAATAAGTAATAGCAAGCAGGTAACCATCTGAAATTTGTGCTAGAGATTTTCTAATAATTTTCATGATTCTGTGAATTAAACATTCACATCCTTTTCTATTTTCAGTGCCGGTACACTCTTCAGTATACATATCCCTATGCCTACTATATGGAGAAGGGAGCCAGGAAACAGCTGGTATGTATGTTATTAACCCCCCCCCCCCCCCTTTCCCATCACTGTCAAAAAAAGGTTCTCCATTCATGGATGTGTACATTGTTTCTTGAGCATCAAAGATTAAAAGAGTAGTACAAAGTACATGTCATGTAATGACTAGAAATCTGAATTAAGATTAACATGTATTACAAAACGTTATTGGGATTTTTATTTCACTAGAGTCATCACGTGACTTACTGCTATATTTTCTGGCCTTGGTTGTGGAATGTGTGCAAATATTAAAACATTACTAAATTCTTTTCTTAAAGGACTGAAATGATCTTTATAGCATCTGTGTGTAAAGAGAAATGAAATTGAGCATTTCATTGTCCATGCCCCCAGGGCATAAGTCCATGATCTGGTCATGAGGGATAGGGCCAAAACCATCAAAGAATTTCATGCAATTATAAGAATTTACTCTACACCTTGACTCTCAGTAGGCAAATTTTTTTCATGGTTGTTTTAGGCAGCTAGTCCTTTTCAAAATTGAGGAATTTATGTCCCTGGGTCCCAGAGATTAGGCCCAAAGGGCCAGTTTTACAAAAGAACTTACGACTAAGACCAAAAACTTCAGTTGACTGTAAAATTTTGCAAAATTAAATATTCTGTTTAAAATTGCCAGTGTTAAAATACCTTACTACATTCTTTTAACGTTGAACCTTTGTCGTATGACGTCATATCGAGTAAATGAGTTTAGACTGTCTTTTTGGTGCTAGATCCATTATGACGTCATAATTAATTTAATGTTACTTTTTAGCTCACCTGAGCTGAAAGCTCAAGTGAGCTTTTCTGATCACCCGTTGTCCGTCGTCCGTCCGTCTGTCCATCCGTCCGTCTGTAAACTTTTCACATTTTCAACTTCTTCTCAAGAACCATTGGGCCAATTTTAACCAAACTTGGTACAAAGTATCCTTGGGGGAAGGGGAGTTTAAATTGTTAGAATAAAGGGCCAAGTCTCCTTACAAGGGGAGATAATCAAGAAAAGACAAAAATAGGGTGGGGTCATTAAAAAATCTTCTCAAGAACCACTGGGCCAGAAAAGCTGAAACTTATATGGAAGCATCCTGGGATAGTGTAGATTCTAAATTGTTAAAATCATGACCCCCGGGGGTAGGGTGGGGCCACAATAGGAAATACAAGTTTTACATTGAAATATATAGGAAAAATCTTTAAAAATCTTCTCAAGAACCACTGAGCCAGAAAAGCTGAAACTTATGTGGAAGCATCCTGGGGTAGTGTAGATTCTAAATTGTTAAAATCATGACCCCCGGGGGTAGGGCGAGGCCACAATAGGGAATCCAAGTTTTACATTGAAATATATAGGAGAAATCTTGAAAAATCTTCTTCTCAAGAACCACTGGGCCAGAAAAGCTGAAACTTATGTGGAAGCATCCTTGGGTAGTGTCGATTCTAATTTGTTCAAATCATGACCCCCGGGGGTAGGGTGGGGCCACAATAGGAAATACAAGTTTTACATTGAAATATATAGGAAAAATCTTTAAAAATCTTCTTCTCAAGAACCACTGAACCAGAAAAACTGAAACTTATGTGGAAGCATCCTGGGGTAGTGTAGTTTCTAAATTGTTAAAATCATGACCCCCGGGGGTAGGGTGGGGCCACAATAGGGAATACAAGTTTTACATTGAAATATATAGGAAAAATCTTTAAAAATCTTCTTCTCAAGAACCACTGAGCCAAAAAAGCTGAAACTTATGTGGAAGCATCCTGGGGTAGTGTAGATTCTAAATTGTTCAAATCATGACCCCTGGGGGTAGGGCGAGGCCACAATAGGGAATCCAAGTTTTACATTGAAATATATAGGAGAAATCTTGAAAAATCTTCTTCTCAAGAACCACTGGGCCAGAAAAGCTGAAACTTATGTGGAAGCATCCTGGGGTAGTGTAGTTTCTAAATTGTTAAAATCATGACCCCCGGGGGTAGGGTGGGGCCACAATAGGGAATACAAGTTTTACATTGAAATATATAGGAAAAATCTTTAGAAATCTTCTTTTCAAGAACCACTGAGCCAGAAAAGCTGAAACTTATATAGAAGCATCCTCAAGTAGTGTACACTCTAAATTGTTCAAATCATTACCCCGGGGATGGGGGGGGGGGGGCACAATAGGGAATCCCAAGTTTTACATTGAAATATATAGGAAAAATCTTTAAAAATCTTCTCAAGAACCACTGGACCAGAAAAACTGAAACTTATGTGGAAGCATCCTGGGGTAGTGTAGATTCTAAATTGTTCAAATCATGGCCCCTGGGGGTAGGGCGGGGCCACAATAGGTATTACAAGGGGGGAAGTCTGGTAATGAACAGCATGGCCAAAGTTACTCAGGTGAGTGATGTGGCCCATGGGCCTCTTGTTCCTGTACTTTCTCCAAGACTGTCTCATGTAATGAAGTTACACAACTGTGATAATGTGAATGGCATGCAACTACCGTATAACGGGTATTTTCTGCGGTTGGAAATTTTTGCGATTTAACCCCTACAAGATAGCAAATTAATTTCTGCGTTTTCAATTTCTGTGGTTGCATTATACCGCAAAAAATTATTTACTGGGTAGGATCACCAAACTCTAAGAATTATCAAATAGCTGCCATGTTTACGTTTTATAAATTCATTGAGACATATTGATCAAAGGTGCATCAGAACTGGTATTAAGCTATTAAGCTTAATTAAATTACTATCTTTTAGTTAGTCTTTAGTAAAATTATGTCGAGTCCCAATTGAAATGAATTATTACAGTATCAGTCCACCCAAACAACAATAAAAATCTTTATTCTACATTGTAACAAACGTTTTATGCGATCTATTAAAATATTTAAATATATAGATAATTAATGCATCCAAGCCATATTCTAAAAATACGCTTATAGTTAATTGCCATTAAAATTAACCTGGTGTTTATTTTTTAAGCTTAAACAAATAGTTGCATAATCAAGTAACCTAAAGTTGACCGTATAGAATCACAGGTGCCATGTGCAATGAGGCTAACTAATCCTGTCAGTCGTCTGCATTGAGTGAAATTCACGAGACAATCAAGCCACATTGTGTATACAAGCAGTAATTATGGTCTCAAGATAAAACACAAGATTGAAAAAAAAGTGTTAAAGAAAGAAAGAAAAGCTAATATGTGTTGTTTGCAGCTATCGGAGTTTGGACTAATAATTGTGAAATCTCTTTTAGTCATTTACTTGTACATGTATATCCATATAAAATAAAGAAATAGGTACAAGAAAAGATACTTTTGTATAAAATTATTAATTAAATTGATATTATTTACAGGAAAGTTTTGATTCAATATGTTTTGGACAAATCCTGACATCTAAAATCTTCGAATTTCGATGACGCCCAAATTTTCTCGCTAACGAGGACGTGTCCACTCATGAGTCTGTGGACGCATCGTTTTTAAAAAGGTTGCGTCCCAAATAATTTTGCTGCATCCAGTACGCAGGTTCTTGCGTTAACGAGAATCCTGTGACATACGCATAACTTATCATACTTGCATGTATAAATATATATCTGAAGAAATATTGAAAAATATTTTGCGATTGTAATTTTTGCGGATTTGTCCTATCCGCAAAATTCCACAGAAATTGGACAACCGCAGAAAATACCCGTTATACGGTATTTTGAAGGAAATCAAAAATCCTAAGAAATCTAATTAGTACAGTATCTTGATGAAATGTGTCTGAGTCAAAGACCTTTTAAAAATTCTGTGTAAGTTTTGTAATGTCTATCATGAAATGTCGTGCATTCCATTTTCATAATTATTTGTTAATTATTCATAATGGTTGGTGTATAATAAAAATGTTTCCCTAGAATCTTATATTTTTAAATAAAAAAAATACATTTTTTGATAAATATTCACATTGTAAATCTGAACGTAACCCCAAAACAGTCATTTAATAATTAAATCCTGTGTAAGTGCAAAAAGGTCAACAAAAGAAGTATTTATAAATAGAGTGTCTCTCATTTGTTTGCGGAGAAAGATGTATATATTAATCACTTTTTGTAATTATTTGGGTATGTTCTTCATCATATTAAAGATTGAAAATTTCTGACAAAGACTTTTGAAAAATATTTACAAATTTAGGTGGTAACTTGACTCAAAAAATATTGAGCACATTTGCTTATATTCATTGAAATCTGTACTTAATTTTCATTGTCATGATGTCATTTGAATAAAAAAGAATTTATTCTTGACTAATATTGCTTAATATGGTTCAATTAATGAATCTATAAACGATGATGTTTGAAGAAGTATTTTTGTGATTTTCTATATTCTCTTTATGACCAGTACCCCTAAAAATGGCTGAAAATATGTAGTCGCAGTGTAAAATTATCATTCCAAGTTCCACAGGCTACATTTAATAATAAGGAAACATACCATATATTTTTAACTGATTAATAAGCGAGTGCTAATTTATCATCTTAAGTTTGGAAATCTTGTGACAAAGACTTTTCCGACAAACATGTAGGTTCTACCTTAAAATGATTAAAACCATTTTCAATACAATGTAAATAAGAAAGTTATAAACAGAATTAAATGTTGGTCTTAGTTGTAAGTTCTTTTGTAAAACAGGCCCCTGGACTTTATTGGTCATATATTCAAAATACATTAGTACACCTTGAAAATTTAGTAGCAGGTAAATTCTTTGTATATACATGTATAAGATGAGCTTAGAAATTCAAGATCACTGGGTTAAGGATTTTGGTACCAGGGCGGAAACAACATGGACATACATAGGAAATTCAGAATGATTGTTGAAATTCCTTTTCTTCTAGCATATAATAAGCAGCTAGCCCTCTTCCAAAATTATGAAGTTAATATCTCCTGATTCCAAGATTCATTTCTCATGGTGGGCCAAATTGATCATGGGTTGAAAATTCTCTCTCAACCAATCAGATCTGATTAATTAACCTTCATAACTTTTGTGCCTGTTGTTAATATTGTACAATTATATATGATTCTTGGATCATTAACTGATTATATTTCGTAATCCAGTCTCTAGGATGTCTATGTATGTAAGGGTATGTTCTGTTTTCAGTTTGAGTACCAGCAGGCACAATTAGAGGCAGAGGTTGAAAACTTATCATGGAAAGTAGAGCGAGCAGAAATAACAGACAGAGGTGTAAGTAGATAAATAGCAGGGCAAATCAGTATTATCAATATGTATTTTAATACATGTGTATGTGTTTGATATGTTACATTTATTTTGTATATACACCCAACTGTGTAGTTGTGTTTTATTAAATTTTAAAGTAAACGTTGCATATTTTATACTTAAGTTGGTTCTCTACACCAATGTGAGCTGCATGCATTCTTTCTATTTGTAGGTTCAATATCCAGTGAAATCATTTTTCAACGTATTAGACTTTTTTTTTTATATAATTTCAAAATATTTGATTCGTGTTAAACCTCCTATTTTCCAATGCTATATGCTTTAAATTCTGATGAAAGTCATGTTATTAAAACTTAAAAATTGAAAAACACACACACACACACACACACACAAAATAATTAATGAAGTACTTTTTTGAATCTACAAAAGAAAAAACAAAACAAAATCAAACTGGAAACTGTTTTATAGAATCCCCTGAAGATCTGAAAATACAAATAATATTTATAAATTTTAATTAAATGATGAAAGAAAGAAATTTTAATGAAATAGAAAAATTAAGAAATATAACAGAACATCTGGTAAAAGTATCCTTTTAAAGAGTTATCTTTTCTTTATTTTGTACGTACTCAAATATCTTGGTATTGATTTTTCTTTGTACTTGTATAAACATGTTAAATTATTCTGTGAGGAAAAAAAAATATATTTCCCCCTGATATGAAGAAGTTTTGAGTTATGACACACTACCCATGGTAAACTGAAAAATATTTTTAAAGAACCTTTCTCAGACTTGAGATACATATACTCAGCAGCACTTACATAAAGTTAATGATTATGCACATAATTTAAGGGACATTTTTGATTTTTTTCTCTCTTTCATAGGATTTAGAAAACCAAATGGATGTAGCGGAGAAAAGAAGACTAACCCTGTTAAAAGATTTCTTGGAGATATGAAGTTCTCGTGATGCCCTGCTTGTATGAATGTGAAAGGAAGAAGTGGTTTTCTTTATTGATTGGATATATCCATTAAATACATAAAAACCAGACGGTGGAAATATTTTTTGTAAGCAGAGGTTTACTGAATTTATCTGGCATATGTGCAGATTTTTTTGATAAGTTCTCGAGTTATGAGCATCTTGGTATTTAATTAGGGTCTTGTTTCATGACACCAAATTCCAAAAGTTTTTGGTATGCATGTAAATGTGATTTTTTTTAAAATAATTTTTACGGTAGAATGTAATATGTGTTGTATTTTCTACAATCATGTGCCATGACCCAGGTCAAAAAGTGTCACAGATCAGATAATGATTTACATGTCAAGAAAACATGATGACATTTTATGGTTTCAAGTGTGATACCTTGCATGAAAAAGTGTATAAGAGCAAGCTTTCTATTGATAGTGTGCCATGTTTAAAGTTGAGATTTATTGTATATTCAGAAGGGAATGGTTGGTTCATACAAGCAACAATCTCATTTTTTTTTTTTTTTTTTTTTTTTTTTTTTTTTTTGATAATGTAACAGAAATAAGATTCTGTGACCAATTTCTTTTTTTCCAGTTGTTTAAAAGTTTTCCCAGATTTAAATATGAAATACTTTATAGATTGAACATCACATCTCCTACAGTCCCTGAAACGTTCTACTTTCCCATTTTTCCGTTCGCTCACCGTTCGTTCAGCGTGCGTTCACCGTTCGTTCAGCGTGCGTTCACCGTTCGCTCTCCGTTCACAGTTTTGCGTTCAGCGTTCACCGTGCGCTCGCGTTCAGCGTTCACAAAGCGTTCAGCGTTCGCTCTTCGTTCCGTTCACTTTGCGTTCACCTTGCGTTCACCGTTCACCTATCGTTCAGTTTTCATTGCCATTCGGAACTCCAACGTGAAAGGACTTATCTTTTTGTAGGTAAGGAGTTACAGATTTTTTAATTTAATAACTAACATATCGTGTTTGAAGAAGCATTATTTCATGGGGTAAAATATCTAAGATATATATTTTTATTATTCTTACTTAACTATTAGGTTATTTATTAAATTACTCTGGAAAATAAATGTTGTTATAAGCACATTGTGTACCTATGTAGAACGATGGTGAAATATTAAATTTAACTAAGGGCAATGTGCAAATACTTCAAGCATTGCAACATTTTGTTGTTTTGTTAAAGACGACAAATCGTTAAAGGAGATATAATTATCCAAGTCAAATAATTACGCAGCAAAATTACGAAAATATTTATTTCTAACGCTTTTTTTTATTCAGTTACTACAGAAAATATGATAGAACTAGTTCTGAGAATTATACATATTACTGCGGATATCCTGTTAATTTATTATCTTTGGAGCGAATTAAATTGATATGTTTAAAGGAAATATTTATTTAAAATGTAATGAACTACAGAACTTTCGCTACTATAATACATGTATGTAAAGTCTATAGTTATAGAGAAAAAAAATTCTTTCTTCACCTTAACTTTATATGTTTGCCATTCGATATGATTAACCCCCCCCCCCTTTTCCCCTAAATCGGTTACTTAGTCAGTACTGTATTTCCAGAAAATTTTAATTAACCTCTTAAAAAAAAGTTAAGGTCTTTTTTTAGAACAAAAAATTTCAGTCTCAAAACAAACATGCATCTAAAAAAGTCACAAAACAACAGTAGTTCACAATGTACACGTGTCGGCGGTGGAATTTGAAATTGGCAGAGAAGTATGTTTCAAATTCATGTGTTAATGCCCAATATATTTTATTCATTTATTATTCAAATGTTGGTATCAAATCTAGAAATGATAAAAATAAATGTTATAACTTGTTGGAAATACTCGCACTTCGTCTTCTATGTGACGAAACTTTCACACCTGCACAGTGTCGAATGATTTTGATTGACAGGACAAGCACGTGGACTTCGTGTGAACTTGAAGCAGGAAAATAAAAACGAGTAATACTGTCAAACAGATGGATATGATTTGCTGATAAAAAAAAAAAAGTTACTTTCACTGTCTAATATATTTAGAAAAAAATTTCAGAGATATTGTTTGATATAGGTACAAACATTTAGTGAAGCCTGAAAGGAAGGGGGGGGGGCTAAAACGGAATCTCTCTCTCTCTCTCTCTCTCTCTCTCTCTCTCTCTCATTTGTCTGTTTAATAAAAATTATAACAGCATATTACTTAAATATCAAGTTCTGAAAATTGAATTTATAACAAATAATATGAATATGTATCTTTGTATTATCTTGTCCGAGTATAATCACGGCCATCTACAGATACATGTAGAAGTCTGCTCAATAAATCATCATGAAAAATAGAAATGACACATAATATATTATTGTATTAAAAATTTAAAATACAAGCGTATAAATGCAAAACGTCCACTGACCTTTGTAATTATTTTTTTTTTTTCATTACTTTACATGAAATCGCCTTGACACGGAGATATATGAATGGATGTTACAATCGCTTTAATTCATTCTATAAGTCAGAAGTTTTCTCTGATTTGTTATCAAATAAGAATAAACATTTTTATTTTCCAACTAAAAAAATATCTTTTATACTTCAGCGTTCGGCAACAATTGCAATGTTTTAATGCGTTAAACATCGTATGATTAAAAACTTAATGTGCATGAATCGTCTTTCTTAGGACAATTTTGGAGAATTTATTTTATTTACTTATTTATTCATTCATTTATTGGTTTACTTATTTATTATTATTATTTTTTTTTTTGGCACCTGACATTATAATACAATAAAATAGTTTCAATGCAAGGAAAAGATCAGAGACATTCCGAATATATCGTTCATCTTGCGTTCACCGTTCGTTCACCGTTCACTTTGCGTTCGCGTTTGCGCTCCGTTCGCGTTCTGCGTTCGCTCACCGTTCACCGTTCACACATCGTTCACCAAGTTGCGTTCAGCGTTCACACATCGTTCACTCACCGTTCGCTCTGCGTTCGTTCAGCGTTCGTTCAGCGTTCGCTCACCGTTCAAGTGGGAAAGTAGAACGTTTCAGGGACTGTATTCTCTTTAGAGAAGTGGACAGGCTTTCGCCTACATCCACTTCTCTTCGCAAGCCTTCATGTTTTGATTCTGGAAAACGTGTAAATCTCGAACCGGTGACGGTCTACACTTCAACTGACATTTCGTCTAAAATACGTCTGAATGTACGTAATAGACGTGTTATATTATCAATTTTAACATAAATACACACAACTGTCACAAGAAAACTGACCTTTAATTATTGTTAATCCATTTTCACAAGTTCTCCATCCCGGATTTAAATTATGTGCAAGAAACTCTTGAAGTATTCAAAAATCTCTAATTCGGATAAAAATGGAAACTATTTTTACAAAATAATAGTGAAACGAGAGAATTCGTCTACTCTGTTTAAACTAATGAGACAGTATTTCCTCAAGTTTCGTTCAAATTCTTTTGATCTTTGTTTTGAATCTTATTTCATTTCTCGGGAAAATAGAGTTAATATCGTTTAAAAATAAAAGAAAATATTTATTTAGTATTGTCAGTGAGGAAGTAATGAAGTATTTTTTTTAATCTCAAATTTACATTTAAATTGTATTAAAATAGTAAAAATAAGTATAGGTAATAATATTAATTTTGAATATTATGCTAAATCAAAAGTGAATTGTCAAAAACTTTTCTTGAACATTAAAATACGTCTTCGCCAATTTTTCCAAATTATTCGACTTAAAATTTTCAATTTTTTCTAATAAGCTGTGGTAGATAAACATTAGTTTAAATCCGGGATGGAGAACTTGTGAAAATGGATTAACAATAATTAAAGGTCAGTTTTCTTGTGACAATTGTGTGTATTTATGTTAAAATTGATAATATAACACGTCTATTACGTACATTCAGACGTATTTTAGACGAAATGTCATTTGAAGTGTAGACCGTCACCAGTTCGAGATTTACACGTTTTCCAGAATCAAAACATGAAGACTTGCGAAGAGAAGTGGATGTAGGCGAAAGCCTGTCCACTTCTCTAAAGAGAATACACATCTCCCTATTTTTAAATTGTGTGCCACTCTACAAAGAGCTGTTTGCAAGGGGTCCCATTCTTACATTGGAATGTCCAACTGTATGGGAAGGAGATGATAGTTAATTAGTTATTGCTAATTGTTGTTACTTCACAATATTGAAAATACTAGTCAAATGACATTGTGTATGGTACTTAATTAACATGGTGTACTTGTTGTATTTATTCATGTCAGAGTTGTTGATGGATGTATGAATGTATTTATTCTAAATGATTTATAAAATAGTGCCCATTTTATGTCATATAATACATGTAAAATTTTGATCTACATGTATGCATATAATATATATTTTTTAGTGCATGTTACTTAATATTTTATTGCTCAGAGCATTTATACTGAAATACCAGTTGATGGATTTTAAAGCCAGTTATTTTGGTAAGAAATTATATACAGGTTTGAAAAAATAACCACCTAAATATTGTTAAATTAAATTAAAATTAAAATCTTAAATTAAAATAAAAATGTTGTCTATTTTAGGAAAAACAAATTCCCAGCAAATTTTAAATACCATATGTTATATCTGCTTGTAGTTTTAGTTTTGGCATTGGACAAAGAATGTGTTTATAACTGATTGATGTGCATGAATTAATTTCAAAATCACAACATTCCAAATTTCACTTTCATCCATCTTTGCACATGTCTTACTTTTAATAGTTTTGGATCTGTAAAAGAAAGTAATTGTATCTTTTGAATGTCTTTCCCCAATTCTGCTTATTTTTTGTGCATGTATTATTCATACTTGTACAATTACATTAATGTTTCAAGAGTCTTTTATCTTCTGTCATTGCTTAAAGTTTAGAGATTGGAACTCTGCAGTAACCATCTATTATTACAAACAACATAAATGACATGTTTAAGTTATGAAAATGAAAACCACAATTTCATAAAATAAAATTTTATATAAAAAAAAATAAAGCAGAATTTAAGAAGGAAATGAAAATGAAAACCACAGTTTCAGAAAATAAAATTTCTTTAAAATGAATTTAAAGCCGTTTTGAAGTAGGAAATGGCAAGCACTGGATAGGTTGTGACACATTTGACAAAATGTAATTATGCATATATATAGTCAGCTTATTCCTAAGAAGCACTTTGCAATCTAAATATTTTGAAGAACTGACAGTTCCTCAAATTAGGATTATTGAATTGGTACATATCTGATCTATATACTAATCTATAAGAAATCTTTACACAGAGAAATAGAGAGAATATCCGAAATAACTCTAATAAAAATGTCATATGTTAAACTTTAGTGCTTTATCTAAAGATTTTGATGCTATTTATATTTTACCCCTATAAAGGAAATTTTCATTTGAAGTCATTCTGTGTGCTTAACTATCCATGCCTTTTCATACATAATGTGTATTTTATTTTGAAATACTTTTGTGAAGTAATCTCACATTTTTGAGTCTTATTTTTCACTCCATTCAAGAAGCTTGTTGCTATTATTATTTTTTGATGAATTGAAAAAAACCTTGGATTTTAATTAACGATAATTATGTCCGTTGGATTGTCTATTTCTTATAACCTTACACCCCCACCCCTACCCGCCTCTCAATCTATAGAAGATGCAGTTTTTACAGATAAGAAAATTGGCAGGAAAAAAATCACATAAACCAAAAATGTTACAATTAAATTTAAAGAAGTAACTAGACTAAGTGTAAAACGGGGGAAATATTTTGCTTGATTGTCAAAATGTTTCTCTTATGGAAATATGTGCTTCTGATCATGTGTTTAATTTATATTTGAATCACAGATTTTTTTTTTCAAACTATGAAACTGTCTTTCACTTTGTATGAGAATGAATTTGTACACATTTCAAATTGAAAAATTTAAATTAATCATATATTTATTTGTACATATCAATACGGAATTTTAAATTTATGAAAGAAAAAAATATTCCTTTCACATCCTTCTAAGAAGTAAAAAATCAGCTAACTCAGTGTATACATTTATGCAGATTTCAGTCCGTGTGCAAAGATTGTATTTTTTATTAAGTTCATCATACATCAATAAACTGGTTTTACTGCAAATTATGTTTCTTGCTTCATTCTCATGTGAAATAGTGAATAAAATCGAACACATCTACAAATAAAAGAAAAACTCTGTAAATTGTCTGAGCATGCTGAGGCTACACGTTTGTTATACGTGTACAAGGAAAACATTTAAGATGTTTTACGTCCTGTTCGAGAATTTTTCACTCATATAGAGACATCATCATATACCAGTGAAGGGCTTCAAAGAACGAGGGCGCTTTTGATTGGCATTCGGCAGGAATCTGGGCGCAGTTGAAAAGTGAAAATTTCATTGACTTGTCACATGAAATTTTAGCATTCTTTTGAGGTATCGGGTTCCTGTAAAATAGGAAAGGGAAATATTTTCCCGATATTGTATTTTGATTTGCTAGAAAAGAACTTGAAAATAGGCTAGATGAGTCATTTAGTACAAAATGTTTCATTTTCAAACACGCTTTTCTTAAAATTTGCTACCTCTGAGTCATCTCTCCATGATTTTGAAACGTTGTTTGTGTGCATTTTAATTCAAAGAAACTAACAAACATTTGTACAAAATGGAGAGAAGACCCAGAGACGATAAAAAATGAACTTTTTCCAAAAAAATTCCAATGTGTAAATGCGATGGTTCATTGTCGCTTTTAAAACCTCAAATAATGTATAGCAGTGATAGCTCAGTAATATGTGTTCCTCGTCCAGTGCAATGAAGAAGAAATATTTTTGGTTCGATCCTGGCATGGAGTGTTAATTTTTTTTTTAGTACAAACAAATTTTTTGTCACTTTCATTTTATGTACTGATTTATTTTCAAATAGATAAATTCTGGTTCTGTTGCACTGAAAGCAATTCTTCCAATCTACTGATACGTTAATATACATGAATTTGTAATTGCATTTATATACTCTGTAGGTGTTTATTATTTATGTGAAGCGTTACTAAGGTTTACGTGTAGTAATTATTAAGATAAGCGGACTGATATATTAAATTTGACAAAATATTTCAAACTAAATGTAACATTTTCCCATGTGCGTAACTTTGTAAAATATGTCCAGTTGTGGTCAGCCGACCAAATCGTAGACATTTGAACTATGAATGTTTCGTACGCCTTATTCCTGCAGATTGCACACCAAACACGCCCATCTTCTTTAGACCTTTACTAGGCACTCGGGGCCATTGAGCAGTGAGGGATCTTTATTGTGCCATGCAATCGGTTTTTAAAGTCTTATCCGAAGGACCTTCAACTTTCACTTCAAAGTGCCGAGCACTTGGAGAAGGAACAGTTGCTGCCTATTTTTCAGTCGCGGCCGGGGCTCTAACCCACGACCTTCCGATCACGAGCGTAGATGTGTGTGAAATTAAGTTGTTTTATGGGAAGATTATATATATATATATATATATATATATATATATATATATATATATATATATATATATATATATATATATATATATATATAACGGGAGAGGAAAAAATGCGATGGACCAGACCGGGATTCTAACCCGGGTTTGGTAAGCCGCATTTTTCTCCTCTCCTGTTACAATTGGCGCCGTACCATGCCCTGTTAACGACAAATTCTCCTGTTGATTAAACACAAATTAGCCGCTTAACCGAATGTTTTATAACTTAAGAGCCCTCTATATACTGCACACTAGAGAGTTCCGATTTTGTGGTATTTTTATGCAGATAGAATGATCTGCCCTTTGATCAAGAATAAAATAAATTGAAATGTACAGTTTATTACTTAATTTGTCATCATATCAAGCATTCATAACACTTTAATGGGTCAAGATGAATAGATAGAACACTTCATTTGCAGGTATTTTGCCCACTTAAGTAAACAACAGTGATTTCTGTTCATCAGTACTTCATTGTCTTTGAACAATTTTCCTGGGGGTAAATGCAAGGCACCCTATGTTGATAAAGTGATAGATAAGCTCAATACTTATACCTTTACACACTATAATTTTCTCAATGTCCAAAAAATATTTTCCTCTAGTGTATAGAGGGTCCTTAAACCCTATGAAAATATACTTGTTTTAGTTTTAAGGCTGAAGTCTTATGCCTTCTTCAGGAAACTTTCTTAGAACAACAGTAGCTTTTTTTTTAATTAAACCAAACTGTTAAAGCAAAACAATGCGTTTTATAATTTGAGAAGGCGTGTCCTTAATCCAGAGGACAACACTGTCGCTACTTCGTCACAAGAAAACCATTACACTTAAGCATAATTTGTCGGCCACTATGAATTGAATAACAATGCTTTTAAATTAAATGTACTTGATAATGTCATGTGAATTTTGGATCTACTAGTGGTGGTAATGGACAATTTACTGACAACAGGATAAATAGTTATCATGTTGCACAGTTTGCATTTACCTCCACGTAGCAAATTCAAAATTTACAACAATCATGATAATAAAATTCAAAAGTAAATAAAATAACCTTCAAATGTTTTGGTCACAGGGCGAAGAAAACAGTTAGCCGTAATGGCTAATTTGAGTAGAGCCATTAAATCACAATACATGTATATATATAGTTGTGTATATGCAAAATCTGGGTCGACGTAAACATTATTTGCAATTGCATTCAGTTAGATGTTCTTCGAAAAAGATCATCAGAAAAAGGCAAACGAAAAATAAAATAAAGTCATTATATTGTTTCGACAGAACAGAGTAAATTAGTAACATAAGGGATAATGAATAGTCAACAATGCATTTAAAATGACCTAAATATGCATCGATGATTGATACTTTTATGTGCAAACAGAATAATGGGAATACATGTACATATAACAAAAGCATCTAACGTAGTATGTAAACTGAATCAAGACTTATTTATTTATAACAGAAAGATGTGAGATACACTTTATATCTTTTTGTGAAAAAGATGAAGACAACGAACAGTGATTCATCTCAAAAAAAAAAATCTTCAAAAAATACAAATCTGTGAACAAGGCATAAAACGCGGACCCCCGGAAATCCCATAATTGGGATCAGGTTCCTAGGAGAGGTAAGCATCTCTTGTCATCTGCCGTGCTTCTTAGTAATATAATGTACAACAGTTCGGCTTATAAATGAACACAATTAGTGTCCATTCGAATTCCAACAGTTTGTTGGAAGACCTGGTCTCCAAAGACTACATACATGTTGTCAATGAGGAACTCCAGCATCCTTTTAATATCAACTTCAGAGTACTTGTGTGTAGAATCAGAGTGATTTTTAGCGAGGTAATTTTGTTGATGACCAAACACAGTTACTTTTTCTACCCGCACTCTATCTTCTTTAGATTCCTCTTATATGTTAAGCAGTAACCAATTTATCTTTTGGATTAATTGATATGTGGTGTCGTGTAGATGTGCAATAACATTTCACGAAGAAGTGTCCTTTTCACAATGGGAAATCATTGGGGATCGAAAAATGACTTAATCTTTGAAAATCTGGTTCCTAGAACTCTTCTTACATATAACAATTTTGTAGCTGTGCAATAAGGTTTGAGGCGTTTTCATTTTCACCCTATACATGCTATAGGAAAAGGGGTGTCGAAAAACGACGCTTTTCTATCTGGTTCCAGAACTCATCTCACATTTAATGCAGTATACAAATCATCTTTTAAAATATGATTGGTTATGTCCTGTAGATTTGCAATAAAGTTTTAATTTTTATTTACTTGGGCCAAATGGGGTGGAAAAACGACGCTTTGGTACGAAATTCTGGTTCCCAGAATTCCTCTTTAAATTAATTATATATGGAAAGTGATTCCTAATGTCTTGTAGATGTGCAATAAGGTTTCAGAATTTTCCTTTTTCACCCTCTGGGCCAATTAGGGGTCTAAAATACTTATCTATAATAAAAATTATATTGCTCCCAGAACTTCTCTTAGATTTTATTAAAATTTATTTAAATTTTACGCAGTTATAACAGTAGCAAATTCATCTTTTGATATAGTTAGTTATGTCCTTGTAGCTATGCCTTGTCATTAGCCATCTGCAAAATCATTTATTATATTATTGTACACACAAGTACTCCGAGGCTATTATAGAAAAGATGTTAGAGTTTCTGATTGACAATATCTCTGCAGTTTTTTGTAGATCGAGTCTTCCAATGATCTATTGAAATTACCATGGGTGTTACAATGTAACTGCGCCTTGTAATTAGCAGACTTATGTATTCACAAGAAGCAGAATTTATTCAAAAACTTCTACACAAAAAGACTCTAGATATGTTCTTCAATTCGAAATTTAGATATATTGACGACGTTTTGTGAATTAACAATATTCATTTTAATTCCTAATTTGAATCGATTTATCCCATTGAACTCAAAATAAGACATCAAAGAGTCTGACAAATCTCCATAACAAAAAATACTATACTTAACTATAGTATCAAAGAAAAAAAATGGAACTTTGATTTACTATAGTAAAAACTTTGGAACTTTGATTTACTATAGTGAAAACTTTGGAACTTTGATTTACTATAGTAAAAACTTTGATTTACTAGAGTAAAAACTTTGCAACTTTGATTTACTATAGTAAAAAACTTTGGAACTTTGATTTACTATAGTGAAAACTTTGGAATTTGGTTTACTTCAGTTTACTTATATGATAGTGAAATCTTCGGAACTTTGGTTTATTTTAATAAAAACTTTGGAATTTTGATTAACTATAGTTAACTATAGTATTTTTTTTTTTTTTTTTTTTTATTTTTATTTTTATTTTTTTTTTTTTTTTGTTAGGACTCTTTCATATTTGGATATTTTACTAGAAAAATACATTAATGGATACCTAACAATAAAACTTTATAATAATCGTGATAACTTCAACTTTTCTATCGTCAACTTCTCTAATTTACCATATATACCATCATTCCCTGCATATGTAGTTTACGCAGGTTGAATATACACCATTCAGTTAACTGAATGATGACTGAAAGGTCTAGAAAAGTCACTGAATTTCAGAACTCTGCCATTCAATCACCTTTCAGTGGACTTTCAGTCACCTTTCAGTAAACTGAATGGTGTAGATTCATCCTGTGTTACGTCTACAATTGATTCGGTACGATAGTGCATAATTCTAAAACGCGGAAAGCTATTGAAAAGTAAGTTGTTTATGCAAGGTTGTTAACATTCTTGTTTAGAGTCACCATTACGCAAATTCTATGGTCGATAAACAATGACCTTTTTTGCAAATAAAATCTATCGTTAAGTCGTTTTTCATGCAAATTGATAGGTCATTATTTTCATTCTGGATAGTTTACAAATTTTTCCGTTTGCCCGATCATGAAAAGGAAAACACGGCGGATTTGACGGGTCAAAATGGGATGCTAAATCCTCCACGACGTCTGACCCCACCTCTGATGTTTTAAGAGGTACTTGTTTGCTCTGCTCCCAGTTTGTATTGTTCCAATATTTTTTTAGCTTGATTATTGTCCTTATCTTCACATTCCATGTCTTATGACAGCATCCGGACGGATTTGAATTTAAAATTTATAACATAGCATGAGAAAATACTTTTCTATAGATATAAATCTATTATCCCTCTGACTCTTACTCTATCGTTTTCGAGGGAAATGCAGAGCAAACGTCACAACCTCAAATCTCCTTGTACCAGCTATATTACATGTCTTTGTCTTACCCATTCCACTAAAATTTGTCCTACTTTACCTAGTCTCCTCGATGCTATTTAAGTTAAGCTACGGAAAAATTATTTTACTTGTTAATCAACTACGGTACCTGTTTTTTATTTAATTTTATATCCACTCACATCAACACGAATGAAATCAGTGGAGGCAAGCCGGTAGATGTTTAATTTATCTAATTGGATATTTTGCAATACAAGAGACTCATCTCCATTTTCTATTTTTTTTTTTTTTTTTACTTCATTTGCCCCCTCTCCCAAAATGTTAGATTTTAGTGTTGTTCATGAATTTCTCTTTAGTTGGAAACGCAAAAAACTAATTTTTTTTATAGATATTTTTTAAAAACTTTCTGCACGTGAATAATTAGGTGATTGGTGCCTAAATCAACAAGAGTCAATGGGACACATTGCTCACCTGAGCACATTGGCTAGGAAGAAGGAGATACCTTAATACAATATACAATACCTTAGGTTGCTTCTGTATAAATATGACTAATAATGGCTTACTTGTTTTGAGAAGATTTTAAAGATATTTCCTGTGTAACGTGTATGATCAGGTTCTTACAAGGGACATATAGGTTTTCCTTTGTCTGAGTAAATGATTGGAATGATTATTAAGACAGCTCTGTTTGAGGGTACATCACACAGTACTCAATTTTCTTTTATCTAGAGACGGGGACTAGGGAAGGTACTACTTGCACCGTGTTTCTCCCTTAGGTTCCCATTAATAGATAAGAACTGGGTGTCTCAATCTTCTTCAGATTTACTACACCCAAAACTTAATACCAATTCCTTAGGACACTTGCCACTGTTGTTTATACCGGGGTAACTTTTATGCTTTTATTTTGCTCTTACCCGTAACTTTTTTTTTATTGCTGATTCAACGTCCAACTTCTTCAGCTAGCTTCTGAATGCCAGACTTTCCCAAAGCTTTGTCTTCTATATCCTTTGCTTTGGCTAGTCCATTCCAAGGGTTGTCAGGTCAATCCACTAGTCTTCAATGCGTTTTACTCAAAGCCCCTTAACCATTACACCTATATATATTTCTATGTAAAAATTTGACCCACTGTTTTGGCCCCGACCTACCCTCGGGGGTTATGATATGAACAAACTTGAATCTAGAGAATGTAATGAAGCTTTCGCATAAGTTTCATCTTTTCTTACCCAGTGGTTCTTGAGAAGAAGATTTTTAAAAGATGTCACCAAATCTTCACGAATTTTTAATTATCTCCCCTTCAAAGAGAGCGTGGCACATCCTGTGAATAAACTAAAAATTCCCTATACACAAGGATGTTTTGTGGCAATTTTGGTTGAAATTGGACCAGTGGTTCTCAGACGGACGCCGGAAACTCTTTGATCAGAAGACGCCTTCGGCTCAGGTGAACTAACAAGAGCCAGCAACAGTCATTGTACATATACGTGTATCTCGGATAAGTAAACAGGCTGTTGATCGAAGCATAATTCACAATGCAATTCGTTAGGGTAGAAAAAATGAATACAAACTTATACGATGACTGCGCCTTGTAAAAATCAATGAAATTCAGTGTTTAGAATAAAATAAAGAAACGTTTATTTATTTTTTTTAAACAATATATCATTGTAAAAAAAAAGTTAGAAATTTAATGTAAAGAAAACTTGAAGGTCCATGCACTAAACATTTTGATTTTGCCCTATTAAAGTTCTGTAAATGTATAAATCGTTTCAATGAAATTACTTTTTATGAAACATTCATATGTGGACTCTTTTTAAATTACTAAGTATACATATATGATAGTATATGCGGATTCATTTTGTTGAAGCTCTAATTTTTTTTATCTTCTTGTAGATATAAGCTAAGAAACATCGATAGCATAATATTTAAAGCTATAGATAGATTGCAAAAGGTTTTCATTTTAATTGCAGAGTATTTTGAAACAACAGATACATGTAGAAAGAAAAAAAAATTGCATTGAAAGATTAATGTCATTATTTGAAAAAAAATATTCTTCATCAAAAAGAGTTTCCAAAAATTTTAATAACTCTTCTTTTTACAATAAACGGAAGTACAGTGCAGAAATTTCAAAATATATTATATTCTTTTGATTATTTTTTTCATTCGTATCTTATTATTCATTGCTGTTATTGATGCTAATTTTTTAATGTTATTTTTCAGAAGCAAAGTACACTTGATTTTTGCAGGTCCTAAAATAATTTTCACGTATATTATCTATTCTTTTTCCCCCCACAAATTAATCATGTCTTACAAATCTCCACTTTGTTGGCAATTATCAGACAGTGTATCATACCATACATGAACATGCATCAATGATTTATTTTTGATAAAATCTTTTAAACTCTTAAAATATTTATAGTTACCTATTACATCTATATAAAGCCAGTACTCTTTTAGTAATTTTATATAAAAGTCTTCTTTTTTTTTTCTTCTGCAGCTTTTTTACCCTTTCAAATGCAGAATCTGAAAACAAAAGTTGTAAGGAAAATGGCAAAAAAAAAATTGTTTAAAATACTAGAGCGACATTTAATTAACTATTGAGCTATAAAAAGAAAATTCATTTAGTGTTGTACAAAAGTAGAGGAAGACTTCGAAGTACCAACTGTAAAAATATTTCTTTCCAAATTATTACACATGGAATATAAATTTCTTATCATTAAAAGAATACACGATTTAAACACAATCAAACAAAATAAATCGTTATCTTCAAATTTATCGTGTCGTCAGATTTAAACACATTAAACGAAAAATCAGTCGGTATCTGTAAGCTTATCGTGTTCTCCTCTCTGGGTATAGAGATAATCATATCTGTAGATTATCAACCAAGGAAGGATTGAGTCTTTAAAACAGGTGGCTGTTTAGCGTCCCATAATGCGCGTTCCTCTATTGGGAATGTTTATAAGCCGCTAGCAGACGACCCTCCGTGTCCCACAATATATATATTGAAGTCTGCAAAGCTGAAAGATGCATTCATGCAGTTGATGAGGATGTGAAAATAATAACCCTAATGGTGGTACTGACATTTTAGTCAAAGATTGACATTTATTATAGAAGGAATTGGGGAAAAAATCTGAAGCGAGATCATTTGACATTGGTTTTTTCGTTGCAGCGTAAACACCTTTTATTTGGACAGTGAACTTGTTCATTTCAACAAAATGTCAACCGGGATATTTATTCTGTGTTTAATTTTCACCGCGTTCTGTTTGTGCTTAGGCCAGGTATGTATCGTGAATCTTAACTTCATTGTTAATCTACACTTATTTTATAATGATTGGTGGCAAACCAAGACGGTCTTAAAATCCTTCAAATGTGTACAGATTTTTTTTTTTCCAACCTTGGCGTGAGAGAGCAAAATAAAAACCTTTTCATAGAAGGGTCATACAAGTAATTTCTAGAGGTGTGTCACAAACTAGGGTATATTACTAAGATAAATTGTGACAAAGATAAGCCAGCAGAGGTTTTAAGTTTCTGACTTCTGTTGTGTCATATATGTAATTCTAGAACTTAGGCATGTTCGTAAACTTTCTCTTCCCGATTAAGTACAGTATATGACCTTGAATGAGTCAAAATATCTGTTTTCACTACATACATGTATGTGTTCACTACATATGTTTTGGCAATTTTTAGGTTAATTTCCTTTTTTTTTTTTTTTTTTTTCGTAATTTGATTAAACTTGTCCAATTTTTTTTCCAAGAGGCAAAGCAAAATGTGATTCAAAATTGATCGCTGTGAATAAGCATATCAAAATTTCTTACTCTAAAAAACCTACAATTTTTTAAATAATTCTTTGCTGTAAAATTTATAGGTTTTGATATTGATAAAACCAAGACAGTTAAAGATTGAATTACTTTGAAATTATGAGAAAATCTGAATGCAAATCATGTGAAATGAGCATATCGTATTCCCCTTATAGAATATCAAGTATGAGAAGAAAATTTAAGTTATGTACTTCGATAACCGATGTTATTTAAGTACGCAACTCACAAGAATATTCATGCATTCATTTTAAAGTCCAACCATTACAGGTCCAGGGTTCATTTAATACCATCGGTTTTTCTTTTCAAACATGACATTAAATCCATTTTAAAGATTTTCCCCCTCAAACTATGAAATTTTTACCATGCGGAAATAAGAAATTTTACATTATCTTAATAATATTTTTGATTAAATTCTCAAATTACCTTTAATCTCAACTTTCGTGGAACATAGTTAAAAGATGATTTCTTGATAGTAAAACATATATAAAAGAAATTATGTTTAGTGAAAGATGTAAGCACAACTATATACACAATAGAGAAATCAAATGTATCGATCAGATGAAATATTTTGTTACCTTTTTCTACTACATTCAAAGTGGAGTATTTTCAAATTACTGAGTATACATGCGAATTTATATCGTCGAGGCCTTAACGTTTCCAATGAAATCTACTGTTGCATATTGAGAATCCTGATGATACATGGCAAAATATCCTCATAAATTCGTGGTCATAGAACTCCTATGAAGAGCGATTAAAAGAAAACGATATCCTATAAACAATAGAACAATTGGTTTATATCACCTTCCGTTCATCCCTTAGAGACAATCTGTATCCATATTCCTGAAATACATATATACTCATTTGTCATTTTATCTTCCTGTCTTTATGTACTAAATAGAATTATAAAAATGTGATTAGAATAAAGCATTGCAATGGTTGAAGAGGAAAGTCATAGCCAACATATCTTGAATTACGAAATAATGATTGGAGATCTGGATGTTTGCTGTTAAATGTTCTTGGTTTTTATTTGCCTCACATCCAAAACGTTTTTGCAATTTTTGACAATTTTTTGACAAGATTTTCAACGACGTTGTGAACTTTTTACTACTCTGCATCATTCAGATATGATGAGATATCATTTTTATTTGGCAACATTCTAAACCGTATAAATTTATCAATGTCGTCTTGTTTTTCTGTAATTACATAATGTTATTTCTAAATTATATATGTATAATCGTCCCAGTTTACCTATATATAGTATGAACAAAGCGTGCCAAAACAAAACCCAACTCTGGACAAAAAGAGAATTTCCGCTGTTATTTTTTTATCAAGAAGTAAGTGTGTGATTTAAGATATTTTAATTATGCAGTACTTCTTGCAGAAAGGGCGTCGCATCAAGTTCTTTCATATTCTCAATGGTGATTGAATCATGATCATTGCATAAAATCCTGTTATATAGTAACAATTTGGTAGTTCTTGTTTTTCCTTTCCTTTTGCTGTGTTAAATTTGAAAATTAAGAAAGGTGACCGTTAATGATAAACACAATATGTAAATTAAAAGAAGAGGCCCAAGGGCCCTACCGATGACCTGAGAATATTGTAGATGTACTATATTTAGCGCGTATGATATTTGGCAGAAATTGATTTTTGAATATGTTAGCGTAGATTTGATTTAGCGCATTTCTATGTGTATATGTGCAAGACATTTAGCGTTGTACTTGATTTAGCGGTTGTTGCGTTCCGCCAAAGCCGCTAAAAAGAATACACAGCCAAATGTAATACATTTACAATAATTATACAACAATGTAAAGGATCAAGTGAAGAATGAAATAATATAAAATAAACTGAGAGATGAGGATATTTTGCCCCTAAACAAACGAAATAGGATAATCAGGGATCAACAACAAATTGTCTAGTACTCAGTAATAAATCATAAAGTAGATCTATTTATACCCTTCCATTTATCACTAACAAAATACAATATACAATAGTGCTTGAGATCATGGAGTAAACTTTCACATTACATCATACACAGGCCTCTATTGGTCTTTGAAGAATATATAATGTACAAAGATAAGGTATTTTTGCCTCATTTTTATTTATCTATTATTTACAAGTCTACATCACCATTAAAAACCATCAAAGTACTATTTTGTTACACATTAAAAATTCTTGTTTATTTCTTCTTTTAGTCTTTAGTGCTTAAGTCTTCTTTTATTCAATTTTACCAATCAATTACATTATCAACAGTAATTAATTATAGGTGAATAGCAAAGGTTAATAATGATTTTCTTAGTAGAGTACAAATTTCCTTACATTATCAATAGAGCCATTGGCCCAAATTTTACAAAATTTGAAGGAAAAAATACCCTTGCTCATTACAATTTCATACTCTGTTTGACTCCTAGATGTTCAGGAGAAGAGAAGAAAAATTTTCAAAGAATTCATGCATTTTCACTATATAATCAACAGATTTTTCCTCAATACCAAAACCCCTGACCCAAGTGCTATCAATTCCGAAATTTTGAAAGAGGCATCCTTGTTCATTGTAACCATGCACTGCGTTTGCTAAATTCCCATGGGTATGCTTATCATAACCATGCATTTAGTTTATATGCTAAATATCCAGGAACAGAGAGAAGATTTTCAAAGAAATGGAGCATTTCCACTTTATAATCAATGAAGCCCCACCTTAACACCCCACATCGAGTTTTTTTTTATTATTATTATTATGCATTTTTACTACATGTAAATGATCAACAGAACTCCACCCTAACACCAGAACCCCTGGCTGAGGGGACATGACTCTGCACTTAGTCTATTTGCTTATTATCCTGTAGCAGAGAAGCAATTTTGAAAGAATAAGTGCATTTTCACTACATAATCATTAGAGCCCCAGTCTAACACCAGAAACCCTGACCCAGGGGCCATGAATTTCAAAATTTTGGTAGAGGGCACTATGCTTAGTACAATAATGCCAACAGTTTAATTGCTTGATGTCCAGGATTAAAGAAGATTTTTAAAGATTGCATTTATTTTGATGTTTTTAAGTCCAACCTCTCAGGCTTGGGGGGGGGGGGGGGGGGGGCAGGAGCCATGAAATTCACAAATTTTGTTTCCCTTGACCAGTAATTGCTATATGCTATAATTGAATGAAATTGGTTCAGCGGTTTCAGAGAAGCTGAAAATATTCAAATGCTAACACATGACGAACAACAACGGACAAAAACATATAGCAAGTGGTCACTGGGTGACTCAGGTGATCTAAAAATCCTTACGATTTTACAAAATTTTGTTTAAAATACCGGGTACCTTTATTTTGCTCTTAGACGTATTTTTGAAAATTCGCACCTCAATTATCAAAAATATGCGTAAAACGCAAAGGGGGTCATTAATCAAATCATAAGTTGTAATATTTCTTTCCTCTGCTAACAAAGATTGTAAAGTTATGACATCTTACAAATATCACAAAGTTAATAGTTGAAAACGGTTTTGATTCCGAAGAAAATTAAGAATTCCCTTTTGTATACATACGTAAATATATGTACATATGGTAACAATTACTGCTACGTTTATATTTATTGAATATCTTAAATTTTATAGAGGATTTTTGTAGTGATGCACCAGAAGCATGATCAAAATCGGTAATTAATCAACTATATATAGTTCTAAGATTTGCATGCTACAAATGCAACTACGTAATTTTCTTTATCTTTATCATTTTAAGTAAAGTTCATATGAATAAACAATCCTTTTGTTTTCTTTAATTGATCATCTACTTTTGTAGAATGCTAAGTACTTTCCATGTACCGGTAATCACGGAAATTGCGAAATGACCAAGGCTTTGCTATGATTACGAAAGGAAAGAACTCCTTGAACTTTATTTCGAAATCTGCTCCAGAGGCTCTTTTGCATTTTATTTTATTGTTATTATTATTATTTTTTTTTTTTGTTGTTTGACTTCACCTCATTCCCATAGCAGGCCGGTAGCAGAAATGATCATCGTATAACACGTCAACTTTTCACTTTTATTTGCTTTAGTTTTCTCTACTTAAAAAATGTTATGTTTGACAACGTTTGGTGTCAATTTATTAAATGTCACTATAAAAAAAAAACTAGAGTTCCTTTATGTTGATTATGTTTCAGGAGTGTTTAATTTTCATGAAAAGTATTTAAGAATGCATAGTTCTTAGACTCATTTCGATGTAATGGTAACTTAAGGACAACATTTTCTCTACACTTTATCCCAAGCATTCAATTACAATAATGTTCGATTCACAAAGCCACGATTTTTGAATTTCTTTTGAGAAGCAAATTTAAAAGATATTTTATAGATGGAACCACTCCTTGCTTAAATTTGCAAAAGCCTTTGGGAAACGCGCATTTTTGTGTGCATTTTCTATGTCATCTTTGTCACCAAGAAAAAGAACAAATGCATTTTCTTCTTTTTTTCGCGTCTCGATTTTAAGTGAGTTAGTATTAGGGGTATCAATATGTTTTAATGTCAGTGATTAGAAAACCACTGCAAAAATACAGAAAGTATTGCTTTAGAAAAAGAACAACCCTCAACAAGTGAACCTTCATTTGATATCGATCATAGTTTTACAGAAAGTTAATACTCATAACAAATTGTACTTATTGTACCTGCAACATATAGTACTTATAAACTTTACGCTTTCTTTTCTATTTCTGCATTATTATTCAATCTTTTGCTATATTTTTGTGATATGGTTGTCTTGCAAAAATTGCAATTTGAATTATATATATATATATATATATATATATATATATATATATATATATATATATATATATATATATATATATATATATATATATATATATATATATATATACGACGTTTTCTATCAGCTTATTTCGCAAACATATATTTCCTTTGTTTCTTTTAATGCTAAATGTTAAAAAAAATATGTACATTTACCTATTAGAAAAATTCTGGTAAAAGAAATAAAACCATCTTTCTTGGCTCCCTCAGGAGGAAAGTTTCGCAATATTTATTTCGCAATGCATACCTCTTAAATTTCCCTGTAAATATTCTGAGTCTCGTGATAAATACATAATGCTTTCTTGTTCCTTGAAATTACAAGTTGCAACATTCTTGATTTAACTTAATCTACTACATTTCTTTCTTATCATATAACTTTCATCTATGCTTAAATCGTACTGAAACAAAATATGCCAATGTCTTAACTGGGTGAAAGAAAATTTACCATGTTTTAATTGCTGTACTATCATTCCATCAGATCTCTAGCTCTACGTTTTTAGGTAAAAAAAAATAGACAATCCGTGCTTAACATGTCAATTAAGTGAAATATTAAAAACTTAAATGCATCGGCATCTTGTATAAAACAAGAAATTTACATATTCTATTTCATGCACTTGAATCTACACTACCTGAAGATGCTTCTATAATAATATGACAAATCAAGGCTTTGCTGTTCTTAAGCAGAAGATTTTTACAGGATGATTTCTATATATTCTTATGCAAAGCTTTGACTTTCTATTGTTCCCCCAACCCCTGAGGGTTATAATTTGAACAAACTTAATTCTACATACTTAAGGTTGCTTCTGTATAAATATGAATAATGATGTTAATGGTTTAGTTGTTGTATTTTTTTAAGAAGATTTCCTATGTAACGTGTATGATCAGGTTCTTACAAGGGATATACAGGTTTCCCTTTTCTCTGTTTGAGTTAATGTTTGGAATGATTATTAAGACAGCTCTGTCCGAGGGTATATCACGCAGTATACTTAAATTTTCTCTTCTATAGAGACTGTCTCACAGGTCCAACATAATTCTAGAGACGTGGTTCTGAATCGAAGTATTTATAAAAAAAAATATCTTCTAAATAATATTTAAAAGTGCAAGAGCATGTAGCAATTAAACGGTTACGTGGAAGTGTGAAAACAAATTATTTGTCTTTGTTCCTTCATGCGTTAAGTCCAGCGAGGGTCTAGGAGATAAATGATAATGCAAGGTGAAGCAAGATAAAGTGCCCTAATTAAGAGATAATTAAGTGCTCTGCCTTAAAAATGGTAAGACAGTAGATTTGTTTTATTAACGTTTTAGTTTGAGAGAAATTATTTTTTCATTATCACAGATCTTACTGTGTCGCAAAATTTTTACAGTGTCGCACGCAAAAAATTTGAATCGTTACTGTGTCGGGGGAAAATTTTACTGTGTCGGGCCCGACATAATAAAACAGCTTATGGGGAACCCTGGAGACGCCGTGTTTCTCCCCTAGGTTCCCATTAATATATCGAACCGGGTGTCTCAATCTTCTTCAGATTTACTACACCCAGAACTTAACATTAATTCCCTAGGATACTTGCCACATGTGTTTATAACTTTAATACTTTTATTTTGCTCTTACCCTTAAGGTTTTCCCTCCCTAATAGGACCAAATTCTCTATCCTTAAATGTCCATCATGTACAATGATACTCTGATATTACATGTAATTTTAAGCATTTTACAGTAGAAAAGGATTTACCAAGAGAAAAATTCATAAATGTAATTAACTAAGCCGTAATTAATTAATGAAGATTGCATTGAAGTCTGTGGGGACAAGTTATTTTCAAAAATAAAAATTCAAATAATAAGAATATCAATAAATACTGTGGTGGAAAGATGCATTTAAAACATTAGAAATAAAATGACAATTGAAAATGATTTTTTTACCAGATAATTTTTTTTTTCAAAACTGCTTTTTTATTAATTAAAACAGAATTCAAGGTCATAAATTACGACACATCCAACCCTTACATGCTAATAGTAATAAATGGGAATTATGTCTAAATATACTGAGTATTCAATCCCTACAAATCTGTTATGTACATGTATATTCAATTTCATTTAATCTGTTGCTGTTAGAGATGGAATACCTTAACTACTTTATTGCTGATTCAACATCCAACTTCTTCAGCAAGCTTCTGAATGCCTTGCTTTCCCAAAGCTTTGCCTCATATACCCTTTGGTTAGTCCATTCCAAGGGTTATCAAGTCATTCCACTATTTTAAGTCTTCAATACGTTTTACTTAACTTCCCTTTTACAATTAAACTATATATTCTTATGTAAAACTTTGACACACTGTTGTAGCCCCGCCCTACCCTCTGGGGTCTTGATTTGAACAAATCTGAATCTGCACTACTTGAGGACTACGTAAGGGTCAACTCCTTATGCCGCGACTCTAGAGCAGACGTTCTAACCACTAGTACTGCGCCACGCGGGCGACAGGATACTTCTGTATTAATATGTCTAATAATGACTTAGCCATTCATGAGAAGAGGATTTTTAAGATATTTCCTATATATTCCTATGGTAAACTTTGACCCCTGTTGTGGCCCTATCCTACCCCAAGTGGTCATGTTTAGAACAAACTTGAATCTACACTACCTGAGTATAGTTCTTTTATGATATGACTAATCATGTCTTTGCTGTTTTCGAGAAGAAGATTTTTAAAGACATTTTCTATATATTCCTATGTAAAACTTTGAGCCCCTCTTGTGGCCCCTTCCTACCCCTGGGGGTTATGATATGAACAAATTTGGATCTAGAGTACATAATGAAGCTTCATTTAAGTTTCTTCTTTTCTTGCCCAGTGGTTCTTGAGAAGAAGATTTTTAAAAGATGCCACCAAATGTTTACGAATTCTTAATTATCTCCCTTTGAAAGAGGACGTGGCACTTCTTGTGAACATATCCCCTTTACCATAAGATTCTTTAAAGCAAGTTTGGTTAAAATTGCCCAAGTGATTCTTGAGAAGAAGTCGAAAATGTGAAAAGTTTACAGAAGACAGATGCCAGACGAACGCCGGACACTCTTTGATCAGAAAAGCTCACCTGGGCCTTCGGCTCAGGTTAACTAAAATAAAGAAAGAAAGGGAAAAAACGATCACAAGCTTACGAAAAAGTGAAAAAAAGTTGTAATCTAAACCTGATATAATTACTTACTGTAATGTATTAAAATTTGGAACTTCAGAGGGACAAAACGACTTAAAAGACGACAAAAATTCATCGTACATGCACTGAACACTGTGAATGGGTATAAAGGTCGTATGTCGTGTGTACTTTTAAAAGAATAAGTATATTCACCATGTTCAGGTACGATCTGTATCACCAACTCAATTAACTGCGTTCCATGTAAAGTACAGTGTATATCACATTTAAACTCTACCGGAAATATGCAAACTTCTAATGTGTGAAGTATTCTCCTGTTTCTGCGATATTAAATAGCGATTTTAAATAGAAACATATACATTGTACATGTATAGACTGCTTGAATTGTCTCTAAAACATTATGTGTCATATGTTTATTCTCACCATTCTTCCTCTTTCGAAAAAAAAAAAAACTTCTGCAATGCATAAACCATCATATTTTTCCAGTAAAAAACTACAAAAATGAGAAAAGATTGATGTGCAAAAGAAAAATTAGTTCAAGGCTGAAATCCAATCAAATTACAAAAATAACACTAGAATACTTTTGAGGAAAAACACATAAGGGGATTCCCCCCCATTTCAGGAGAGATGCAACTAACCATTCTGCAGCGAACATGCTGTAGTTCTGGGAGGAAAACACAAGGGAAATCCCCTTCTGGGAGGAAAATATGTGCAGCAGACTAATTTTTAAACTCGGTGAATGTTTTAATCTTATTTATATTCTTATCTGATGGTCAATTCCGGCTGGATGTCAATTGCTCTCCATGCGCTACTTCTCTGGGAGAAATAATTGCAAAGTCAGGAAGCAACTCTAGTAAAGTGTTGTACATTTGCATCAATTTTTTTCACATATGCATGCATATATTTATTTTTACATTTTGATCTCACCCCCATCTTAGGTTAAAGAGGAACATAATGATTGAAGAACATATTAGATTAAGTAGAGATTATCTAGATGTTAAGTATTAAATAATTTTGAATTTAATTCGAATCCTGTATAGCATGCAGTTCTTTTGCAACGTTCTATCTAAAAGTAGCATTGCACCTAAGTTTTTAAAAAAGGGACAATTTATGATCTTTAATTCCTATGTGATTTTGGAATATATATGTATATATCTTTCAAACTCTTCTTCTCGAAAACAACAGGCCAATGATTAATGAGAGTATAAAAACATACCCAGGTGGTTCATTTTAAGACATTTTTATCATTATTTATTATAATTTTCTTTTATATTTCAAAGATGATCCCTAACGATAGAGGATTAAAATTTCACGTGGGAATTTGTAAGGGAAATCTTTACAAGGACAGGAGGGCCTCAACCCTATCAACCCTATGATCGGGGGCAAACTGCAATCCTTACATATTAAATAGACTAATGAGCCCTCTGTTCTTAAAAGATTTCAAAAGATGTTTTGCCTATAAATTCCCATCTAAAACTTTGACATATTGACATCCAATGCCATTTCAAGGGTCATTATATGAATAAGTTGAAATCTGCTGTGTCATGAAGCTTTAAATAGCAAAAAAATCATCTTTTCAGTTGTATTACAACATTAAATTGTTTTGATTGGAAGATTGAAAATATTAAAGATTAGAAGGATATTGTCAGAATAAGATACTAGTAGAAAGAACTTTTGATCCTTTTTTACTTCATTGAAACCGATGTCAAATAATCATACTATTTTAAAAATCGGAGTGCAGTCTATTTGAGTAACCTTGTTGTTACAAAAGAAAAGACGAGTATAGTTTATCAAAATCAAAGGACGGAGAAAACACAAAGTGTAAAACATAAAGCTTAGTTAGACAGTCTACCGTCCTGTACCATCGAAGACAAACATAAAGACAAACGGATTTTTAATGTAAAATTTTATGAAGCATGTAAAATGATAAACTGAGAAGTTTGCAGGTATGCTTAATGCAAAAATGTCAATCTTTATCAAGAAATACTAAGATATCAATGAATTAATGAACTTTTCATGATCGTCATTAAAATGACTTTGAACATTATTTTTTATACAGAAACCAAGTATCTACTACCTGCATGTGAAGTCCGATATCCGGTATCGATTTGCTACAACCTTGGTCACCAGTAAAGTTGCTAATCCCGCTAACACGTCACAGGAGATCAAATTTGACGTCACTTTACCAGATGAAGCCTTCATTTCAGATTTTCAGATGTAGGTTTAATTTTATTTATCTTCAATCCTAATCTCTTATCTCCATATATAAAAATGGCATTTTGTCTGAATGTAAAAAGTGAGGGGGGAATGGAAATATACAGTATTTTCTAAAAGTGGTGTTAATCAAATGTGGATTCTCAAAAACTCAAAAGAACTTTGAGAAAATTTAAAATCACATTTTTTTCAAAAGTCAGTTACAAGGAGCGTATGGGTTTGACTGGTCGCCAGTAGATGTTTACTCCTCTCTGGCACCTTATTCCACCTCTGATGCTTTTAGAGGTCCGTGTTTGCTCTGCTACCGATTTGTATTGTTTCAATGGACTTTTGAGCGTGATTACTGTTTGGTATCTCCAGATTTTATTACATCAAAATGCATGGCTTCTCTACACTTTATACAACCACTCCTCGCGATAAATTAAAGACTAGGCTTTTTGATATCACAGCAAACTGCTTTTTAATGAAAATGGAACTCAGAAATTTGTGATTGGTCATCTACAAAATTACATTGTTAAAAATAATTCTGAATCTAGACACAAGTACTCTAAGGTTGATGATAAAAGGATGCTTGAGTTCCTCATTGAAAACATCTATGTAGTCTTTGGAGACCAGGTCTTCCAACAGTCTGTTGGAATTTCAATTAGAACTAATTCTGTTCCTTTTTTAGCAGATCTGTTTTAGTCTGATTTATTCAAAAACTTTTATACGAGAAGAAAACTTGCTGTCGTCTTCATCTCAACATTTAGATATGTCGATGACGTTTTATTTTATGTCTGACTCAACTCATTATATCCCAGTGAATTCGAAATAAAAGTCACCACAAGGTCTGTCATATCTGATTCATATTTGGACATTTTACTGATTAAAGATGATAATGGCCAAAAACCGTTTGATAGACATGATGACGTCAGCTTTTTCATCGTCAACTTTCCTTTTCTAAGTAGTAAATATTCCAACATCATCTGCATGTGTTGTTTTGTCTCCAAACTTTTTCAATAAGCACGAGTATGCCCTGAGCAGGATAACTTTTTTAAACTGAGGCATAATACTGACAAATAAGTTGATGATACAGGGATTTAAAAAAAAAAAAACCTCGTTTAAAGACAGAATTTTGTGAATTCTATGGTCGGTATACTGACCTTGTTTGTAAATACAACCTATAGTAACTGGATCTTATTTTGAATGACATGTTTCATACCATTTGTGGCAATTTTTTAAATACTAAATTTGATTACATGATATTCTGTCTGCCTGATCAATACATAGAGCTCACAGCGGATGGGATCGGTCAACAGGGGTTGCTTAGTGTGTACGCCACCTAGGCACCTGATCCCACCTCAGAAATTTCCAGGGGTCCGTGTTTTATGCTCTGTTTACAAATTTCTATTGTCTGAAAGATTTTGGAGGTCGATCACTGTTCGTTGTCTTCACCTTTTTCATTCCATGATAACATGTGACTGTATAATGAACCAAAAACTAAGCAAAGCTTGGTACTGCGTCGGTTCATGAGGAAAATGACATTTCTTAAAAATAGTGGTCTATAAGTAAAGTCATATTTTCATGCATTTTATTTTCCATTTACCAAAATGCAAAGATTTTTAATTTGCAATGAATTCGATTAATCTTTAGTAAGACGAAATGATTAGCTCTAAAAAAAATACCGATCTTGTTCTTTCAAGTTATAATTGCAAAATTTAATATGATTTTGTGAATGGGGTTGATTTCAACTAGAGGAGTCTTGTATCGTAGATTTAAAGATAATTAGCATAGTCTCACGACCCCGGTACGGATATTAATCTTACGCGTATGTGGCATGTATGATAATTGTGATCAAACTAATTATTGATATTGATCATCACGAAATGGTTATCAAAAGAATAGTAAAAAAGATATTCTTGAATGAAAGACCGATTTATTAGGATATTGTACAATTCAGCAAGTTAATCGTATATCTGCTTAAATTTAAATATAAAAAAATATTTTAGTTCATAGTGCAGTTTGAAGACCTAAATTATGTTATTTATTAAAGGCGTTTAAATTGCAAAATGATAACTGGTGACGTATATTGCTTTGTCTTTTAATTTATGACAAGATCTTTATATTTATTATTCAGTACTTATTTCCTTCTTTTTATGTGCATCTTTCAACGAAAATGTGTATCAATCATCATACTAGTGTAATTTTACATTTAGGGAGATTGGGGGTCGTATTTACCCTGGGGAAGTTAATGAAAAAGTCGTCGCCCAGAAGAAGTATGAGGCTGCCAAGAAGAAAGGTCAAAGTGCGGGTCAAGTTAAACAGCAGTAAGTTTATATGAGTTTTTGAACATATTTTATTGACAATCAAAAGGATCAGTAACAAGTTCTATCAACTTAATAGTTCTTAATAAAACACAAAATAATTGTCATGCAAAACAATAACAAAAACCTATACAAATAAAACAGTCAATAATATATCTGTTTGAACCTACAGGATTCATTTAAAAATTTCTGAACAGCGACAAAAATTAGTGTAATATCGACCAAATATAAGAAACAATAAGCATCTCTTTATACATGTAGGCTTGAATCAGAAAATGCAATCTTATTTTTATTCTATGCCGTTAATACTTTAAGGTGGTCAAAAATCAATGTACGCCAAGTATGAGACATTGATGGACAAATATTTTTTTTCTAAAAAAAATCTATAAAAATTTTTGATTTCAAATGGGAAAGTGCTATGTACAATGAAGAGAAGGAGAGGGCGTGATAAGGTGTATGTTCGAATATATGTGTGTTTTCATGAAACAAAGTATCTAGAAATGTAAGTATAGTTAACAGTTAACAAAAGCAGTACATGGAGAATAATATTTATCCTCATCCATATCACACCAGAGACATCGGTATCAGCAGAAAGCTGTGTGCTGATACAGGATGTTATATGGAAAAGGGTAATCGCATATATTCGTATATTTATTATGTGTACGTACTTATAGTAATAATATTCAGATTGATTGTTTGTTGTTTTAGGTCCAATGCAAGAATTTTTACATTCATATGAGACGTGATAATACGTCAATAGCAACCGAAACAAATACAATCAAATATTCACCGATTAGTTTAGATTAGTTTATTATTATACTAGATAATAGTATTTATAAATTTTTAGAGAGAATATGAATAAATAAGAAAAAAAGGTATTGTAATAAAAGTTTTTAAGGTTTATTCCACAAGGGGTGTACCTGGAAATTATATATAAAGAAAGAAAGCTGATTCTAGCTGATAAGCTATTATTTATTACTAAATATGGCATAAATTTTAATACACAAGCACGGATGTGACGTAATCTTGGAGCATCTATAAATTCCAAATTGTGATAATCCGGCATAATCATCAAGCTTCTTTTATCTAAACACAATATCTAATCTTGGATTGCATGTATAGTCACAAATACTAATTTTTGGAACTATTTTCCTTGAATGTTAGGTTTTTGGTTTTATATTTTGTATATTTAAAAAAAAAATCAATATTTTAGGCCTAGAAAAACAAACCGTTTCTCAGTGGAAGTCAACGTGGCAGCACAGGAAAAAGTCATATTTAATCTGACCTACCAGGAGCTTCTGAAACGTAAACATGGCTCATATGAGCATGTGATTTACATAAATCCGCAACAAATTGTGAAAGATCTGCAAGTTGAGGTCGCTATAGAAGAATCAAGAGACATCACGAACGTCAGGGTACCACCTCTGCGAAACGACTTGGAGCAAACAGTGAACATGACAGGTAAAAGATAAAATGGAAAGAAAGTCTTATTAGTATTTGCTTGATGCTATTGTGAAAAAGATGAGATGTTTTTACATGTATTTCCTGCTAAAACCTGCACTTTATTTATGTCTATGTCTGTAACATTCCATGCAAGTTTATTTTTGTACTGTTTACGTTGACATGCGAGATGCCAATGACAGCATACAACTAATTAAAATAAATAAGTTCATGTTAATTGACTATGGCGTGTAAAACGTTGCATTATTATACTTTTTTGTTATTCCTATTCAAAGACTTCATTATTCTTATTCTAAAACATATCATTCCTATTCGATAAAATGTGATTCCTTTTTGGTAATTATTATTCTAATTCGAAAAAACATTATTGCTATTCGATAATTTGTCATTTCTATTCGATAAATTGTTTTAAGAATGACAAAATTATCTAATGGCAATCGCATGTTTTCAAATAGATATAACTAATTATCGAATAGGAATCACATGTTTACGAATAGGAATAACAACTTATCGAATAGGAATGATAAATTATCGAATAGATTTCACGCTTTTTCGAATAGGAATTACATTTTATCGAATAGGAATTACATTTTATCGAATAGGAATGTTTTAGAATAAGAAAAACAAAAATTTTGAATGTGAATAACAAAAAAATATAATAATGAAACGTTTTACACTCCATAATTTGCAGCAAGTATGCGGGAATCTTAAAGGAAACATATACCTAATATCAGAGTCATACAAACAGAAATAATCAAATTCTATTTCTTGTCAAATTGTTTAGTTAATTGTCATTATGACATTTAATATCAATGAAACACATTGTTATATCGAATTAATATGAAAGCAATAGTTCTAGAAGTTAAATAATTGTGTATGTACATGTATAGACAAATTTTTATACCGATAATATTTGCTTAGGTAACGTTGACATTGCAAAAGGCCTTTTCCAAATTTTACAAAAGGATCTGTATATATATTAAATGTTTAATGTCAGTAAAGGTTTTTTTTTTTTTTTTTTTTTTTTTTTTGCAAATAAAGATTTTGATAACATTTAATATTATATTGTATGAAAATTCAATTTACAACAATAGACCAAAAACTGATTTGTCGATAAACATTTGTTTTAAAAAAAAAGCGGTTGCCCTCAGAATGCATGATGAAACCACGCTCTCCAGCATGATAGAACTTAGCAACAGTCAACATTGCTTAACGGCGGGTGATATTACCAAAAAATACTGGCTGCGCGGAATCAGTGTGAGCGCGCTTCACCTTTATTTGTATTTGCAGAAAACATTCAGCATAATATAATAAATACTGTATTTATATAATATTACAATTTTGATCAGAGTGTAGACATCAGTAATACAATAAAGGAGTTGCTGATTGAATGTTATTGTCCTCTTAGTAAACACTCCTGATTTTCTGTGAATTGATGGAAGTTACTACTTAAGTTTCTTTCCGTTACTGGATAAATTTTCCTGCAGGTTTTGCTGCATAATTCAATTGCAGGTCAGAACTCACTGGCCGTAATTGAGAGACCATCCAAACGTTCGGCACGAATCTTGTACAGTCCAACGGAAGCAGACCAGAGACAGAAGTCCAACCAGGGGATCTCTGGACTTTTCGTAGTTGAGTACGACATCGACAGAAAATCCGACGCAGGGGATATTCTGGTATGATCAGAGACAATTTAATTCTCTGACATTTGATTTAAAAATGTCTAAATATAAGTGTAATTTTTGATAAGTAAATTTTCAAAATCTTCATATTTCAAATAAAACAATGACATGTAGTAGATTGGATGACTTTGTAATAGTTTACATACTACTATAAAATTGATCTTTTAAAAGTCCCTTAGATTGCATTTTCATCTTATTATAGTAATGAGCTCGAGGTACGTGATCAAAAACTGTGATTCTATGTTTTGTTTTTCATATACATGTGAAACTTTTAACATTACAGGTGGTGAATGGGTACTTTGTTCATTTCTTTGCTCCCTCTGAGATGGAGGAAATCCCCAAAGACGTTATTATGATACTTGACGTCAGTGGGTCCATGGGTGGAACGAAAATGAGGCAGATGAAACAAGCTGTGCTGGCTATGCTTAATGACCTGCATGATGGTGACCGTTTTAACATATTACTTTTCAGCGATGACGTCTATTTTTACAAGGATTCACCAATACTTGCGAACAAAAAATCGGTGGATGCGGCAAAGAAATATGTGAATGGCATCAGTACAATAGGAGGTAAAATGAATGACTCAAGATACTTATGTAGCAGAGTGTGCATACTTGATTTCAATGATAGCAAAAAGATACCAAATCGAATTTGTCTATATAATAAAAAAAAAATAAGATGCACAGTCTCTATGCTTGTACAGTTAAAATCTGGGAATAGTTGGTCCATGTTCAAGAACACTTGATCAGTAGTCCAGTGCTTTTATGTCTTTATGTCCATTATATTGTGATTTCTGAATTTTTATATAAAAATGATATGGTCATACCTTCTTTTTAAGGAACAAACATAAACAGTGGACTCTTAGAGGGTATCAACTTTTTCAAAAGAGCAGAAAATACAAAGGAGAGGTCACAAGTTATCTTCTTCCTCACCGATGGACAACCAACATCCGGTATCACCAATATCAACAGCATTCTGACAAATATTCAAAATTCCAACTCCGAGCATAAGTTTCCCATATACAGTTTGGCGTTTGGACGTGGAGCAGACTATGAATTCGTTAAGAAAGTCGCCATTCAAAACAATGGTTTGAGTCGTAAAATTTACGAGGACTCAGACGCAACTCTTCAGATCAAGGGCTTTTACGATGAAATCTCTGCGGCTGTTTTGAAGGATGTTTCATTTAAATATCTTAACAACGCATCGACTGTTCAAAATCTCACAACTGCAACTTTTCCCACCTATTTCACGGGATCTGAAATAGTGGTCGCGGGAAAATTAGAGGATAATTCGGTAAGACTTTTTGACTTATCAGTAGAAGGTCTGGGATCCAAAGGTTCTGTGGAATTGGCTCTCTCGGCGGACGTAAATGCAAACCCATTCCCTCAACTTACCAAACCAGGGGACTACGAAAAAATAACAGAGAAAATTTGGGCCTACTTGACCATCAAACAACTGCTAGAGAAATCCATCGGCGAGACTGATTCAACTGCTAAAGAGGAAATGAAAAAGAGAGCATTAGAACTCTCACTAAAGGTACCTTACATTACTGAAGCAAAAGAGAGGGGAAAAGTATTGAATCAAAGACATTTTCCTGTACCATTGTTCTTCATTTTATTTATCAATGTTAGAGTGGCATAAAAATATGCTAAATAAATACCTTTTAGATAGCTTAATTAACATATTGCGCCTCTTATAAATCTTAAGTTTCTCATATATCATTTAGTACAAATTTGTAACTCCTCTTACCTCGATGGTGGTCACGAAGCCGGAAGAGAGAGATGTGGGAGACCTCAGTAAGGGAGAGGATGACGATTGTATGTATACTTACTTGTTCATTGTTACACATTACCATTGTAAATGCTTCAACACAGTTATTATCGCTGCTTTTTATGTCTCTGAATTCGCTTTGTCTGCTTAGTAAGGAATTTGATGAACTAAAAAATCATATTACAAATTAAAAGTCAAACTCCCTTTCCTTGTCCATTTATAAAATATCAAATCATTATAACGTTAAAAACACAATGGTATTAACTTACAGATTCTGGCAAGTGCTTTTTCTTGACAGACTTTGATATTAACCTTTTTAAAAATATATTGAATACTTCTACAGTGCTATCTTCTCCTCCAAGTGGATCAAGCGGCACTCCTCCAAGGGGATCAAGCGGTAGCAAACCATCTTACAGCCGTGGTGGTGGTGGTGGTGGTGGTGGTGGTGGTTCTTACGGAGGAGGGGGTAAGTGGGGATATTTAAACTCTGTTACTCACTAGCAATTCGAACAGGGTATTCATTAACGATCAATGGGTGACAAGGGTCTACAAGATAAAATACGAGATAAGATGGAAGATCACGAAAAACTTGAAATTAGTCTGCATCGAAATGTGTCACAGGGTTCTCCATCATTTGAAATTTTACTGTGTTGCAGACTTTTCGCGAAGCCCTATATATTCGCGGTATATTCGCTATCAAATTCGCAATTGAACCACTATTCATTATAATTACACAAGCATTCACGCACATACAACTATTTTGAGTCACTTATTCTTTACACATGGTATGGTCGTACATAATAATAAAAAAAATAAATTAATGGATATTGAAAACAATTAGAATGTCTCCAATCATATATAATAATGTACATTCTATAACACAAACCAACTGACCCACCCCCACCCCCCTACACACAACACAACTTAATTTTAAAAAAAATACGATTATAAGAAAAATACTTAGATAATATACTTGTATCAGTATTTACAAGTTGTAAATATTAAACCTTGATATTTTTTATATATAACTTTATATTTTACATGCTCTGAAGAGCAGAGGAAATTCTGGTCGATACAATCGAACTACTTGCCATCTTTAAAAGTAAATTTGCCGCGATTTTGTTCGTTCATCGAATTACGGGTAAGTTTTTGAATTTAAAAAAGAAACTTTAGAATTGAAAATACTTTTAGGGGTGCCTTTAAATTCTTCAACAATATATGTACATCAATTAAATTAAGCTATGATGTTTGACAGTGCCATCATTATTCTGGAGACGTGATTCTGAAGTAAAGAAATATATTTAATTAATTTTTATATATTTAAATAATATTTTAAAATACATTTAGCAATTATACGGTTACATGGAAGTGTGAAAACAAATGATTTGCCTTTGTCCTTCATGCGTAAAATTCAGCGAGGGTCTAGGAGATAATTGATAATGCAAGGTGAAGCAAGACAATGTGTCCTAATATTAAGAGATAATTAAATGCTCTGCATTAAACATTGAAAGATCGTAGATTCTTTTTATTAAAGCTTCAGTTATAGAAAAGTTATGTTCTGATTTTTTGATTATCACGGATCTTACTGTGTTGCAAAATTTTTACTGTGTCGCACGCATAAAATTTGAATTGTTACTGTGTCGGGGAAAATTTTACTGTGTCGGGCCCGACACATTAAAACAGCCGATGGAGAACCCTGTGTCATTTTACGTAATCCTGACCATGCATTAGACATTTGACAATATGGTAATTTTTTGAATTTGTTCAACAAAGTTTTCCAAATGTTGCAATAGTTTCATTAAAGTTTATAAATGAATATTTGTCAGAATTGTCCATTTAAATTTTTTTAAAGAATTTCGTAAAGTTGAAGTGTTTTCTGTTGTTTCGTTTTACCATATAGGTGGAGGAGACCCACATTTTATGATCAGAATAAAGAAACTAGAGCATCCATTGTGTTTTGATATACCAGCCAAGTCAGGAGATGTTCTTCGTTTATTAACTGACCCCGAAACAGGTTTGTTTAGACCATAACTAATAAAATCATAATCTGAAGGTATCAGCAATTAATAGCGATTCTCTGTAACCACTTAAACTTCTCTGCCACGCATGGTCACCGATTTTGATGAAAGTTTGCCCATTATTACAACTTGACACCAGAAACATGTCTCAAATAAAATTTCGTTGCTATGTGTCTTGGTTGCCATGGTAACAGCCAGAAAAGTTGGAAAAATTGAGATTTTCAGCTACTTTGAATCTTTATTACGCCTTAATAAAGACTAAGAAAAACAAACAAACCATTCTCCCAAAAACATGACACCTTGTTGCCACTTATGCTATAAAGAAACTATTTAGAATTTATCTCTTAGTTAGTGGTAACCATGGGTACATTTGGAATACATTTTAGATACTGAAAAATGCTGAAAAACGCTCAATATTCACGAATGATAGATGTTACATGATCAAACTAAATCAACAACCTAAGAAAAACAATAAAAAAAAAATATTTGACCTTAAGTAATTAGGTATTGGCAATATTATTCTAAAAATAATTTTCATGTTTGCCATGGTAACACAGTGTAACCACGCAAAATCTGTTGCTATGATTGGGTTAATGCTACTATCTTGAGGAAAAACAATAAAATTCATGACGTACATATACATCCTTAGGACCTTGCAACACCGACAACATAAGAAAAATTGGGATTAATTGTTACTTTGCAGTGTAACCATGGAAACAAGGTACCATTTATTTAAAGTGATATTTTTTGCTGCTTTAGGAAATTACGTACCTTTTAATCAAGAAACATATTATTTGACTCACCTTAAATAGCACTCATCTGGTAGAACTAAAGTTGAATATCATATATTGATAAAGTTTGTTGAAAAATACAACACTGTTGCTATGGTTACCAAGAAGGGAGAATGTTTGATTTTGTTAATTCTATTTTAATATTAAACCCTATGTGCCAGTTTTTTGCATCCAGTTAGAGATTGGGTGGTAGTCGAAATTGAAAGTCAGGTTAGTTGTTCATATATATCAATCGTAAAAGTTTTGGGAATCTATATACAAGGGTACGTATCAAGGAAACAGAATATTTTTTCAGATTTTTATGCATATTTCTTCGGCTAATTTCCATAGCAGCACTCTATTTAAAGAATTGAATTTGAATTTTTTAAAATGTGAAAATTAGGGTCACACCAACGCCTTTAAAAATTGATCATCAGTTATATAGAAATATGCTTTTTAAAAATATAGGGTAAGATTAAAACACTAAGAGAGTAAATTTAAAACCCCTTCGTGGTATTAAAACCATGGCAACCATTGCCAACCTATAAGAATTTTAATATTTCGTCCTTGGTATATGTAACAAGGATCTCTTGTCTATTATTTGCTTTCATTTCAACTTATAATTGTTTTTATTCTTAAGTGTATGACTTTAGAAAATAAAATGAACAAAATTATTACTTTTGAATACTTTGTTTACATAGTAACGTATGTAATAGTTGATTTTACCAAACATGTTTATCATGCATTCAAGACATCAGGCCTTCAACTTTCAGAAACAGTCAATGCCACTTGTTTGCTCTGCCGCAAACGTTAACTGTGGGACTCTGAACATGTTGAAAAATGCCATTTTTCAAACGTTAGGACATGTTGCTATGGTAACCATGACACGTAGCAACCAATTCTTGCCTAAGTTGAGTTTACGGTATCAAAGACTTTTATCATAGAGAGTGTGGAGAAATTCTGAGACTATGCGCGCCACAGCTCCTATATAAAAGTTAAAGTCATTACAGAGAATGGCTCTTAACTATTTTTAATGCCTTGTTTTGTGAAAGAACAGGATATATGTGCCTTTAGTTGGAAGGTGGCAATGTCCATGACTGTTTCGTAAAAATATGGAATGATTTAACTTATTTCATGCGCTCCAATTCTGTGACCATTTTTTCCAAACTGTAAATGGATAAGATGGTCTTGTATTACAATATAATTTAACAAAATAATTTTATAAGCATACACTAATTGGTGAAAGATTGATTCAGAAGGATTGGAAATTATCATGATCTATTGATAATGATCTAGAATAGTCAACTTAAAATCAACAGTTGAAAGGAAACATTGGGTTTTTTTTTTTTTTTTTTTTTTTTTTTTTGGCTTTTTTCATGTAATTTAAGATCACAGATGAACATCTTTCACATCCAAATATATTTCACAATCATTAGTTGTTTTCCCTTCTTGTGTCCAGTAAGAAGAGATTAGGCATCATTTTGAATACTTGCTTCCGTTTCTCGCGTTTTTTAAAATAGATATTATTATGTCAGATTAATGTCATTAAGATTGCCTGTAATGTTGGATCATCTCTGGTTAATAATAAAATAGGAAAATATTTAACAGCAAGAATAAATAATCTTAAATCCTAGCATAAATAAATCTAAAAAGATAATAAGAATTATTTCAGAAGATAAAGTCCAAAAACCATTATTTTAGCAGAACGATTTTTAGGTTAAATGGTAATAATTGTTCCCCTTACCTTATTTTGATATACCTTTTTGCTCTTTTCACAGGTTTATCTATTAACGCTGGTATTATTCCATCATTTACGTTTGACAAACATGGACGTATGAAAACATTCATGGGGGAAGTTGTAATCTTACATAAGGATCATGTCATGAAGATAACACCAACAAAAATTATATACGATGGAGCAGAACTATTTTGGGCAGACAAGAAACCATATAAATTCAATGACATTGCAATCGAAATTTTGACTATAAAGGGAAACAGGGTGATTCATGCAGACTTTGGGAATAACGTTACAATCTCCATTAAAAGAACGATTGCCTCTGTTAACATGTCTGTTGACTACTTGAATTTGTATATTGAAAACGAGGCTGGTCTTTCCCGAAAGTCGGACGGTGTTCTTGGTAAGTTAAATTGCACCTTTCTTCGTCTCTAATTCAGTATAACTTAGGAATTTTATTTTGCAACATTGTAAGGTTAATTGTTGTATCGCTGTAATCCTTTGTTGTATTTTCAGGCCAGTTTTTACATCGATTTATTTCTGTCGTCAAAGTGAAGACCAACAATAAAGATCAGATAATTGGTTATCTTCGGATCAGGGAACCAGGTTTGAAGACCACAAGATCTCGTTCTGTGCTCGTCATGAAGCCAGATAAAGTTACAGGAAAACGTGAATTGTGCTGGAACGTTCATACAAGAAGAGCCGAGTTATTTGATAAAAATGTTGAAGATTTCTTCATAAAAAATATAATGCAGAAATAGCCTTAATTGTTTTTCATCTATTCATTGGATATATTTCATGTAATAAACTGATCTGAATAAGACATTGGCATTTCATAGCATGCGCATATTTCTACTTCTTGTTATCATTCTTATTTCGGCTGTAAATGTTTATGCATATTCTGATTATGTATAGAAAATCAAAATGTCTTGTGTGCCATATGCATGTAATTTTTTTCATGTTTCATTTTTGTGAAACTGCTTATATCAAAATAAACTATAAACAAGATTTGACCTTTTTTTCAATTTGTTAAATGAGCGGACTGCACTTTTTGTAAAGGCAAGTTTCAATATTAAGAACTTTTGGTAGGATGTCTGTGTACAATGATCAGACTGACAGTGATAAGAACTTTTGGTAGGGTGTCTGTGTACAATGATCTGACTGACTGTGATAAGAACTTTTGGTAGGGTGTATGTGTACAATGATCTGACTGACTGTGATAAGAACTTTTGGTAGGGTGTCTGTGTACAATGATCTGACTAACTGTGATGAGAACTTTTGGTAATGTGTCTGTGTACAATGATCTGACTGACTGTGATGAGAACTTTTGGTAGGGTGTCCGTGTACAATGATCAGACTGACTTTGATAAGAACTTTTGGTAGGGTGTCTGTGTACAATGATCTGACTGACTGTGATAAGAACTTTTGGTAGGGTGTCTGTGTACAATGATCTGACTGACTGTGTACAATAATCTGACTGACTGTGATGAGAACTTTTGGTAGGGTGTCTGTGTACAATGATAGGACTGACTGTGTACAATGATCTGACTGACTGTGATGAGAACTTTTGGTAGGGTGTCTGTGTACAATGATCTGACTGACTGTGATGAGAACTTTTGGTAGGGTGTCTGTGTACAATGATCTGACTGTCTGTGATAAGAACTTTTGGTAGGGTGCCTGTGTACAATGATCAGACTGACTGTGATAAGAACTTTTGGTAGGGTGTCTGTGTACAATGATCTGAATGACTATGATAAGAACTTTTGGTAGGGTGTCTGTGGCCAATGATCAGACTAACTGTGATAAGAACTTTTGGTAGGGTGTCTATGTACAATGATCTGACTGACTGTGATAAGAACTTTTGGTAGGGTGTCTATGTACAATGATCTGACTGACTGTGATAAGAACTTTTGGTAGGGTGTCTATGTACAATGATCTGACTGACTGTGATAAGAACTTTAACGTGAAACCTAATACAAACCATTAAGGTGAATTCAGAACTAATGACCACCAATTTGAATTTTTTTGAAAAAATTCAACTAACGATACCATATTTTTCATTTATATCATCATACTGTACATGCATTCTAGTTAAAATTCCTGAAGTACTGCGGCATATATAGGTACATGTATATGTAACATATTGTGCATTTTGTGATAAAAGCACCATGTTTGGTATAAATACATGCAAAGGAATTCACAATAGAAAGCAATCTTGATATTGGGCCATTGCAGAATCGGGTCCTGGCGGCCATGGCAGCCATTGCACAAAATGGCCTCAGGAAATTACGGTTATGGTTGACATTTACTAAATTCTTTCACGATTTCACCTACTATCTTGGTTTAAGATAAGAAAAATATGTGAATCATTAATACAAAATGTTTAGTGTTTTAATATAAATGACAAGCATGTTAATATGGCTATCCTTTACAAGTAATACTCAGTTGAGAAATAATGTGAAATTAAATCTATGCAGATACATAATCATAGAAAAATTATAAATTTAAACTAAATAAAAAGAAAAGTCTATAAACTTATTTCAAGACATTTCATAATTCTGACTTTATGATCCCCTGCCCATAAACACCTGTTCTTTTTTTGGTATACCTATCCCGATGCATTTTCATAGTATTTCTTCAGTGCATATGTGTTAAAACTAATTTATTATACAGTTTTAAAGGATAGTGTCATGAGCTCATAAACGTGTAATATATCTTTTACTTTCGAAACCATGCCTCTCAAAATTCAAAAGACAAGTTTTAAATCAGATATAGCAAATTTAAGGTTATAGCGATCTGATTTTGTGTCCCCTAGAAGTTAAAAATAACGACTTTTATAGCGAATTTTCAAAGATCTGAATTCTTAGACATTGAGCTGTAATTAATTTTGTAAGTATTTATATTTGAAACTCAATTCATCCGAAAACTTTTGAAATTCATGCAAAATCTTGTATTTTGTACTATAATTTTATATATATTTGGTAGTCAATCTTGAATGAAAAAATTCTTGTTGCGAATTTGCTATGTTTACTTCAAGAAATGTGTTATACAGATATAAAGAATTACTGATATGGCGAAGCAAATTTGCAGGTCCACAGAACTTCACTGTAACCGAATTTTACTGTATATATGTGCAAAATATTAAATCCATTCATATAACAGCTCTTAAGATAAAAAGTGTGGAAGACGGACAAGTGGACGGACGGACAACTGGACAGGTGCCAGGTACGTGTATAGTGATCCTTAAGCGTCACTCTGCTCTGCAGGCGACACAGTAAGATGTACAGTGTAAATACTTGTTCAATTGACTTTCAGTATAGTGGGTCCTGTGCACGTGGTCAGTAGTTCGTTGCTATTATTTTCTTAGGTCTTTAATATTGTGAATTTTTATATTCTTAAAATGGTATGAAGATAACTTTCTTTAAGGAACAGACATGAACAGTTGACTTTTAGATGGTATCAACTTTTTCAAAAGAGCAGAAAATACAATGAATAGGGTAGGGTGACGATATCAAACAGTGATCAAGGGGTCACAGGTTATCTTCTTTTTTCGCACCTTTTTCATGGAATCGGAAATAACAGCTGCTAGAACACTAGAGGATAATTCGATGAGACTTTCCGACTTATCAATAGAAGGTCTGGGATATGAAGGCTCTGTAGAATTGACTTGATGTAAATGCAGAACCTTATCCACAACTTCCCAAACCAGGGGACTAAAAAAGAAATAACATAGAAGAGAAGTCAATCCTGCGAGACTGACTAAAGAGGATATGAAAAAAAGAGCGTTAAAACTCTCACTGAAGGTATCTTATACTAATCAAACATAAGAGAGGGAGAAAGTTTTTAATCATGGATATTTTCTTGCATCATGGTTCTACATTTCACTTTGTAAAGATAATAAAGAAATTTTTTGCAATAAAATATGCCAAATAAGTTTCTTTCTGAAAGCTTAATTGACATAAAGCGCTTCTTGTGTATCTTAAGTTTCTGATATCTCTTAGATTAGATTTAAAACTCCCCTAATCTCCATCGTGTTCACGAAGCCTGACAAGAGAGATGGAGGGTATGGGGCTCAATAAAGGAAAGGATAATGATTATATAGTTGGTCACCATGACAAATTACAATTAAACAGAAGTGACTTGCTCCGTAAAATATGCTTTTTCTAAATAATATACCTGTATATTTTTCAAAGATAATCGGAAAACACCAAATCTTTGCATATTTATTTGAAAATACGCATGGTTTTTAACATACAGAGTTTTACTAGTTTCATGCAATAGCGCGCTCACTATAAAACATGTCCGTGAACCAGGGTTGGCCGGGAAATATCAGTGATGGGAATTACCAGTGGTAAATACCGGTATTTCCCGTCCCGTCCCGGGAAATACTACAAATTTTCTCTAAACTGGGAAATATTGGGAAATACTGGGAAATACTAAGTTATTAGAGTTTTTTATTTCTCTAATTCATTCAGTCTTTTACAAAATTTAAAAATAAAATAAGCATAAAAACAGAAGATGAATAATATGGAATATGTCTCAAATTGCTATATAAAATATTCAGAATGTATCAACTTCTCCAGGTCCCAATACTAAGTTATTAGAGTTTTTTTTATTTCTCTAATTCATTCAATCTTATACAAAATTTAAAAATAAAATAAACATAAAAACAGAAGATGAATAATATGGAATATATGGCATGTCAAACGTTGCAATATTCGATCTTTTCCATTTGTATTGTATAATTTTCCATTTATATTCTATAATTCTCCATTTATATTCTATAATTTTCCATTTGTATTGTATAATGTTTATTTGTATTCTTTAATTTTCCATTTGTGTTCTATAATTTTTCATTTGTATTGTAAAATTTTTATTTGTATTCTATAATATTTCATTTGTATTATATATTTTTTCATTTGTATTGTATAATTTTTATTTGCATTGTATAATTTTTCATTTGTATTCAATAATTTTTCATTTATGTTGTATAATTTTTCATTTGTATTGTATAATTTTTATTTGTATTCTATAATTTTCCATTTGTATTCTATAATTTTCCATTTGTATTGTATAATTTTCCATTTGTATTCTATAAATTTCCATTTGTATTCTATAATTTTACAATACAAATGAGAAATTATACAATACAAATGGAAAATTATACAATACAAATAAAAATTATACAATACAAAGGGAAAATTAAAGAATACAAATTGAAAATTATACAATACAAATAAAGATTATACGATGCAAATAAAAAAATATACAATACAAATAAAAAATTATACAATACAAATGAAGAATTATTGAATACAAATGAAAAATATAGAATACAAATAAAAATTTTACAATGCAAATGAAAAATTATAGAATACAAATGAAAAATTATAGAATACAAATAAACATTATACAATACAAATGGAAACTTACAATACAAATGGAAAATTATACAATACAAATAGAAAATTATACAATACAAATGGAAAAGATCGAATATTGGAACATTTGACATGCCATAGGAATATGTCTCAAATTGCTATTATATAAAATATTCAGAATGTATCACCTTCTCCAAGTCCCATACCCAAAAGCATTCTGAAACATTTTCCTGGCTGTAAAAAAATGAAGTTTTTCAATTCAAGTTTCTCTTCAGTTTTGTAAAATTATTAAGTTTATTAATTATAAATCCAAGAACAACCAAAAAAACTTATTTTCATCCTTCTATAAACACTGTAGTTATTACAAACAATCATGTTGTTTTAACAAATTGCTCTGGACAGTTTTGTGCTCCTGTTTTGAGAGATAATTACCTTGAGTAAAACTAAAGGCTTCTTCTCAGATTTGATATTCATACCATACTCTACATTTAAGAATCTTTAGTTACATAAAAACCCAATTGGGATCTTTGTGTTCATTTCATGGACCTTTATAGACTACATCTGTCTAAAGCTCTCATGATTGGTATATGAATATACTGTGTTATGATTACATGTATATAAAATGAATTACTTAGAAACCAGAATTTCTTAACTCGGGAACAGTGATACCTGGTAGATATCTTGGCCAATAAGGTGTACTACATGTCAATATGAATGAAATATGTACGTATTTCTTATTTCCCAGTATTTCCCGGGAAATACCAGTAATTCCCAGTAATTACCAGTATTTCCCACCGTCCTGGGAAATACGAGTATTTCCCAGTTTTTTGCCAACCCTGCCGTGAACTTTTCTAACAACCCTCGAATTTATTATGGTGATTCAGAAAATCCATATCTAAAACTATTGATACATGTATCTTATGGAGGAAATAAAGACAAATTTAGTTAAAATGCGGTCTTCACCTTGTCAATACACTAGATTTTGAAAAATGAAAAATGAATTAAACGAACCATTTCAGTCCGCTAATGATCACGTCATTAACTCGTGCACGCATGCATGGTTTGAGGAAAATGTGCATGAATCAAATAATGAAATTTAACCAAGTTCAATGGAGTTCGATATTTTAAGTATTTACTTGTACATCTTTAGTTTATGAAAGAGTGTAATTAACTAATATATTAAGGAAAATATGTCATATTAGTTTTGAGTGTATTTAAGGAATGATTGTCTAATTGTTTGGTTTTATGATGTGATCAAGCAATTGACTTGTGTGAAATATTATGCATAAAATTATCATGCAAGCCAATTGCTTTTTCACCATCATAAAACCAAAACATCTGACAGCTATTCCTTATTTCTACATGCTCTTGAACCGGAAATTCATGTGTTCCAAGCACCGCCTACTTCTCTCCCTCTCTTCTCTCTCTCTCTCTCTCTCTCTCTCTCTCTCTCTCTCTCTCTCTCTCTCTCTCTCTCTCTCTACGTGTATCTCTATCTCTCTCTCGTCCTGCGTGTGATTTTTTAAAGCATGCCTATCGATAAACCAGTAGCTTTATGTACAAATCAAGTATTTTTATTATTTGTTCTTTTATCTTGGACAAAGAATTTTTAAAAATCAATTCTACTAAATGTATATATTTTATCCAGATAGATTTCTTTCTTGCAAGCAGATAGTGGAGGATAAGGCCCACTTTCCAGGATTTTCAGAGTTAATTCATAGTGTAGAAGGCTAACCTAAAAGTGCTCCCTTCAGGGGAAAAAGAAAAAATGAACAGAAAAAAAGTTATCTTAAGTTGGTAAGATTATATGCAGAAAGTGGATTGTCCATAACATAATCCACTCTCCCTTCACCCATAACAATGATTTTTCGCGTTTATGATAAATATTTTTTTTTTTTTTTTTTGGATAAATCCTTGTTTCTTTTTCTTTTTCATGTTAAATTATGGGCAGCCGAAAGATCAATAATTGCAATATAAAAGAAAATGATAAATTATTATAATTTCAATGACCATTAAAACTTAACAAATGACATTCAATGCATAATCAACAAAACTTTTTGCAACACATATATACATTAAAGCAAAACCAAAGACCCAGTAAGTAAAAAACCCATATAAATGCTAATACAGAGAATTCGTGTCCCCCGCTTAAGGAAAAAAAGAAGAGCATGTGCAGATCTAGGGAGGGGGTGTCCCCCTGGATTTGCAGATTTATTAAATGTATACATGTATACTGAAACAAATAAAAAATGCCAATATGTATACAATGATTTCATTGCTTATTCTTTAATAAGGGTACATAAGATTCTTTTTATATAAAATATATATCACACTTTAATAATGATTTTATGAGAAGTTTGCAAGCCAGACGTCTTAACTTCTTCATTTCATATGTATTACTATCGTTTAGTAAATAAAAAATATTCTCAAAAAGAAAGAAAGGAATCGTCCGGGGTTTGAACCCGGGACCTCTCATATGCTAAGCGAGGATCATAGCCCTAGACATACGAGGCGCTAGGTTATACAGCAAATTAAATGCAAACATTGGGTCACATATACATGTTTATATTCAAGGTCGATATTGTCAAAATTTTACACAGCACATGGTGTCTAATTTAAACTTTACTAAACAGTTCTAATAGAATGATGTAATTAGGATATAAACCTGTATTATATGATATAACTCTCCACATGCTCCTGTGCTAAAAATAGTGCCACGCGACTTTTAATACAAAAAAAAAAAAAACGGGGCGGGACACGTTGAGAGGGGCGAGTGAGGCCATAGTTAGTTATGGTACAAAATTTCATTGCAAAAACTCAGAAGCTTCATGAGATATCGCCCGGAAGCGAAAGTGTTACTCTATTGATTTTGAGGTCAAAATTTCAGAGGTCAAGGTCGTAATTTCATAGAGATCTTCCTTAGGACACAGGGAGTTGTTAGGTAAAATTTCATAGCAAAAGCTCGAAGGAAACGAAAGTATTAAAACAGAGAGAAATTATGAATTTATGACTTTGACCTTAAGCTTCTGACCTCAAAATCAATAGGGTTCTTCTTTAGGCCATAGGGGTTGTGTAGTAGTTACCGTATAAGTTTTTATTGGTTTTCTCTAGATACCCTATAGAGAGGTTAAAAGGTCAAGAGAAGACGCAGCTTTCGAGTGACCTTTTATCCTCTCTATGGGGTATCTAGAGAAAACCAATAAAAAACTTATACTGTAAGTCACATGTACCATAGCACTCTCAGATTTCCTAATATGGCAGAGAAATGCTGTACAAGTTGCAAAAAAAAAAATTCCTAATATGGTTTGTTACCTGTCATAATAATAATGGCGCTATACACTGTATATATATATATATATATATATATATATATATATATATATATATATATATATATATATATATATATATATATATATATATCAAAAAAAATCACAACACCGAAATAAACTCTACCGGTTTCATTTTCAATCTTCAGGAGTTTGACAACATATTGCTTAGTTACACATAAATGATGTGAGATATATATATATATATATATATATATATATATATATATATATATATATATATATATATATATATATATATATATATATATATTACATTTTATTGCGCATTTTGCGCACTTGCAATCAAAAATCGAAAATGGATGAACACAACGCGATGAGCATGGATCTCGATTTTCTGGAACTGCCGCAAAATTTTGAATGGGACAGTTTTATCGATGATCAAACGCTCTCACAGATAGGACAGCCATATCCCCCAAAATCACTCTACATGTTGTGCGTCGGAATACTAAGGTACTTTCGGGAATGCGGCATACACGAAAATTTTCTTGACGAAAAAGACTCAAAATTTTATGAATTCCGGCGCATTCTTAGTGCGCGAATGAGTGAATTAACGGTATCAGGAGTTGGAACTCGCCCAAAACAAGCGGAACCCATAAGCACAGAAACTGAAACTGAACTATGGGAAAAGAGATTACTCGGTGATGTGACTGGAAAAGCGCTTTTGAATACAATGTTTTTCTACAATTGTAAGCTGTTCGGCCTCCGTGGCGTCGATGAACATAGGGGGATGGAAATTGACCTAATAGAGCTAGGATTCGACAAGTATGGACACTTTTTAAAGTTTAAAGGGAGATCAAACAAGACGTTCAAAGGTAGGACTGCAGTTTATATGTTTTGTGTTATAGTATTCAATAGCTTTCCTATAATCATGTACAGTTAATAATGAATGAAAAATATAAATTATTCAGTATACACGATAAAGTGCGTGTGTGGGGAGAGAGAGAGAGAGAATTCAATCAAGGAGTATTAAATAATAGAATTACGATTTGTTTTGAAGGGGGACTAGCACAACGCCACGTACAAGCCAAGGAGATAGTGCATCATTTCCAAAATATGAAGTTGTACAACATGCACCAAAAATACATTGAAATTATTACAAAGTGCGGAGAAAGCCGTGCGTTTTACCGCCGAGCCCTAGAAAACGGCCCGGACAATGAATTGCGGTTCAGCCAACAAGCAATCGGTGTGAATAAACTAGCTGCCATTATGAAAACAATGTTTTTGGAGGCTGGAATTCCGGGCTATTTTACGAATCATTCTGGAAAGCGCACTCTAGCCACAACCCTTTACCAAGCAGGCGTCCCAGAGCAAGAGATGATGGAAAGAACTGGCCATCGCTCGGTTGAAAGTGTGAGAAAATACAAACGACCGTCCACTGATATGTTGAAAGATATTTCAAATTTATTGGAGCCCCAGCAGTCGGAGCAAATGGATATTGTTAACCAAGAGCCGCCCCAAAAAGTTATCTAAACTCTAAACTGAGGAAAATCGGTATGATCCTCCAGCTTCCGCCAGTCATTTTTTTCAGAACTGTACAGTTCATTTTAATAAACAAAATGGAAGTTTTTAAAATGGATTGTAAATCAAGATATTAACATTTCTGGTTGAAAGATATCGACTTTTTTTTTCTTTTTTTCCCTTTTTGACCATATATTGTGTATATAAACGTGGAACGTTATTAAAGATTTTTAATAAATTTTAATTTATTTCGTATGCAATGCAAGGCTCCGCCTATAGGTTATGAAGGCTCCGCCCATGGGTTATGTAGTAGTTACCATATAACTTTTTATTGGTTTTCTCTAGATACCCTATAGAGAGGTTAAAAGGTCACGAGAAGGCGCAGCCTTCGAGTGACCTTTTAACCTCTCTATAGGGTATCTAGAGAAAACCAATAAAAAACTTATACGGTAAGTCAAATGTACCATAGCACCCTTAGATTTCCTAATATGGCAGAGAGATGATGTATTAGTTGCAAATAAATTTCCTAATATGGTTTATCACCTGACATAATTATAATGGCACGCGCTATACACTGTACATATATATTGGCCTACATTTTATTGCGCATTTGCGCACTTGCAATCAAAAAGCGAAAATGGGCGAAGCATGGATCTCGATTTTCTTGAACTGTCGCAAAATTTTGAATGGGACAATTCTATCGATGATCAAACTCTCTCACAGATAGGCCAGTTGATAGACGAAGTAAACGTTTTTGATGGTATTGGGGATTTATCTCTTACTCAAACGGATTTTAATTTGACCCAGAAGCCGGTTACACCCGAGAATGTTATACAGCAGTTGGACCATTCGGACGATCGATTTGGAAAGTTTTATGATAACGACAATGTATATATACGTTGAACGTTATGAAAGATTTTAAATAAAATTTAATTGATTAAATTCTATGCAATTCAAAGTCCCGCCTATAGGTTATGAAGCCCCAGCCCATGGGTTATGGTGTAGGTAACCCATAGTTAAAACAATAGAAAACATGGCGGCCTATGGTACATGGTGTAGATAACCCATAGTTAAAACAAAAGAAAACATGGCGGCCTATTGTACATCTCCAAAATAGACGCTCTATGGTATCACACCGGTAATTGTTTTCACTATATGTTTCTATATAGGAAAAAAAATCTTAAAAAATCAGGTAAATTAATTCATGAAAAAATATTTAGCAGGAAGTATAAAACATTACCTCTCTCATTAGCCGAGTCCAAAAAAACAGGGTACCTACACGGCATTTTCTGATTTTTTTCCATCTGCAAACAGGGCTACCCTCAAATCCACGTGTTTTCAATGTGTTTATAAACAGCTCCAGTGCACCCCAGGAAGTAGCCTCCTATGCCCTGAAAAAAATAGTTCCTGTCAAAAAACTTTATTTATTTACAAAGTACATTAAATTTAATAGGCACAGGTACCAAAGTTGTAAAAATAGCCTGGAAGAAAATTAAAAAAATTATCAAAAGAAAGAAAAATTAATTTTATATGTATGGAACTACAATTGACTAAGTTCATTTTGATTGGTCAATTACCAGCTGTGTGATACCTTGAAGGACCCTTGAAGTTGTCAGATTTTTTTCATTTTTGCACCTGAGATTTCTTAAATAACTGCCACCAACATCCTTAAGTTTGGTGATCTAATTCCCCTTATTGCTGGAGATATATGCATTTATCTCCCTTACTCCAGAGCAGTCAAGAATACACACAGAGCACTCTGACAGAAGTTTTTGTGTGCATATTTTGAAGCAGAATTTCATCATTAATAGACTAAGTCTGGCAAACAATTTCTTATCCGTGGAGAGTATATACATTGTTCTTCACAACAAACAAAAAATAGTTCACAAGTCTGAGACCATTATGCAATTATTACATAACAAAATTGCATTTTGCCCTCCTAAGAATGACAGAATTCACAGAAATTGTTAAATATTAGACTGATAATAAAATCTGCATCTGGTCAATTTATGTTCCAAATAAAGCCTAGGTACTTGTCTACAAGCTGATGTGCAGAAGTTTATCTAAAAGCTGTGTTGTAACACAGGGCAGTCCAAATGATATCAGCACCTAGGGAGAATCTGGACAGCTCTGACACTCCATTAAACTTGCTTTGATGATAAGAAAATGGAGGAAACAATTCAGATGTAATTTATTGTTTGGATTTATGTAACTGGCTTTCTCTGCAGACACAAATTAGCCATGAAATTCCAATTGAACATGCATAATTATCCTCTTTTCATTGAATTACTCAGGAATTCCAAAGGTGTTTGATGAATTTGCATGATTAATTCAAGATTACAGCTTTTGGTTTCACCAAATTTACATAAAAATTCAACATTTAAATTTCAAAATATAAATCTTAAACATTTTTATGAGTTTTAACACTTTCAAATGTGAAAAAATGCAACAAAAAGACTAATATCAGGCCATCCTACATGGTTCTTGGGGGTGGGTGGGTGTACAAAAACTGCTGATAAAATTTATAGGAAGTGACATAAGAAAAACAGGGCACTTTATTAGCTGAATTATGGTTATTCTGATATTTTGATTGTGTAAATGTATCAAATTTCTTCATCACTTTAATTTGTAATTTATTAATATTTCAGTATATTAATATGCTTAACAAATCATGCTGAAATAAGCATCCTGACTGAGACTTAATTTAAAAGAGAGGGTCAAAACCTACATAAAAGTGCTAACATGACAAAACACATTCTCCGACAAACTGAAAAATCATGGATGTCAGCTGCGTAAGCATGCAAAAAGTCCAGAGAACCATAACAGGCATACCATGGTGCTAAGTGACATTCTGTACTACATGTGTGCTACATGATTAGAACTCTGAATAAGTATTCACTCTCATGCCCTGACAGTATTTATGCATTTTTTGGTCATAAGCTTCTTATTTTTGAAAAATTCTAAATAAATTTTACTTGTGCATTATTTTTATTAGACAAATTTACCTCATTTCATTATTTATATTCCTCCACTGCAGTAATACATGCATTACTTCAGGTGAATAAAATGAAAGTAAATCCACTCTCTGTAAAATTTATCACTCTGTGAAAAAATGTTTTACTTCTTCACATTTTATCGCAGTTGTCACTTTTGTTGAAAACTCATTCGCAATCCCAGAATTAGTCTTTTCTTGAAAAAATCAGCCTAAAGTACTTTTACGGCAAAGTCTGTAGACACTATAATTGACTGCGGTCAGGTGGTGCACATAGTTTAAAGTCATCTAAAATAAAAAACCAACATTTTCTAACTTCTTTCTACATGTCAGATGCATAATCCTACTTTGAAAGTCATAATTTAAAGTTTTGAGGGTAAAACATGATATATTATAAGTATTTTTCACAGAAATCTCTAAAAATTCAATTCAACTCTACTTCTAATTTTTAAAATATGTGCTTTCACACAGAAAGTTCATAAAATGACATATTTTGTTGAAATATGCCTTTTAAAAATTAAAACAGCCTTTTATATTGATGCAGATGATTTTACACAATCACCTTCAAGGTATCACACCGGTAATTGTTTTCACTATATGTTTCTATATAGGAAAAAAAATCTTTAAAAATCAGGTAAATTAATTCATGAAAAAATATTTAGCAGGAAGTATAAAACATTACCTCTCTCATTAGCCGAGTCCAAAAAACAGGGTACCTACACGGCATTTTCTGATTTTTTCCATCTGCAAACAGGGCTACCCTCAAATCCACGTGTTTTCAATGTGTTTATAAACAGCTCCAGTGCACCCCAGGAAGTAGCCTCCTATGCCCTGAAAAAAATAGTTCCTGTCAAAAAACTTTATTTATTTACAAAGTACATTAAATTTAATAGGCACAGGTACCAAAGTTGTAAAAATAGCCTGGAAGAAAATTTAAAAAAAATTATCAAAAGAAAGAAAAATTAATTTTATATGTATGGAACTACAATTGACAAAGTTCATTTTGATTGGTCAATTACCAGTGTGATACCTATAGTGCGTATGCGCAAATGTAAAGGACGGAAGTGTTCATAAGCATTAATATTCCCGGATTGTTTAATCCAATAAACTCGAATAGTGGGCAGATTATTTTCAATTATAAATTAATACAAAAACAATTTTAACATATCATTCAGTAGTTTAGGAAGCAAAACCTAGTGTACTCGTGGAATATTTAGTAGAATTCTATACTCATGCATTGCATTGCTTAAATCATAAAATATTACCAAGTTATATATAATATATATCTCTACCCTGGTACCTGAACCCTCGGGTCATGAAATTTACAAATTTGGTACAATTCTCAATGCCTATCATAATCATACTAATATTTTACCTTCTTAATGTGTTTAAGTAAAGAAGAAGATTTCCTAAGACACATTTCATTGTCTAAAACAAATCCAACTTTCATCCACCCCAGAGCCTGAACCCTGCGGTCATGAATTTCACAATTTTATTTTACGTAAAGAGCTCATTGCTTATTATAATTATGCTGATAGATTATCTGTTTGATGTCCATGTATGACCTGGTACACTCGATGTCTTCAAATTTAGGTATATTTTGAAAATTACCTCCTTTTTTCCTCTACTTTCTCTACTCTACCTTCGACTTTATCTTTTATGTTTTACAACATTAGAGCCACGCCCTAACACCAGAGCCCCTGACCCAGGCACATGAAATTCAATTTTGGAAGAGGCTCTCTTCCTCATCATAACTATGTACTTTATCCATCGGCTTAATACCCAGGAGAAGAGGAGAAGATTTTCAAAGAATTAATGCATTTTCACTATAATTTAATCATTAGTGCCCCGCCCTAACACCAGAACCCCTGACCCAGGGGCCATGAAATTCACAATTTTGGAAGAGGCAGTCTTGCTTTTCATAACTCTGTACTTAATTCATCAGCTAAATACCTAGGAGAAGAAGAGAAGATTTTTTTAAGAATTAATGCATTTTCACTGTATAATCATTAGAGCCCCGCTCTAGCACCAGAACCCCTGACCCTGGGGCCATGAATTTCACAATTTTGGTAGAGGGTTCAATGCTTATTACAATCATGCCAACAGTTTGACTGCTTGATGTCCAGGAGTAAAGAAGAAGAGTTTTAAATATTGCATTAATTTGGATGGTTTTTAGCCCCACCCCTCAGGCCCCAGGGGGGGACAGGGGCCATGAATTTCACAATTTTTACTCCCATTCACCCATAGATGCTATATGCAAAAATTGGTTGAAATTGGTTCTGTGGCTCCAGAGAAGAAGCTAAAAATGTTCAAAAGTTAACGACCGATTGACGACGAACGACGTGCGACGAACGACGACAGACGAAAAAAGATAGCAATAGGTCACCTGAGTGACTCAGGTGACCTAAAAATCCTCACAACTTATGAATAGTTCGATTTTTTAAAATGGAACGATTGATTTGTCATAGCAGTTTTGTGCAGAATCTCTTATGATAAATAAGTTTAATATTAAATACATGTAAAATTTGTATTAAAAAAAAAAAAAAAAAAAAAAAAAAGTAATAAAAGATATTTTTCCACAGCAGTTCGTAAATATTCGTAATGAATAATCCACACCTAATAATTACAGTATAAAAATCTTCTTTTTTTTTTATGAAAGAATGTTGATATTTTACACAAGTTGTAACGTTGTCAATTTACATTATTTCCATTAGTTGTTTTTTTTTTTTTTTTTTGTTTTTTTTTTGTATGTTGTTTAACGTCCCTCTCGAGAATTTTTCACTCATATGGAGACGTCGCCACCACTTGCCGGTGGAGAACTGCAAATTTTGTCCTATGCTCGGCACTTACGGCCATTGAGCAGTGAGGGGTCTTTTTCGTGCCAACACCGACTGCGACACGGGACCTCGGTTTATACGGTCTCATCCGAAGGACCGGTCTCCACGTCCCACAGTGGGATTCGAACCCGCGACGTAAGGACAACTCGTTACCTCGCGACTCTAGAGCAGACGCTCTAACCACTGCGCGACTTCCATTAGTTAATGTTTTCATCAGGTACATATGTCATATTTGTTTACATACATGTACATGTAGGTACTTGTAAATACTTTAAAATGCATGTCACAAAATATTTTCCCCCTTCACTTCTATGCAGTTCCTCTTGAGATATGAATCCTGATGTGTCAATTCTTTCTCGAAAGCTTTTTTTTTTCACAATGACGTTAAGGCTCCCAGTGCTTGAATGGAGCAATTAATATTTTTTCTCTCATAGTGGTAGATTTTCGAATTATTATAATTTCAAGTGTGACATTAATGTGTGTCAATTACCAGTAAGTATTTTGTTTTGCAACTACTTTATATATATATATATATATATATATATATATGGTTGTGCCATTTAGGAGACCGCTCATATTTATATATTGGCATTAAGTAGCCTCGTAGAATAAGTGGACCAAAACCGGTCGCCTTAACATTTTGACCCTCTCTGAACAGAAAATTAATGACTTTTTAATATTAAATTGACAATAGTTAATTTTAGTTTAGTATATTTTTGTCCCTTAAATACAAAAAATATGCCAAAATTTTATGATTATAGAAATTTTTAAATTTAAATTTCAAGCAACGTATATATTGGTATTATTATATATCGTCATTATGTAGACCAGCTAAAACTTGCAAAATTAAATAAGATCTGCTATATATGTCTTATTTCTCCTAGTATTTAGTTTTAGATATTGTTCTCCCACTAATTTTGGGTATGTACAATTTGCTAAATAGAATAAAACTTTTTACGAGAAAATGAGCTTTAGAGTTTCGTGTTCATCAACTTCAAGGTTTTCGTGCGCAATGCCTTCCGAAAATTTTCGGAAATCCTCGGTATCCTTTACGACCTTCGGAGAAATAGGAGTCAGACAAAATTTTGGTAAGTAATAACAAATTATGTTTTTTTAAAAATACTTATTCATGATACATTGACTATATATTATGCACCCAATATCTTGCGGTTAACGTCTGGTATTTATTCATTGATAAAGACTTACGTATACTTATTAGCATGGAGGAAATTCGAATTGTAGTTTACCAACAGCGTGGTTTCAACAGATCGTTTGTTTGTTTTGAACATATTTTATTGACATAAGCAAATGGATCGGAAACAAGTTCTTACAACTTACTTGTTCCTAACAATTGATTACATGTACTTGAACAAAATAATTGTAATCTCTGCTTATTCATAAATATATACTGAATAGCATAATATTAGGCTGGTGGTATCGTTCTTGCGGAGATAAATTAAATATTCGATAATTTACCTGAAATACTAACTCTAATTTCCTATTATATGTGGGGTAGGGTTGGGTTGGAAATGGGAGTAAGGTGTTTCTAGGTTCAAACTTTTTTCACAGCCTAATCCAACCAGCCTTTCCTGAACAATTTTAATAGTAAAAGATTAATTGGGGGAGGGGAGGAGCCCCCCCCCCCCCCCTCCAACCACGATATCACATCTCTGATGTCTATGGCAGCGGATACATACATGCATATATGTACATACAAATTTATGTATCTGACAGCATCCCCCTTAGATTTCTTGTACATAAAACATAAAGTTGATTTGGACAAGCCAAATAGAGCAAGAATTTTGAAATATCTTCAAAAATAAAGAGGAATTAAGGGCTACAAACTGCTAAAAAATTCAAAGGGACCAGATTAATATTTTTGATCGGGTTAGAAGTGGGGTTTGGGTGCAGGATGTGTGGAAATATTTTGTGGTGTATATTCCATATAGGCAAAAAGGCTGTAGGCTACACATCAATTTTTTAAGGATAGAAATTTGGTTGAAAAGGGGGGAGGAAAGTTGATGATAAATGTTATCTATTAATTTCATTTTGTTGCAAATGCCAAAAAAAAGAAGCATTTTTGACAATGCGCATTTTTGTACCCATACTTACAGTCTAACTTTCTGTTTAATGACAAAAATATTCCTACAACTGGAAATAAAAATTAAGCCAAAATTCAAGTATTATATTAGGTCTGCATCAGCCTCCTTGCTTACCCATTATTTGCGCCTCAAGTTAACTCTGTGACATCACACTAGCCGACACATTACATGTAGTAGAAAGTAATAATATTATTATACACCAATGATATTCTAAACAATCTATTACACTGTACCTTTTGGCATGAATGGAGGATTAATTAACAGGTTATATCAGAGATGAGCATATCAGTTAATAGTTATATGTATTACACTTTCCATGATTGAGTAACAAAAGATATACTGTATAATTCTTGCAATATTTTTTCTATAATAGTAGACTCAGTTAACATCACCACCGTTAAAGAGTTTCGATCTACAGCACTGCTGATTTAATTTCTCAGATTTTATTAGAGATCTACAAGTACCTTTACAGGTCACTTAATTAGTACATGTATCTCAAATTTAATTGGGCAAATGAGAATTTTGTCTTTAACAACTTAAATGACTCAAAAATGTATTGCATGTTCAACATGTTCAGGGTAAATTATTTCCTTTATCATGAATTTATTCTAATTTTATGGGAGAATATATTTATAATTATGAAAGTACTAGTAAATCAGTCTACACATAAGTAAAAATTACCTCAACTATTTGAATTACTTTGCAGAATTTATTGCATTGTCTTTATTACTTAACAATCATGTAAAACTTTATTTCATGGCCGTAGGAACGGGGGGGGGGGTGCCCCCAATAATTTTGCCGAAATATAGAATACTAAAGAAAACATAGCTACTATATGCTTGTGCCCCCTCAATAAAAACGCCTGATGACCTTTTTTTTTTTTTTTTTAAGCTTGTCAAGGAATTTTTTGTTGTTAGTGCCCCCCAAAGAAAATGCATGGCTGTCCCCCCTCCCCCAAACTGAAATTGCTTCTTACGGGCCTGTATTTATTGATTTTTTTTTAATGTTTCATTTATTTATAAACCTATTAAGTGTTTCATTTTGAAAAGAAATATTAAAAGATAATCATAATTTCAGAAAGAAGTTGAAATTAAATAATAAAAGAGACCCTAAGAAAAATTGCTTGTTGTCATTGTCAAGCTTGAACAAGTCCTGATTCATATGAAACAGATCCTGATCAATTTAAGCAGAAACATATAATGAAAAAAAATACTGTTTATCTTATGCAGTTGCCATGGAGAAATTAACTTGCTTATACTCTCAATTTAGTTATAAAACCATATAACAAGCAATAATTTTTTTTATTTTAATAAAATTGTTATGCAGAGTCTACATATATTACTTGTATATCTACATATGTAGATTAGAAACTTTCGGTCGGGTTCAGTTTAATTTTGATCGGGTTAGTTAATACATTGTTGAGTCTTTTGATCAGCATGGATATGGTTTGATGGTATGATAATATTTTTACAGTTTCAATTTCTAAACTTTCCAGGAAAGTTTAATTCCTGCATTTTGTACAATGGCTATATATATGCCGTATATTTTCCCATGAATTTTTTTTTGAAATTATATTTTTAAAATTCTGACAAGATTTCTGAGGAAATTTTTAACTGCCTAGGGTGAGATTTATGACAGTCTGAGACATTTTAAACCAAGTCTCTGAATAAATTAGATTTTGTTGACTTGTTTGCATTTATGCATTTATTTTTATTATAGTGTGTTCGGTACCACATAACATGCGAGAATACCTTCTCCGGTATGTTGGAGAGAAGATTAGCAAGAAAAAATCGCGTGAGAAAATGAGAATTGACAGAAAAAGATTTTTTTCATTATCGAAAGGGACATGTACAACATCCATAATGGTAAGAAAAGATAATTATTTATAGTCATATTTATTTGTTTCTATAATGTTTCTTTCGATAACTTTTCACTCATATTGAAAAGCCAGCACTTGTGAACCTCTGTACTCAGGACCCTTGAGCAATGAGTAATTTTGTTCATGCCAGCACCTACTACAACATGGGACCTCAGTTTCATTTGAACACCGGTCTCCACATCCTGCAGTGGGATTCGAACCTGTGATGTTAGGATCAACTCCTTTATCTGTGACTCTAAAGCAAACACTTAAACCACTGCGCCATGCAAGCAGCTAGTCATAAATGTTTTCCTTATGATGTGAGCTAGCATTATTTATGAAAATTACATGTGCTGTAGATCATAGGTTGCTACATAGTTCTTTGTGTGTTGCGCTAAAAAAATATGGTGTTCATCAATGATTCATTTTGGTGTGCATCCTGCGTAAATTATGCACAAATTTTGCTCAGGACGCATTATTTTAATAAATGTGCATCCCAATGGATGCAATAAATTTATAGAAGAACGTGTATTATTTGGTATACATTGTAATCCAATTTTAAACTTGACCGATTGCATCATATCCATGTGCTAAGCGATATGCATGAACAATTTTAACAGGTATATATAAGGTACGTTGCCAACAACAGGTCAGATTTCACAATTGCAGCCAATTAACCAGCAATTATCAGAAAATATTTGAAAGTTAGATAACATAGTTCGATTATCACTGATTATGTCTATACTGTGGAACATTTCTGAAGCGAATACTATGTAAAAGCTATACATGTAACCTGTATCATTTTTTTGTTTTTGTTTTTTCCTTACAAGCTAAGAAGTTTAAAATTTAATCATTTTTATTTCTGACTGTTTTTTTTTCATTTCTTCTTAAAATTTCTTTGCTTCATTCTGCTTCTGTGCATTTTATGACTGATACATTACAATGTGTGAGATCGTATGTACGATCTAAACGTAGAACCAAAGTGCACAGTTGACAATATATTATATTTATGACACAAAATCATGTAGTCTTACTTGGACAATTGATAGTAAAATTATAGAACTACTCACAGCAACAATAAAGCATTTGCTCTTTCGTGAAATAACTTTTTATATTTCACCAGAATTTCCTCTGTAATATCTAATATATGACCCTTGGATTTGGATGCTCTGATTTTGTCATGGGACTCATTGTTGTCATTAAGGGGGGTCCTTTGGACCCATGATAACCATTTTCAAAATGAATCACTGGTTCATAGGTCTGGGACTAAAAGTTTATGAGGACATAATATCTTAATATCACCCACCCATTATCATCTGATCAGCATGATCAGTACTATTAAGCAGGAAAACAAATATTTGAAGAGACATACTGTAAAAATAATTTTGTAAGATCTTGGAAAACATGTAATTTTGGAAGTAGATTGACATATAAGTATATAATTTTTTTTGTGGATAACAGTTGATTAGGGTAGGTGGTCACTGGTGTGATTTTGACCCATTATCTGATTATTTTTCATACTTAAGTTTTGTTCGAGTATATGTCAGTGTTTGTTATGCTACAATGTTTTCTGGGTAATTTTCTCTATGGAATACCTTTTTACAAGATTTCTTCTTTTTTTTGGAATTATTTATTGAATTTGCGAAATACATGTGTTCGACTTACAAGATATATGTGTTGGGTTATTTCTAGTTAGAACAATCTAACTTTGTCTCGGAACAAGCCCTCGATCACCACAGTTAGAATATGTCCCATATACTAGCAATGTAGCATATTGGAAAGGATCCGCTCAGAAATGATTTTGAAGAATACAAAAAAAATTGCACTGAAAATAACTATCAAATTAATCATAACAAACCTTTTTGAGATTTTATATGCCTTTTAACCTAAAAAATAATCCATAGAAATAAGAAAATTCAACTCATTTTCTCAACCTTTTTTCCTCGCTTCAAAGGACAAGGTATGATAACGGCTGAATCTGGCCCCTTATTTGATGTAAAAATCAGAACATAGTTAAAATAGTGATAGTTTGTAGTTAAGAACTAAAAATGATGCTTGTTTTAAAACCAGCACTAATTTTGATTCAAAGCTTACACGGAGACCAGAAGAGGGTGCAGAAGTAGGACAATTTCCTGAATTTTCTCAATTCTATTGGAATATCAATACACGGAACGAATTCTATCTTTAAACCAGGTCCGTAGGACAATATCATTTTAATGATTAGAACATTCTAATCTAGGTTATTGAGATCACAGCAACAATATATAAACAAAATTAAAATTGAAATTATAATTCGCATCATCTCTTTTAAAAAAGAAAATATAAATTCATATTATTTTGTAAAACCAAAAAATATTGGTTTAAATATACTGACAATAAAAAAAGGAGACAATAATTCTCAAATTATGAATAACTTTAAAACATTGAGTGCACCTACAAGCACAGATCCCATGATTTGTAATATAATGCACACACAGGCATGTAAACTGAAGTATATCAAACATACAGATTTTCACTGATTAGCTAATATACATGTAGAACTAGTTTCAACTAAATACTCGTACAAATACAAAAGAAAAAAATAATTATTTTCCAAGCAAATAAAATGAAGAAATTAAAAGTTTTTGATTTTATTTTGATTTAAAAATTATCAAAGAATATTTAAGTTGAACTTCATGAAAAAGAAAAGCTGAAATCAAAATATTTGTATCAATTTAAATGTCATGCTTGATAAATTTTGGAAATACTGACAGATACACCCTTGCATAACACATATACATGACTAAAATTGTAAATTTTTAGAGACTTTGGATATGCATGGTGTCAAACTTTGTCTCATTTTAATATAAAATGAAAAAATTATAACCGATTAAAGATATTGTGATCTGTATTGTAGCATAAATATTGTGATACCTAATATAGTATATTAGATATAGAATAGTAGACGAAAGTGTATTATCCCAGCCCTTTATATTTGCAGTGCAGTATAAAACAGTTCAATTATATAATAATGAAGTCAAGAGAATATGGACATGAATATATGTAAATTAATAGATTTTGTTTTCATTTTTGCAGGTGTGTCTGATGGAATTTGTCATTTCATTAATAAATAATGCTGATAAAGATGCAAACTTAGCAATTGTGCCTAAAAAGTGACAGCTTTGACAAGGAAATATATCCATATATAACAGTTACTGGTACTGTCTGAATGCAGTGAAAGGATCCAGATGAACAGATGAAGAGATTAAGTACAATGTACATCAATTACTTGGATGAAGAGAATCTGCAACATGGGGTAAGGTATATTTGCTGCTTTATTAGTTATAAACTGTAAATAAATTGTTAGCAGAAAATAGACACAAAAGCTTTAATTAAAGCAAATCGGGTAAATACTAACTTTTAAAGCATGCAGATACTCAGTGATAGACTGATAGTTTGATAGTATCATAAAAACCAAAAGAACTTCAGTGACTTTGAATTCCTGATAGCCCTAGCTGTTAATGAACTAGTTGCCCATTACAGCCTTTGGCTGCTTATGGAGTCATGACGTGATTGTTGGGGGAGGAGGAAATGAATTCCCAGTGGAGATGGGTATGAAGGTTAAAAATAGGGCCACAAAGAACCAGGTTATGGTGAGGCAGACTTGCCTCCTTACATTTTATTGTAATTATTTAACCCTTCACTCTTTATGAGTGAAATAATTCTCGAATGGGACATAAAACAACACTCAATCAATCGGTCACACTTCACTCGCTGTTCACAGCACTTGTTGCTTTGTACTGGGCACTACTGGCTCACTTAAGCAGGTTAAGTTCAGTTTGGTGTTTACTAGTCATTCCAATGATAAATAAGTCTGAAGAACATTTTTTGTGAGTCGACTGCACAGCAGTGCAACACCTGAGGTTCAATTTACCTGGCATCTGTCTGTCTGTCCATCTGTCACACCTTATATCTCAAGAATTGTAAGAGGTTTAATTGTTTTTGATATTTGGTTAATATTTTGCGTGGCACTCTGACTTTTTTTAAATACCATGGTTGCCAATCTTGTGACCCTTGAACTTACCTTTGACCTACTTCTAAAAAAGTTTAAAGTGCCAATATTCAGCATATTTTTGATAATTTAAAAGAGGTAAGTCTATGCTATTAATAGCATGTGCACAATTTATCATAAATTATAATGAAAAATACCAGCGTTATAGTTCACTTGACTTTGACCTTTGTTTTACTTTTCAAAAAATATTTTGAATGGTTAATTTAACTTAAATGTTTTGATTTTCTAGAAGTAGTGTTTTGATAATTAGCATTGATGAGCTCATGACACTCTACTTTGAAACTTTTTGATATCCAGTTATCACACAAACTAAAACTTAAATCCTTTGAAAACAAATCGGGATCAGTATACCACAATGGGTGGTAATGTAGACTGACAATTGCAGTAAAGACAGCCTGAAATCTTTTTAGAAAAAAACTGTTGAAAAGATTATTGACCATTATATGGTGACGTCTCTATTTTAGTGAAAAATTCTTAAACAGGATATAAAATGACATACAATTAAACAATCAATCCAACTACTGAGTGAGCTTTCTAGCTTGTGAACTACCAATTACAGGTAAACTTCGGTATCTCGACATCACATATGTCGACAACCTGGGATATGTCGACATCCTTCCGTGGTCCCGGCAGTATTTACTATATAAATGATTTGCAAAAACTCTGATATGTCGACCTCATTAATGTCGACAACCCGGGTTATCTTGACGTATATTTACAGTCCCAAGAGCAAATGTCGACATCGGCAATTTTCTGCTCTACTGAACCTAACTGTTTGTCAGATAGGGTCGCTCGTCGCACGGACGACTCCGGGTATCTCGACGTCGTCAAAGTTTCACACCTTTCACACCCATGTTTTGACTGCACGCTGCTTAATTAATTTTATAGACTGTGTTTGTAGGTGAATCCAAAGCCCCTTCGGCATCTTTGAGAAGTTAATTGAGCTCGGGTAATATCATTACTAAATCTACATGATTCTGCCTAAATGTACAGAATGTTATTTATATCGAAACATAACATAACTTTTAAATTTGAAAAAGATAACTAAATTATAATGAATAAAAAACACACTGAAAATTTCAAACTAAGGAATTAAAAAAATGTTTTAATGATATTTGTAGTTAAAATGTATTCAACAGGAAACAATCCGATTAACGACATGATTGACCGAATCAGCTGTAATTCGTGCATCTGTAACATCACTACGTTAGTTTAGATACATAAATCTCTTTAAAAAAATTAATTTTAATGTATATTCTTCCAGAATAGAATAAGAAAAAAAATAATCTGCATTTAATTTTTTTTTACCGTATATCGGATGTCGACTTTATACGGTTCGAAGTTTATAGAGCGCATTTCGTATCCTGTTCTGACAAAAAGGCAACTTACACGCGAATGCAGCTCAATGCTGTAACTTTGTTCTGAAACTTTGTGAATTTAGAAAGATTTCGATAAAGAACACGTTTATTAAACTAGATTTTTAAAATAACTTCTTAGATTTTTAATAAAAATAGAGGGAATTCTGAAATATGTTGAACTACAGTCTATATTAAAGTCATGTAAATATGATATGCTTGGCTGTTTTGCTATGCAATGAAATCTTGGATGTCAAGTCTCAACTCTGATATCTCGACACCTCGAATATCTCGACATTTTCCGATGGTCCCGTCGATGTCAAGATAACGAAGTTTACCTGTATGTCCAATTGGAAGTAATATTTGAATATTTTAAAATGTGATTGTACATTGTAGGAAATAATGTTCCTATAGAAAAGTCAAAGAATGTATACATGTGAGATTCTGAAGTAGCCTTACATGATGAGTAGGAATTTGAAGTGATTTATGGGAAAAGGTATGTAATCCATTAGTTTGCTTTAAAGTTAGTGATTTTAAATCTGAACACACTGTGTAAAAGGAATTTTTCCGCCATATTCCTTTATTCACGCTATATTGTAGGGTCCCTATATAAGCCACTCACTTAGTCACTGTTCAGTGTAATCTGTTGTCACCTGTCTGTATAGACAGACTGACGTATGCTACATAGCTCTGGGTAGCGACAAAAAATTACTGTGTACTTCTTTCACGGCAGGAGAGAAAGATGCCAATGAAACTTAGTACAACAGTCGCACAGGTCAGTGCAGTATACAAACATACACAAGTACACGTAACTGCAATAAAACAAATGAACAAAGGCAATGCAAGATAACCAGCATGAGCATGTGTCACCATTCCACTCCGATACCTGTGACAATAAAGCAGTCAGGTGTAACAAATGCGAAGAGTATACCCTGGTGCTGATATAGTAGATGATATATAATCGAATATGGTGTATGCCTATTTATGAGATGTGTTCAGCTTTAATTGATTGTTTTTCTCTGACTATATGTACCATAGGTCATAGTCATTTATGGTATATACAGTGGCGCCATGTTTATCCGAACACTTCACCTTCCAGATTCTATTTTTTGGGAATAGATTTTTTCCATGTCATTCTGTCTCATTAATCCAGAAATTCGTGTTCCACATCCGAACGGTCGATTTTTACTACAAAACGTAATTTATAGTTCATTGAAAAATGACTCATTTATCCGGACGGTAATTTTTCAAGAAATGACTTTTTCATACTTATCTTCAGGGGTTGAAATTTTCTTGGAAATCCCACTAGCCCAGGGGCTACTGATTAGGAAAAAATTACTAGCCCAAATAAGAAACAGTTCAAAATTAATCAATATTATTTTTAACAAACTTATGCCAAAGAGGGTCCGGATAAACAGGGCACCACTGTATATATCTATAATACATGCATATAAAAGTACTTGCTATTAACAGTGAGTACAGTAAAATTTTCCCATTAAATATATTAATTTTTTCTATGTGGTTTACTTTATGCCCAATTATCAGCAGTTTCCATAATTGCCATATTTAAGTATAAGAACTAGGTTGCTATAGCAGACAAAAGGTAAATATAAAAAAACTAAAGTGCAAGGTACTTTATCACTGATTGAATGTTAATTAGGGCCTGCATTAAATGTTAAAGCTATATAGGATTCACATTGTCCATCTTTATGTCTTTCAGCCAGCAATTAACACTTCAGTTGTGACACAATAAACAAGTTTTAGTTTATGCAGTGTAATACTATACAGGGTATTGATGCATACAGTAAATGAGATCATTAGAATGGTGTATTTATATACTGTATATACTTGATATCAACAATTTTTCTCAGTGGTCTACTTTATGCCCAATTATAAGTGGTCTCCTCAATGGCCATATTTAAGTATAACATATGTATAAGTACAGGTTGCTATAGCAGACAAAGGTAAATATAAAAATCTAAGTGCAAGGTACTTTATCACTGATTGAATGTTAATTAGGGCCTGCAAGAAATGATAAAGCTCTATAGGATTCACATATTGTCCATCTTTATGTCTTTCAGTCCAGCAACACTTCAGTTGTGACACAATAAATAAGTTTTAATTTGATATGCAGTATAATATAATACAGGGTATTGATGCATATAGTGAATAAGATCATTAAAATGGTATATTTATATACTGTATATACTTGATATCAAGGGTTAATTCAATTTACTCAATTTTTCTCACTGGTCTACTTTATGCCTAATTATAAGTGGTCTCCTCAATGGCCATATTTAAGTACATGTATAAGTACAGGTTACCATTGAAGACAAAAGGCATATACAAAACTCTAAAGACCATGATACTTTGATACTGACTGAATGCTGATCTGGACCCTTGAAAAGCACTTAGTCTCATTTATATGACAATGTGTGGTTTGATATAAGTTAACTGAATTACCTAGGTAACCATTGTAACATATTTCTATCTGTTTTTGGATGTTTTTGCATAAGCAAGGGCTTGGGTCATGCATAAACTTTTCACATTTTTCAACTTCTTCTGAAGAACTACTGGACAAGTTTAAACCAAACTTGTCACAAAGTATCTTTAGAATAAGGATGGCAATGATTAACTGGTTTATTAACTATTAAGAAAGATCATAACCAGTTAAAATTTTCATAACCAGTTTTGTAACCAGTTACAATTTACATACTAACCACTTAGTAGATACAGTAGCTGCAACGTTATTGTTGACAACTTACACGAACGATCACGTTAGACGAACGATTCCGCACGATTCACACACGATAAAATCTGTTACACGAACGATCCTTCACACACACGATTCTACACGTTACACGATCTTACACGATTGCTAACGGAAACGCACGATTCTTCACGCAAAATAGTTCAAATTCTTTAGGAATGGATATTTTCAAAAAGAAATAAGGCTTAATACTTATTTTAGATTTCAAATAATGATTGATTTTATTTCATCGACTTTGAAAAATGAAAAAAAAAAATAGAAATGGATATTTCTGGAACTAAATACATGTAAGATTTATGAATTATTTTAGATTACAAAAAATTATTTATGTAATTCTCTGACTTTAGAAAACTGATTTTTTTTTTGTTCTATCAGAAGATGTACATGTAGATGGACCGTGAGTTTTGATTGAATTGGATTTCATAATATGCAGAAAGGGATAAGTTTGAAAAAAATGGCATGAAAATGAATTAAATTATAAGTTATATCCACATTTCAATTTGTGAATCTCTAAAATCAACAATTATTTTACAAATCATTTATTTGCAGAAATTAAAAAAAATAATCAAAAGTAACCTCCAGAGATAACGCTGATAAACGAAACCCCGAGAATCATGTCGTGTAAATGTACATTCACCGACTAAATACTTATGTAAGCATTGAGAATTATTTATTTGTAAAAATGTTTATTTTTGATCTATTGATTTTAAAAATATCTTGACCATAATTAGCAATAAATATAATTAACATCAGAGAAAAAAAATCAAAAATCTAAGTACGGTTTATCAGAAAAAAAATCATGCTATTTGACGAGAACACAATATTGTACGACTTACTATATTGTTTATTTCCAAGTGATAATTAGTTCATTCTGTTTTCAGTTATGTAAATCGCGCTTCATTTCTTTTTAATTTGGATTTAAAAAAAAAACAGACAAGTGAAATGCTTGTATAACAAAAGCATTCCAATAAAAACTTACAAAACAAAATTTACACGTTTCTTAACGCACGATCACGCACGATTAAAACCGCAAACGATTGAGTCTGATACACGCATGATCTCGCACGTTACACGAACGATCACGCATGTTACACGAACGATTCTACATGATTCTTTTGTCAACAATAATGTTGCAGCCACTGTAGTTGGGATGGCAATCGAATACAGAATTGCAAATCGGTTAACCGCAAAATGTTCTGACCAATTAACTGGTTAATTGTATCAAACTACACAATGTCATTTTCTTGACTTTTTTCAAGTACCTCTATTCCTATGCACAAGAAGTCTTTAAAAAAGTTGTTAGAGGTCAAAATCATTCTATTTGTCTTTCTTGATCATAAAACTACGCACATATTTTTTTTCAATAGACAAGAAAAAATTCAGAAAACCATGAACTATGCCTGAGATATCGTGGATAATTTTCATGAGCAGATGTCACACAAGTTCATTCTTCATTATCACCATAATCAAAACTAAGTCTAAATTGTATCACTTAAGGGGAAGAAGGACCTTGAGCTGAAAAAATACTTGTCATTCAATTTTTTTCATATTTTGTATATTTCTAATTTAGTATGTCCCACATATCTTAAAGCAGTTATATCAGTAGGTTTCTGACCTTATTTTAGAGATATTGATTGACAAATACTATGCCCTGCAGTATCTTAGTGGAGTTTTAATTCTTCATGTTTCCGGGCCCAATACTCTGTCCATAATGGGATTTTTTAAGCATATATAAAAAATATGCAAGTGGACATGTATCTCTTAAAATATTTCAGAGTATGAATAGGTTTAAAATTCGAAAAAGCAATTTTATCCTGTCACACCGCATCTGGATAGGGAAAATTACGTACTTTTTGAGA